>NC_079204.1:12428023-13028023 GCF_026745355.1 Beta vulgaris subsp. vulgaris
GTCGTCGTGGGCCCAGGTATAATAGGTCATTCATTCTAGAGTTTGCAACACTTAAAAAAGTAATTTGATAAAACAAACAAGAATAAATGAACAATCGCATAAAGATATGTGCATCTACAAATTGTTAACATGAATATTCTTATCATTAAGTTCCAATGAAACAAACACAAATTAAATAGTTATACCAAACATTCAAATCATAAGTTTATAACATGTAAATTATCCCTAAAAACATGAAATAACATGAGATAATGAAAATATAAGTTGAATTCATGAAACAAACATAAACAACTGCATAAAATCAATCGCATGAATAATCACATGAAGTAAATCTTGAATATTTGCAAGAAACATGAAAAATCGCAACAAGATTTACAAAGTACATTCATTCGGAAAAACAACAACAAAAGCTTTCTCTGCAAAACATAAGAGACTGGAAGAAGCTGCAAATTGTGATTTGTGAACATATGTAAATCACCAGCCCCAATTTAATGACAAAACCAAGTATATCTTCACTCATAAGCCTTTTCCCAGTCATCCACAACTTCTGCATTGTCATCAGGAGTGCTCATAAGCTCAACACTTGCACTACCTAATGGTGCGCTCTTTGATTCTCTCCCAGAGGCTGCTGTTCTTTTAGCGTAGTCCACAACTTTTGCCGATGAAGCTGCTGAGCTCGATGATGAATCAGAATTCAATAGAGTCCACCGATTTGTTGTCGCTGTAACTGGGATCTCACGGCCTTTCCATGATGAAGACCCTACATCAGCAGGACCACTACCACTGGACGATTCCTCCTCACCCCATGAGTCTTCAACCCAGATATTACCATTCTTTACAGCAGCCTTTTTCCAGGGGTTACCCTTCACAGCAGAAGAAGCTGCTGCCCCTCCCCATGGTGATACTGCAGCAGATCCAGCATCACTATGTTGAACGACAGCAGCCCCTTGATAAACCGATCCGTTATCTAACCTTCTCATAGCAGTTGCTGCTCGAGCAGGATCACTGAAAACAGCAAGGGCGTTCTTGTCATTCAACCACACGAGTTCACATTCACCACCAAACCGCAGAACCAAAGTGCTGATGTCTGCATCGCTAGGGAGATCAAGCAGGGCAACAACAAGCCTGGGATCCATGTCAACCAAAGGGTCAAAAATGGGTGGGTGGTGTGCATTCACCGCAGTTGAACCCTTGGGTCCCAGAATACGAGGCGGGGCTTTGGATTTTAAAGTAGCATGAACCACTATGAAACGCTTGGGCTCCCAACCAGCAGCACTGATTGAGAGTTTCCATCTCTCTGCTATTAGTCGGACTGCATCTCGCTTCTCCTTTAGCATTGGACAGAAGACATGAACCTTAACATTGCCACTACTACAGCTTCCTCTGCCTTTTCCAAGTACCAACTGTTTGCATCTCTCCTCCACTGCAAGTACCCATTTTGGATCACGTCTCAGTAATTCAGAGATCAGCTGCGAAGCAGATGGATTCTCGCCAAAATGAAGAGCATCCAAACTAATCTGAGATATATCAAAAGCATCAGCTAGAACACGTTTCTTCTCAAGCTTGGCACATTCATCGTCACAAGTAAGCTTCCTCTGTCCTAGTGGAACTCTCTTTTCATTTGCTTGCACAGGCTGAAGAGGTGCTGGCAGCTTCTGTAGAACAAAAGCTTCAAGAACATTAGCAGCACTGCTCCCCCCTGCATCACAAGGTACTGTTGCAGTAATTCTGCCACACGAGCATGAAATAGTCACGGGGAATTCACATCTTGAGTCGGGACAAGAAGCTGAAGGATGGCAAAGAGCGTTACATGTGTGTCTACAGTCTCTCCGCGGGGCACCGCATACTTGCCCACAAGAAGCCTTTATGGCAGGATCTGGAAGTCCACAAGATGGATCACATGGTGGTGGGTGGCAACTCCTGGCACAGGCATGGAGACCACATCGCCTTGCCTTTCCACACAGTGTGTTACACGTTATGTCCTTTGACCCGCAAGGAATATTGCGAAGGACAACATGCCCACCGATGCACTCCTTAGCAATGGGAACTGAACAAGGTGGACAGTCCCCAAAATGGCAACTATGAGTAGATTGGTGGCCACAAGGCTGAGGAACCAAGCATGGATATTGGCATGAAGGAGGAGGGGTTCCACAAGGTAGGGGTGGTGGGATTGAAGTCCTTCCACATGCACATGTAAGATCAGTGAATATAGTTTCCAAGCAGGGAGGACAGTGTCCACAATGACAGTACGCTTCACACGCATGCTGCCCACATTTCAACTTCTTTCCACATAGGATAGAGCAAAAGTGTGGGTTCCAATCACCAGAAGCAGTGTTACTAGAACTAGAAAGTGGGCAGCAGCGCTCACTACAGCGATGCCTTCCACAATTCTTCTTACGTCCACAAGTCCGATCGCAGACAAAATTCTCGTTCACTAGAGTGGTCTTAAAGCACTGAACAGTTCGAGAAGTAGAGCCACAACGACATTTTTGAGTGACGAGCTCAGAGCAAGGAGGACAAGATCCAGAATGACACTTACCCTTACAGTAATGCTTTCCACAAGGAAGACGCTTGCCACAAGCCCCTGAACATGTTGGGACTGGGTCCAGACAGCTCTTTCGCTGATCTTGTAAGTTAGTCTTACCGCAATAGCAGGTCTTTATTTTGCTGGGCAAAAAATCACACTCCCCACAAGCACCTGGGTGACATATATCAGCACAATTATGATTTTCGCATCGCAGTTTCTTCCCACATGTAGAATTACAAGAAAAAAGACCATGATCTAACTTTATATGTCCCTTCAATGACATGTCTCCACAGACAACCACCTCAGACTTTTTCTTGCAGAAGCAAGATGCATCCATGGGAACCTGGCAAGATTCGCATGGACCTGTATGACAAATTTGATCACATTGGTGGCGCCCACATTCAAGAATCTTCTCACAAACCTGACCACATGTTTGCACAGACTTCCTTTCAGAACATCTAGTGGTAATTACTTTCTTACCACAAGGGCAATGCCGAGGAGGTGCAAAAGCCTTGCATGGGGGGCAAGGACCAGGATGACACTGCATCACACAAACATGGGGACACATATCCTCCTTACTCAAACCAGGTCTCAAAACCTCCTTCTCCAATGGCTTTCCACAAGGCTCACCGCATGAATGGGGAGTCAGGTACAAATCTGATGGTGGATCATGCCTCTTCCCACAAAAGCAAATATAACGGACATCCTTCGATGCTGTTAGCTGCACTGCCTGACACCCGGGGCACCGCCAATTGAACCCTTGGCTCTTCTCAGCAATCATATCAACAGAAGTAGGTGCACGAGCCCATTTCTTGATACAATTCAAGTGAAAAATAGAGTAACAACTCGAACAAGACCAAACAGGCGCTGTCCTCCTCACCATATCATAACAAATCATACATTCCACAGTTCCCTTACTTAGCTTGCCCTGTATTTCTTGCACCAGTTGAGGTAAATCAGAATCCCTCACATTTCTTCTTGGATTACTTCTACCCTTGTTTAAATTTCCTCTCTCTCCCACACCCTCCCTCGTATCATTTCGTTCGCTCCTTAAATGCTGAGGCCGACCCATGTAGCTCCGTCCTCCACCCTGCCCACCACCACCCCCTCTAAATCCTTGATCCCCTCTACTATCCATTTGTCCCGCCCCAACGTTGCTATCACCAGCATTTTCACCAGCATACACATTTAAATTCGAGGGCGGGGAACTCAAAATACCAGGACCTCTTGGAACCCATTGCTGACGAGCATTTTGGCCAGAAATTCTAGAACGATGCCTTCGTTCATTCTGAGGAAGAGAACTCATAATTCCAAAAAAAAATCCCCAAATTCAAAAACTCCTCCTTTTTTTTACACCAATATAACTTCTAACCAGCTGCAAAATTCAAACAAAATAAAGCTCGTTTTAAACTTCCTATGAAACCCCTGAAATTAAAATTTGGGATAATCATAAATTGAGATAGGTCGGTGCAACAAATCAATAAAACCCACATCAAAACATAATATAACTAAACATTTCCGTAACAATTCCTAATTATAACGCAAACCCTATTGCAGAAATTGCAATAAATCACAACCCAAAAATAAAAATAAAAAAATCAAACGAACTAACATCATACAAACGAGGAAACCCAGAAATTCGCAAGCCACCATAAATTTCAATGAAATAAAAAACTACACATAATTAAAATTTGCAACAAAATCAAGTGAATGAAAAACACTAACCTGCAAAAAATTGGAGCGATAAATCAATCTAATTTATTCTTTTGTGATAAAGGAGAGAGATTTGGGTTGGAGTTCACAGAGTTCTCTTGGAGAGAGAAAGGAAAAAAAAAAGTGAGATATACCAAAAAATGATTTGGTCTGCCGAAATAAGGTGCCAGAAATTTATAAGGGTGGCCTAAATAAAATGTAATTTTAAAAATAAAAGAAAATGAGGATGAGTCTTGGAGACCAAGCGAAAGAAACAAGTCAAGGACTTCTGTAATAGACTAGCTACCGTGTTCACCAAAACAAAAAAAAAAAACGAAAGAAAGAGGAAAGAAGTATTGTTTCGGGCTTGCCTGAGTTTGTTATTGGGTCAACCAGCCTAGTACATAACTTGGGCAATGGGTTATATACTTATATGCATTGTAACTCACTTGTGACTTGTGAGCGCTTTGCTTTTAACACAAACTAGTTTTTATAGGCACGCGATGCGTGCAAAAATAGGTAGAAAATTAATTTTTCTTTTATGGAACGTAGAAAATTAAATCAATTGTTAATTATATCAAGTAAATTAGAGATATTTGAATGGTTGATGGTTTTCTTTTTGTATTTTTTTTTTATTTTTTTAAATTAATTAGGTAGGTTTTTATTTTTTAATTAAATAAAGTAGTTAAAAGAGAGATATAATGAGGGTAAAATGGGGTTTCTAATATTTTGGTGTCCTACCCCTCTTCCCATATAGAATACAGATTATTGGAATAGGCGGTCTAATTTTAACATAAAATTAGACAAATTTAAAATTGAATTTTTCTAACAAGTTCATTTCATTTCACTCGAATCCAAGATTATCCTAGCCATCCCTTTTCTTCTTGTTCTTCCCTTTTTTTTCCTTGATTATCGAACTACAACAGATAATTTCAAAAAACTAACTCTGTAGTCTTACTGAACGGATTAAATTAGTCACTAAATGTATTAAGAAATGTCATTACTGAATAGATTAAACTGATCACAAAATAGATTAATCTGGTCTAGTCCCTAAATAAATTAAACTAGTCACTATGTTAAAAAAAAAAAAGTGTCATGTTCTCTTCTTAATGTTGGGCTTGGATCGTGCCTAATTTTCATTTAAAATTAGGCAATCTCTTGCAAGATCAACGGTTGCTTTGAATGTATGTAATGTTACTATTTTCACGCTTGGATGGTAGACCCCAGTGCACAGTTATGTATGGGCATCCAAAGTTAAACGACATATATCTGACACATAAAACGCATGGGATTGTTTACAAACAACAGTGAAAAGAACTTCTTTCCCTACATAAATAGCACTCGTGAAATTCGAATGAGTAATTACCCAATGAATAAAAATAAGCAGATTAACTATAAATCCTTGATTTTCAATCTTTTGTTTTTGTTCCCCATCCAAAAAAATTGCTTCCATTCCATGCTTTGCTCTATCTCCTCACCTTTTTTGAGAAATTATTAAAGAAATCACGGATGAGGAAAAAAGACTGAAAGCGGTAAAAGATAAGCAAACTTATTCTAAAATTTTTTCAATACTTAATTACTTATTAGTTACTATGTAAATAAATCAGTATAAACTCATTTTAACTCTAAAAATGATTTTGTTCGAATTGGATTTTGTTTACTAAAAAAAAAACCGAGTTTTGCATAATATTTTCATAATGAAGAGGAGGATAAGAAGAAAAAAAGAAAAGAGAGAAAGTTTGAGAGTATTTTATTGTGTTTTGTACTTTTGTTCATCTACCTTTGGTCCTCGATGGCTTGTTTAAGATTATTTTATTGTGTTTTTATTCATCTACTTTAATTCACTAAGGCATTGTTTGGTTCACATGGGAATTAACTTCCTATGGGAAGTTTCATTTCATGGGAAGTTACTTCCCTTAATGACTTCCTAGGAAATGGCATTAACATGTTTGGTTGGTACTATGGAATTTGCACTTCCTATGAATCTACTTCCTATATGTTGTTTGGTTCACTTGTTATACTTCCCATGAAATTTAACTAACTTTAACTACTTATGTGTAATTTTTTTTAACATCTACCACACACTTAAAACTATTCATTAAAAATTACACAAATATGATAAAGTAAAGGAATAAAATTTTTAATACAACTAGTAAAACCCTTCTCATACATAATAATACAAAAAAAAAAAATAGAACAATGGGAAACCATATATGAAGATAGCATCACACAAAAGTTAAACGAGTTTAACCTGTTGCATTTTACAATGTGAAGTAGTAGTTTTTCAATCCTTCCGAAGTTAAAGTTAACAATCGGAAATCGGGCCTTACAAAAAATCGGATCGGTCCTATTACCTATGCTTCTAAATATAGAGTCAGCAATAACATGACAACCCAAAATATTTCACTTTAACCTCCACTTGTATAATTTAGCATGGCTTACAAAAAACCAAAAACATACCAAAACTATATACATACTATTTGCATACTACATTAAAACCATGCCGTAGCTACTACTTCGACTTATGTTATTTTTTCAATCATTGATCTGGAAGCAACAAACCTTGAACATAAGCATATTTGTAGTCTTCATCAGGAAGGCTGAAGAAGAAATCAACTTCTAGAGGGTTGAGAGCAATCTTCTTTGAGACCAAAATAACATCAGTAGGAGTTAATCCTTCCATTTTCATAACCTCATTTGTCACTTTCATCCTTCTTTCAGCAGAATCTGACTCGTGTTGGAAGCAATTAGCTAACCTTCCTATGTGCTCACTTGCCGCCTCCATCACATCACTAATTTTTTCAAGTTTAGTGGAAAAGTCTTTCAAGACTTCAATAGTTTCAGTCCTTGCCTTTTTTGTCCTTCTAGTTGAAGGTGTTGTTGAAGGTGGAGGTCCCATTAAGCTATTTTGAGACGAAGGATTGATCTCCTCTAAACTATACTGAGGGACTTCTTGTCCTTCTTCCTCCCTTATTTCTTCTTCATCCATCTCTTCAAGAACATCATGTACATTTGCAGATTCATTTCCAACAGCCCTATCTTTGCCGAATATCTTGCCCAACTCGTCAAAAAAAGGGAAAGGTTTGTTTCTCAACCCAATGGCATTTTTGTGACTCTACCATAACACCACAACAACAAGAACATACATCAATCAATGTTTTTCTATTGTAATAAACAAGTAATGACTTTAAACTTACACCTATGGCTTTTCTAAAATTGTTTCGGAGCCACAACAAGAAAACTACTTCTATATTATCTCTAACTAACATTTCAATAAGATATATCTACAGGAAGAAAGTAAACTTCATCACTACTTTCAATGTTAAACTGCACTATTAAAAGTAATGTATCAAACCTGAGAATTTGCAATGTAAACCTGACATGTAAACTATAAAGAAAACAAAAGGTAGGAAAAAACAAAAGGTAGGAAAAAACATATATAATTTTCGAACATTACCTTAATCCATTCGTCCCAAACCGTTTGCGGACATGTAACAAACTTCCCCTCTTCATTCCATCCAAATCCACTTGCACTCGGGCTTAGCATTTCTGAAATAGCATCATATTGTTTTCTGAGGAGCTTTACTCGAGACTCAATATGGGGCTTAGCTTTTTTTTCACACTCGGGAAGCTTTTGTTTCATTAGAGTTTCCAACTTAGCAAAAGCCCCATTTTTGAATTGACCATTGTCCGTTTTCCAACCACCAAGATCGACAAGATCATTCATGGCACTAATGAGAGCCCGATCCTCGCAAACTGACCATCTCATGCAGATTCTACCTTGACTCATCTCTACAACACAAAAATAATATGATATAGAAGACATAGGTATAAATTCAGCTATATAACAATAACTTTAAGTTCAAAAAAAATGAGCACACATCCTTTAAGTATATACACTTTGAAATGCATTGTAAGATGCCAAATTCATTGAAATATGAAGTAGATATTGTACTAATATCCAAAAGTACAACACACGTAACATACAAAGTAGATTAATTTTGATTTGCAATTCTCCTTAATTACAAGTTACAACTAAAAGCAAAAACCAAATACAAGAAGTAATTACTAATCACAAAAATCTTTAAGAAGGTCTTGAGTTCAACCATGTTGCATACATTTCAGTTGCCAGATTCTGCCTAAAGACATTCCATTCAGTACTAGTCTCCATAACCTCAATATTGTTTTCACTGATATCTTCTTGTACGTCATCTCCAATTAAAGACTCCATAGGATCTATGGTCATATATGTTCGAATGAAATTATGCATCAAAGCACATGCCAAAATAATTCTACTGACGGCCTTTCGACGGTACCAAGTTGTGTTTCTTAGTATACCCCACCTCATCTTAAGCAATCCAAAACATCTCTCTATGACATTCCGCGCTTGTGAATGCTTCATATTAAAATATTCTTCAGCGGATACTGGATGTTCCCCACTTTTCCAAACACTCAAATGGTATCTTTGACCTCTAAATGGTGTTAAAAATCCCTCACAGTTCATATATCCAGCATCACATAAATAGTAGTAACCTAAAAACAACCAATAAAACTTTTAATAATTTTCTTTCATTAGCTTTTCTTGACAAAATGTATTAAAAAAATGCAAATTTCCTATTACCTTGAGGGACTTTTAAAGGATTTCTTCTCGACAACGCATCACGAAGAACTCTATTGTCATGTGCTGAACCCTCCCAACCAGGCAATACATAAACAAATTGCATATCACGAGTACACACTCCTAAGACATTGGTGGTGAGTTCTCCTTTCCTATTTCTGAATCTAACTTTGTCTTTATCACCAGCACGAACCTTAATATGTGTTCCGTCCAATGCCCCTAAGCAATTCTTCAAAGAGGGAAGATAAATTCACTTATTGATTGCCCCTATGTAAATATTTTTTTAAACAATTCATTCTTAGTACGAAATTTAACTTACCTTAAACCACTTCCACCTCTCATCCTGACAATTTTCTGTCACCGCCTCAGGTTTCTTAAATAAAATATGGTGGCATCTAAGCACAACTTTCAAGACTAAGTTAAAGTGTCTTGAAATCGTTTCTCCACTTCTTCTAAAGTATAATTGAGTTCTTCGATTTTTTGTATCATGAGAAAGAGTGAAAAGAAATAATGCAACTATTTCTTCCAAGCTAGTGTTCCTATTTCCTTGCAATCCACCAACATCCCTCAGCATCTCACATAACTTATAAAAGCAAGCTCTATCCATTCTAAGGTTATCTAAACATGCTACATCACTCCCTTGGATAATTGGCCTAAGATTTAAAATTCTAGCATAGCACCTTTCTTCAAGAGAATTATCAAATATATAAGTTATAGGCTTAGGCACTTTGATATTTAGGATAGAAAGTAAATATATGAGATCGACTATTATCGCCATAACCATAACCACCATTTGCCTATAAATGATAATACATGTCGTTGCAATCTTCTTCTGTTTATTTCGTGGCATGCGAGCCATATCTGTTTACAAAATACACACTAAAAAATTACAAATTATTGCAAAGAAATAAGAGGTCTTATACTCGAAAGCTAGTAAGGAAAAATTAACAAGAAAAAAATTATATTCTTAATCAATTATCCTTCTCAATACTCAATTAGGCAAATATTAGTTTCTAATAGTAGTTTACTTCCTTGTAAGGTGTGTAATTTTCAAAACATAATGGATAAAGGGGAAAAAGAGTTTGTTTTTCAGCTTCACAAATTCAATTCTTATACACAATAACCTACTGGAAACTACAACACAAGCTAAGACCCAAACTTTAAACTTCCTAAAAGTCAACTCTTATCACAATTTGATAATATCATAAATGTAATTCCCAAATCACCTAAACAAGTGAGTATTTGATTAAGTATTCTTCATTACTTCACTTTGTTTAAAAATAAAATCAAACATTACTAATGGAAAAAGACACGCATGAAGGTGTTATTCCTATTTCTAAGTTGGCTACCAATCTATTTGGCAATGATGGTGTTTGTCTTCATAAACTTGCCAAAATATACCAAGGAACTAGATTAAAAGAGTAGCTATTAACAAACAATACCCAGTATAGCATCAACACCAAACTAAGCAAAAGATTGAATCTAAGACAAAAATCATTGAAAGCTGCTAACTTTACTCAAGCACCAACTAACACATCAAATACAATTCAGAAGCGGCAGTAGGAGCAACATGACTTTACATAATTCATACTACTAGGAGTAGTTGATAATCCATTTTTATCCAATCCAAGTCCAACAAGCATTACATAGAGACCAAAAGATAAGATAACCACACAAGGCCAAATAATCCAAGAATAAAATGAGTAAATTGATATAAACCCAAAAACATACAAGACAGTGATTGGGGCATTTTATCAAACAGGTGGCGCGCAACAAAGAAAAAGCATAAGAGAGAGAGAACAAATATTACAAGGTCAGGTTTGTAAAGATTATGAACAATGGAGGCACCACCGAGGAGAGAGAAAACAACCACCACACACGACCAACCCATCGACATCAATCAAATTTTTTAACTATGGACATAAATCAACTGACAACTGTATAAGCTCACCCAAAAAAAAAGCTAATTCATAGCAGCAAATTCCCCAAAAAAATCTGATAACATTAATCTCACAATATGACTTAGAAAATAATTGCACATTCACCCAAAATAAACAATCCGAAAATTCAAGAAAAAAAACTACAAACCTAAGAATTTTGTAATTACACTTCAATTCAAGATTTGTTTACAACAATGCCAAATCCAAGAGAAATTCATGAGATATGAAGAATCAGATACATCTAGGAGAATGTATGTATTTATTTTAAAAATGAGTTGATTTTGTATTTATAATAATCCAAACAACAAAGACAATTTAAATTAGTCATATTGAAATTGTAGTTTGTATGCCAAGGAAGGAGAAAGAGAAGAACAACCTGAATTTCTGAAGATTTGGGGCCGTGTGAGAAGAGGGAGATGAAAGAGGGTCAAGGTCTCCTCTCAAATGAAAAGAAATATTTGCTATCATCAGGAGGCGGGAAAGTAAAAATATTAAGGCGCCTTTCCAAATTTACAAGGGCAATCATGTAATTTCAGCTAAAGTAAAATGTGGGAAGTTTTGCTGACCAAGGGGGGGTAAGGTAAGATACTTCCTATGTTTTAAGGGAATTTCAACTTCCCAGGGAAGTTTTACTTCCCTTGTTTTTACTGTGCAATGTTAACCAAACAATAAGGCATTTAGTCACTTCCCATGAAATCTCAATTCCCCCATTTTCTAGGTTCAACCAAACAATGCCTAAGTGTGAGTAATTTATTCACCTAATTGATATAATAAGACAAGAGAGTTGATATTTTTTTTTTTTTTTGAGGGGAAAAGAAAGTAGTGCATTAATCCAAGGACAAAGTGTCCATCAAAACATACGGAGCCACTTCACGAGGACAATGGTTCTCCCAACATTGCTCGACTCCAAAAGGCACTACTCTAGCGAGATGATGGGCTACAGTATTCCCATCTCTCTTGACATGAAAAAATTTAACTGATTCAAAAACATTACATAAAGAAAGAACATCTCCTAGAATGTTATCCAAATCTGCAAAATAGAGGGTCTCATTTGTCAACCTATTAGTCACCACCTGAGAATCGGACTCAATAATAATATTCGCGAGACCATGAGCCTTAGCCATCCTAGCTGCCATGTAAATTGCTTTGCATTCCGCAATAGCCGCGGGCCAGCAGGCCCTGGTGCGACGCACAGCCGAAAAGCATACTTTCCCTTGAAAATCACGAGCGACAATACCCAATCCAATCCATCCGTCTTCCCCGAGATAAGCATCCGTGTTAAGCTTAATCATTCCCCTAGGAGGCGCACACCATTTTGTCGAGCTCACACAACCTCCCCTTTTCGGTCCTCCATAAATTCGAGTAGTATAAGAATTGAACTCATCACATTGTCTACTCACACGTTGGACTATGACAGGCACCGGTTGCCCTTGGCCTTTAAACACCAACTTATTTCGTTCGGTCCAGACATTCCACGCTAAAAAGCTTCCTCTTTGCACCATCTTAGCGTCTAGCTCGCTCCATCTCACCACCGTCTCACACATCGTCTCACCCTCCACACCAGCAATCATAGCCTGACATCCTAGTTCCCCCCACACCGACCTCCATCGATCACATGTGAACAAAGAGTGATGAATCGTTTCCACGCCATTCAGACACCATGGGCTCTCGTCTTGCTCGACGAGATGGCGGGCCCTAAGTACAGCACGTACCGGCAGTGAATTGGTACAGACTCTCCAAAGAAAGTGGCGAACTTTTGGGGATACCTCTAAACTCCATAAAATACCCCATGCCTTATGAACATCCTCCAAATTACCACCCTTCCCAAGCATATAGGTCGTTTTCACCGAATAGGTCCCATCTTTAGAGTAGGCCCATGTTAATTCATCCTGCACACACCTTGCACTCAGCGGGATTGCTAGAATGCATTTTTGATCCCGTTCCTCAAAAGTATTTTCAATCACATCCGTTTTCCACTCTTTTCGGTCATCATCAATTAAATCTCCCACCAACTCCAATCCTTCAACTCTATTGCTCAAAATAAAACGACCATCCTCATCACAAAGCCACGGATCCTGCCAAAGATTTATCGATTTTCCATCTCCCACCTTCCAGATCAAACCTTCTTTCACCAAACTTTTCGCACTCCATATACTACTCCAGGAATAGCTATTTGAGTATCCTAGCCTCGCTTGAAATATATCTCCATGGGGATAATATTTTGCACTCATTACACGGCTCAAAAGGGAATTTTTATAATGTAATAGTCGCCAAACTTGCCTGCCAAGCAAAGCATCATTGAACACCCCAAGATCTTTAAATCCCATGCCCCCATACACTTCGGTTTGCACATCTTTTCCCAACTTAACCAATGCATCTTCCTTTCCGCACCTTTGCCACCCCACCAAAATCGCGCCATGGCTGAATGAATCTCTTTTATAATTGCCATTGGGATCTTATAGACTCCCATCAGATAAGTAGGGAGAGCTTGTATCACAGCCTTGATCAGAACTTCCTTTCCAGCCCTTGACAACAATTTTTCCTTCCAACCCCGCAATTTCTTCCACATTCTATCTAAGAGTTCCCGAAACACCAGTTTCTTTGACCTCCCAGTGATTGTGGGAATGCCAAGATATTTTTGGTGCTTGTCAACTTGCCTCATCAGGAGGGTAGATATCATCACTTCCTTTTGCCCACAGTTTACACCTTTACTAAAAGAAACCTCCGACTTTTCATAGTTAATTTTCTGCCCGGATGCTGCTTCATATTTGTTGAGGATATCAACTATTGTCAAGCATTCCTGACGGGTGGCTCTTGTAAAGAGAAGATTGTCATCCGCAAATAGAAGGTGTGAAATTTCCGGTCCGTTTCGGCTAGCTTTTGCACCATGAAGTTCTTTTGCATTCACTTTTTGCTGAATCATCTGAGAAAAGGCATCAGCAACCAAGATAAATAGAAAGGGAGAGAGTAAGTGACAGATGAAATGCAGCTCATCACCAGATTAACCCAACGGCCATCAAACCCCATAGTCAACAGAAGATTCCTTAGGAATCCCCATTCAACCCTGTGAACGTTACGTACTGTGAACGTTTATTTTTATTTTTGTCATTATTTCTAATGTTTTGTTACTCAACTCCTATATGCACATGTTCCTCTATAATTAATAGGGTGTTCTTTGTTGTAGATTTTTATATTCTTTTCATGTCTTTATTTATTTTTATGATGAACCTCAAAATATTCTTTTTCAAATCTTATGTGCACATGTTCTCCTATTCCTAACTAGTATGATGTTCTTTCTTTTATTTTTTTTAGTTTTTATCTTCTTTCTTTTATGAGTTCGTATTGTGTCGGACTCGTCCGACACAATCAGCCCGTCGGACCACTTCACTTGAGTTTCAGGTAGTCTTCATTTTTTTTCAGGTAGTCTTCATTTTTTTTCAGTTAGTCTTCATTTTTTTTCAGTTAGTCTTCTTTTTTTTCAGTTGGTTTCAAATCTTTTTAAACACCAACTGAAAGAAATAAAGAACTAACTGAAAGAAATAAAGAACTAACTGAAAGAATAAAAAGACCAACTGAAAGAAATAAAAAACGAACTGAAAGAATACAAAAACTAACTGAAACAATATAAAAACCAACTGAAAGAAAAAAAGAACTAACTGAAAGATTATACGCATTAACTGAAAAATGTCAAAAAAGCATAATACTAACTGAAAACTATCATGTGCTGCTTGATGAGATTGGTTTCTCAGCTAATGATTTGCAAGATCTGGTTCATTCGCATCTTGAAGTTCGATGACATGTCTCATTCGCATCTGGTTCATTCGCATCTTGCATCTTATGCGCATCTGCGGGTAGTTTCCAAGTACCTCAACTTCCTAAGCAATATGATTGAGCTTTTTGAAACTCCGGCAAACGACGACTTCGCCGGAGTTCGAGTTTCATTGCCGAAGATTACGTCAGAAAAATGAGAGAACTTCACGTGCGAAATCGAGAGGGGAAATTGGTGATATTGAGGTGGTCAGAGGAGAGAGAAAGGAGGTATGAGACTTGGTTACTGTGTTAATGATTTTTATTGAGAAAAGAGGTACATATTTATAGTGATACAAATAGAGGGTAGCTAGAATAATTGCTGTAATTATAAAGATATACAGAACTAATTTTCCTAGTTTTACAATATATACACAGTCAATATCCCTTGATTGTAGGAGAGGATTGATATGATTATTGTTGATTTGTTTGACTGGCATCTTTGATGATTTTTGCCTGATTTAGATTAATAATTTAATATGATTAATAGGAGGTGTGCTAGTTTTAAGAAGCAATTTATGAGGCCTTGTAGTGGTAATGACAACAATAGTACAGAGTGGGGAGACGAAGAAGAGAAGAGAGAAAGTGGTGCGTACAGAGTTTGAGTTTGAGTTTTGGGCTCAGCCCGTCTGACATTAAGTATTGGTCAGACGGTCTGACCCAATACTTTCACATTTTTTATACCTTCATGTTTAATTTCATGTTTATTTTCTAAAGTTTTATATGAACATGTTCATATATTTTTTGTTTGCAATCTACCGGCACATGTTAGTTTATAATCAATATGATATTCTTTGTTTTATATATTCATGTTTCTTTTATGTTTTTATTCATTGTTATGATTTTTTTAGTTTTTTATTTCTCAACTACTATTCTTTCATGTACTTTTTAGTGTTTTTCTTTTCATTTGTGATTTCATATAATTGTTTAATGTAATGTACTTTATTTGCTCTTTTGTTTTTCATTTTGCTAAAACTAATTAGGTGGATGCAATTGATGTCCATTATACGGAATGGAAGCAATTGTCGACGGATGACACAAGGTTGATAAGTTTTGTAAACTGTTAGACAGTTGTAAAGTTTTTCATAGTGGTGTGATATGTAGTCTGAAAGCTATAGTAAAAAAGTTAATTCGTTATGCTATCCATACTAACAACAATTGGAGGTGGAGTTTTTAGTTTTTCATATTGGTGATTCCGCTGGGCATGGTAATTAAAATGAAGTTCTGAGTCTCCTCAATAATCTTATTCTTGTTTTGGCCGCCTGGTGTTTTTGATAATTTGGCCCCCTGGTGTTAGTGAACTATCAATGCCAAAACAAGAATAAGATTATTGTGTTTTTGTGAACCAATAGCATTTTAGAGTTGTCTGCATTCTCATGGATGTTCTGTTGTAGTGTCTTGGTTTCATCTAAAAATTGATAGTGATTTCTCAACTTGTAGGTTAAATTGGATCCTTCAAGGCCACTTAGTAAGCGAAAGAAAGAATTGGATGGTAGCCAACATTCTGAAGAAAGCACGGATATATACTCCACCATCGGCCATCGGCAGACAGCATCGCTCAATCGAGCTATTACCAAACCTCCCTCAACTCCATTGCCGTCAAGGCTCGTCTTTCTTGTCATCTTATGTCCTTGAGAGCATTTGTAGGCAATAGGGAATACTTACAAGTCACAAAACGGTGTTAGGTTCCTATTCATTCATTTTCATCAATTTTTTATCTTAAGATCACGACACCTAAACTAGTAAAAAAGAATCCCAAAGACTCCCTATTTTTCCCATCAAAATATTTCCAACCACTGATTTAAGAAATGGAGAGGATTCCAACTCACTCTTTAAAACGATTTAGAACTTGTATAGTTGTATCCCTTCCCAAGTTGGTTTGCTGGACTTGGATCAAATTACTCTCAAAGATTTGCTACCAATAATACTCCTATGCTTACACCGACTTCATATAAAAGATGCGGAAAGTGGAATAATGTCTTAAAATCAAGCTATTTGTATAACTTCAATCAAAGGCAGTTTGTAACGGTTTTAGTTGACAAAATCTCATACGAAGTTGCAAATTTTATTTTACAATCAAGCATCTTCCAACTTGATAGCTTTTTTTTTAAGGAACCAGCATGATATTGATATGGGCAGCCAGTAAGAGCGAAACTCTGACAGACGGTCTAGCCTTTCAAATATGGATAAAGAACAAAAAAGAAGCTCCGAATTTGCAGATAATTCAGCTTTGAATGTATATAACGATCTGAATTTGCATTTTTATCACTGTACTTGTTACAGGTAGAACTATGAGATAATGAACAGATAAATACAATTACATACAAAGAGCTGTGTCAGAGTGAATCATAATCCATAACAATTTCACCAGTAGGATTTTTATTTGTGGACCAGTAATCAATAGAAATCTCTTGGAATAACCTTATATCTTTGCTCTGACAGCCAGCCTCGCTCTCAGCTCCTGAGCCACAGCATCAATGAACTCTTCGGTGTTCAAATATTGAGATCTCTTGACCCTAGAGTAAAGGATTTCGTAAACAAGAGGAAAGAGCAACAAAACAGAGCATAGCATATTAAAGCTAAAGATAAGTAGCAGATGATTGCCGAAAATGGAGCTTTAAACAAGAAAACCCTGGCTAACAATTTGCGAAGAATGGAAATGATTGGACCCTGAGGTTTCCCGTTTATGAAACAATTATGTTCTTGGAACCCCAATCATTTCCGTCCTAATGAGTAATAAAACCCGGAATTGTTGGGATATGAGGTTTTCCCGTTTCCAAACTGGTTGTTTCTACATAGCTAACACTAATTTGCATAACACAAATGTTAGGTGTCATTTTCTATTAATATCAGCACCTGAACAATGTTAACAGGTAAAAGGTACAATTTGGATTGATAATAGTCTAGAGGGTGGGTTCCATGTGATTACTTGGTTTTCCGATGGGTCTGATTAATTGCCCTAACAGTTACGCTACCAACAGGGGAAAATGATGAATAGTGCCCTTGTGTGAATCTAACTAAGTTTGTCCTCAGTTAGGACATTTGGCTCCTGTTAATTGCCTAAGTTAAGTAATTTTCTTTTCCGATTGAATCCATGCGCCCCGAAATTATAGGCTATTTTCTGCTAAACATTCTTAGAGATTAGGAAACTTACTTAGACCCATGAACAAGGAGTGCCAGATCTTTAGTCATCTTCCCTGATTCAACAGTTCCGATACATGCTGCTTCCAGATTACTTGTGAAGTCCAAGAGCTTGGCATTATCATCCAACTTGGCCCTGGTAATGTTTCCATTATTCGTACATTCTGACTTTTAGAAACAAAATCATTAGAACTCCAAAATATTTTATACCTGTGTGCAAGCCCACGTGTCCATGCAAAAATGGATGCTATACTATTTGTGCTGGTTTCGCCTCCTCTTTGATGAACGCGAAAGTGGCGAGTAACTGTTCCATGGGCAGCTTCAGCTTCAATAGTCCGTCCATCTGGACATACCTGGACCCCAAGGGACAAAATTAGAACAAAAAACAAACATACAACCAAAATTAGAAATCAGAATTGAGGACAGGTATCACATCCAGAAAAACAAAAGAAGGTTCAAGAAAAATAGAGCACAGATCAGCAAAACACAAACCAAAACAGAAGTCATCAACCCAAGTGATCCAAATCCTGCATTAATAAAAAAGAAGCAATTGGAAAAATGAAAATTATTGGTTCATAGGCATTTTCACACAATCAGCTTAACTTTACAGCAGAATTGATTTCAGACCTTGAGCCAAGAAATCACTTTGGACATCTCCATCATAATTCTTGCATGCCCAAACATAGCCCCCTTCGCTCTTCAAAGCGTAAGCAACCATGTCATCGATAAGACGATGTTCATACCTATATTTTGACAAAAAATTGAAGTCACCAAAAGAAATAGTTCATCTATAAATAATGTACTAGTAAGAAAGAAAATCTGGATCTCACCATATTCCAATAGCCTCAAACTTAGACTTCCACTTTGATTCATAAACTTCCTGGAATATATCTTTGAATCTTTGATGAGAAATCAGAAGCAAGCCAAAAATAAAGTTAATGAAGTTATAATGTGCATAAAAAAGACTTGGAAAATAGAAAAGAAGCAAAATTGAATTATCACCTCCCATCATATTTCTTCAGGATGGTGTTTTTCGTGCTAAGATAAAGGGGCCATTTCTTTTGGAGAGCAGTATTCATTGAAGCCTCAGCAAAAGCTTGTATTGACTGTTCAACACAAAAAGAAAAAATTACAAACATATAAACTTCAGTCGACAATCATTCAGGTTATCCGAGACAGTACCTCATCAGTGTTATACATGGACATCGCAACTCCTCCTGGATGTTTGAAGCGATAAACTTCTAATTCTGTATTGCCACCTTGCCCATCTGGAACTGCACAGAGATTACACAGAGATCTTACAATAAAGCTAAGAACAATCGTATTTATTCTTAACAGAAGGAATAGGATGGCCTGATATATTGGCCTCGAAAAATTGTCAACTCCACTCTAAATGAAATAACATTTCTAGGACATCTGATCCACTGATTAAGGAACAGCAAAGTCTCAGCCAGGACAGGAATTTACCAAATACCATTTTGAGAGTTCCTGCTCCTCGAATTATTTCTTCTGATGCACGGTACTGATCACCAAAAGCATGTCTCCCTATGCAGATTGGTTTTGTCCAACCTGATTACAACATTTGGCTACAACAGTTTCAACATGATAATTGTGAAAACCAACCTAAAAGGACTTTCTTATAAACCTGGAACAAGCTTGGGAACGTTTCGGCAGATTATCGGTTCCCTGAAGACCGTGCCTGGAAGGATGATACAATGTATGAGCAAGATTATAAATAATACATCAGCATGCAATTTTCTAGGATTCAGTCGGATAATAAGACAATGCTATCGGAACAATTAAGGAAAAGTTCAACATAACGGCATAAAAGTTCAAGTGGATCCTTTCCACCAGTGTGCAGTGGAAAATAAGCGACCAAAGGAGAGGGGCTAAGTGAACCCATGCTCGATAGGAGACTTAAACTCAGGATCCCTGAGTCCAGAGAAGAGGCAGATAAAGGATTTTCAAAGTGGCGGTAGGTTACATCTCTCTCTTTCTCTCTCTCTGCTCCCTACTTGCTACTTTATAAGATAGCAAGCATACAGCTACATATTGGTTGATGTAAAGAAGAACCATGCGGCACACCATGTGATCATCATAAGAGCAGCAATTAAATCTAGAACTTCAAACAAGCATTAATATCATGAACCCTGAAGAAATTATCTTCAAAATATCGATCAAGGGCCCTAGATAGAACACTCGGCAAAACAGTACCTCGAGTGTCAAACACATCATAAAATAATTACATGATTGCACGATGCGAAACAAAGAAAATAAATCCACCATTAAGGATGTTTCGGATAGTTCCATTTGGACTCCTCCACATCTGCTTCAAGTTGAATTCCTTAACACGGCCTTCATCTGTTGGACAACAATGATATTAGCACAATAATGAGTATATGGACAAATTAAAAGACAATTATGTGCTTTTGATCCCATGTATAGCTGAGCATGGATTAATTTGAATTGATAAAACAACCACCACATATACTACATCTACAGTAAATAGGCTCGAACTACTATATCCCATAATTAACACCCTAAACACCTATTAAACTACCAAAGAAAATCTTATATTTCCTCTTCAGCCACAAAATCACATAATGGTGAAGCAAACTGCAAACATGTCACCATAGAAGCTTTCTTCCTTTACCTCCAAATCTCATAGGGATGGTTAAAGATTTCGCATTCCTCCATCGTCGACTCTTTCCAATAATATTTTATAGTATATCTCGTCACACCCATAGTCATGACTCATGTCCCTCAATCATAAATATGTCCATTTCAGCACCAAAAGCTTCATACTCATTACCATTAGTCCCTTACACAGTCCCTAACCCTTCAATCCCTCATATATCACCTAATTACAAGAATGACAACTATCACACTATCTCCCAGACTATAAAGCATTTCAACGCTGTTAAAAATGAAAAAAAAATAAAAAGAATCCTTCATTAGTTACTCCTAGTCTCCTAGATACTGATCTTCCCTTAACTATTGAAAATGAATCAGCAAGTACTTTCAAAGAATCTGACTATCAATTCTTTACCCTGAAACACATATGTGGAGTTGTGGACTGAAAACCTCAAAAATGATTAATATTACTATTTAAAAGGATCAGACTCTAATCCAGAATCAGATACCTGGTGTGATGGTTGCACATTTAATTGCAACGTTATACCTGAAACAGAGAAATCAATATGCAATTACGCAGAAATCAGACAGCAGAAACATAATTGGCATATTATATGCATTTTAACAATAGCTGAAAAGCTTAGAGAATATACAGAACTTGGGAGTATTTAGCTTGTTATAACCAGCAAATAGCAATACTGGTGAGTGGTGACAATATGGGACATAAGAAAACAATATACAATAGGGAAAAGTAATTACTTGAGTGTAGCTTCTGCACTTTCAATTGTGACTTTGTCATTGGTGGCATCACGATTTGGGAGGCCAAGATCAAAGTACTTTATATCCAGCTCCAGAAAGGGGTATATAAGCTTCTCAGCATCAAAAGTATTGCATTTAGATGTCTTACAAAGTCAAATAAAGAAAGACACAGACTGATTCAACAGAGTGAGAATATATCACTGACCTTCTCTTTTATGGATTTCCAAAAAACTCTAGTCATTTCATCTCCTGCCTCGTTAAAAATGTAAATGTTAGATCTATGGAGACTAAATCAGACGGAAAGAGCATACATTAAGCAATTTAAGGTTTTTGACAATTACTCTCTAGAAGCACCTTTAATTTTGATTCTCCATATACATCAATTATATAGGACATAATAGTTGCCATTGGATTCTCAAAAATCTACATTGTTATCTTAATTAGGATTAATTTAATGAGGTTATGATTTCAGTTATATTGAAGCACTAGTTAGAACAAGTGAGGAGGGATATATGGCAAGAGACTATATTAGTACATCGTGTTCGTGTCCCTAGTTTACACTATCAATTGAAATAGAGAAAGTTCCTGAACAACCTAAACCTCTGAGTTGAAATCATACACCCATACCCTAATAAGCAATCCTAGCTTTCCCCATACTTTTACAAATTTCTCACTTAATTGTTATCAAAGTAGTAGGCCAACGACGCGTTTCAATCTATTAAAATCCTGCCAGGCCATTTGTAAAGACATTGTACTGGAACAAGATCAATGGAATGGTTTGGTTTGTAAGTGGTCACTGATTTTAGAGTTTCTTAAATGTCAATTCATATGTCCATATCAAATATATCTATGAAGCTTCAAAAGAAATGTTACAACAGCAACAATCACATTTCCTGAATCAACTATCCCAATTCTTAGTGCTCTAACTCAAATCTTTCACTATTTAATCTATATCCTCAATTCTAATTTTCTCTAATGTTTCAAATATATGGCCTTTTTTTATAATTAATATTACTCCTCTTTTCCATAAGCAGAAAAAAAGAGACAATCTTTGAAATTGTTTTCACAGCATAATCAGAAATCAGTATAGAAAATGAAAGAGAGTATACAGAAGCTTAATTTTTGGTTTTTCAGCAGAGAAGATTGAAGTGAAATTGGAGCTGCAATAATTGATAAATGAAGAAGAATAGAGAGATTGAGAGTGCGGAGGGAAGATGACTGACCGTCCATCTCAACAATTGGATTCGCTACTTTGATTTTCGGGGCACCCATGGCTATTGCCTCCTGTTCTCCCCTTGTTGTGTCTATGATCACTTACTTGATTCAGAATGACGTTGAATCTCAAATTCACCTAAAACTACACCGCAATTTGGGAGACTATTATATTACATACAATCCGACTTGTGTGAAACTAGTTATGTAAAATTAGCGTGCACCAAATTTATGTACTTAAATCTGGAACACAATACATAGAAATTTATCGTATCACAAACACATACACTATCTATGATCGAAACTAGTTTTTTTTTTTTTTTTGTCCGGGCGATGCCTCAGGTCAATTACAATAAATAAATATTTTATAATTTTTCATTTCATCATTTATTTTGCCACTTTTCGTATTTTTTGTCCATTAAAAAATTGAAAAATTCACGTCACGACAGGATAAGTAAAAAAAATTTGAAAGCTTTGACTTTGAAAACAATACTTAGAAGGAATTGTGGTAAGAGGATATAACATCAATATTCTCTTGTAAGTTACGTAATAAGAGTGTTAAAGATGTACTACATCCGTTTTTTTAATTGCTATATTTTTCTTAAATGATTGTTTCTTTTTTCAAAAATTATTAAAAGAGACAGTCTAATTTTAATATAAAAGTAGACCTAGTCACTAAATGGATTAAACTAGTTACCAAAAGAAATTGTCCTAGTCACTATTGGGCTAATTTTTTTTTTTCATATTGGGCTTACCATTGCCTAATTTTAATTCAAAAGTAGGCGGTCTCTTACAAGACAAACTCTTTTTTTTTATTGCTACATTTTCCTTATTTGTGGTACTTGGCCCACCATAAAGTAATATTTTTATATTTAATCTTCTATTTTCCCACCCAAAAATATTTTTTTTCACTTTTTTTCATTATTTTACATTAAATGGATCAAAAATTACACTCTAAAAAGTTTGAAAGTGACATTGCATAAATTATTATGCATACAACAATGTTAATGTAGCAATAAGGGCGTATATACTTGTTAAGTCTTTTTAGTTAACTACAATAATTACAAGACTTTATCATATTTTATTTGAAACATTCAACAATAAAGTCGTAGTATATTGATGGTTAAGCTCTTACTTTTCATTTCAAAGGTCACATTTTTTAAAAAAGTGAGGAGTATACATGAACATAAAGCATTTTGCATTAGAAATTTGAGGAGAATGCCACGTGACACATAAACTTTCTTTCGCACGCCTTTTAATATATTTTTATAGATACACTATATCACAGACAACAAAAACTATTGAATAGGTGGTCTAATTTTAACATAAAACTGAACGAACTCAATACTGAATTTTTCTAACAACTTCATTCCATTTCACTCTAACCCAACACTATTATAGTCATCCCTTCTCTTCTCCTTTTGATTTCTTAATTCTCAAACTACAACAAACAATTTCAAAAAATAACGCGATAGTCTTACGAAACAGATTAAACTAGTCACTGAATGGGTTAAAGAATATCAATACTAAATGGATTAAACTGGTCACGAAATAGATTAAACGGGTTCCTAGATAGATTAAACTAGTCACAATATTTTAAAAAAGGTGGCATGTTCTTTTTTTTTTTTTTTGAAATTAACATTAATTCATTGATTCAAAGCCATACGACATTTATAATAGAAGTAGAAACTAAACACATACATATCAAAATGAAATAAATAAAATCTAATATGACAAAACCACGATCGTTGAGTAGATCTAACACTTTTGAACACCCTCGTCTTTCGCTGTCTGATGTAGCCTTTTGCAAGGGGTCTGTCGGTCTTTTGTAAGTTTGAAGTAGAACTGTATTCAATTCAAGTGATTGTAAACGAAGTCTTGGCATCTGTTGCAACTCCGCACAAATTTCGATCAACAAATAAACATCTTGAATTACACAAAAATCCAAAAACAAAATCTCTAAACTCTCACATGGAGAGAGAAAAAACCCAATATATAGGTAGATATAATCCAATATATGGGTAGAAAAACTCTCCATTAGAGAGAAATTGAAGTTTATTAGAAACACAAACATAAAAAACTAGTAACAAAAGGGGAACAGGGGTTTGCCACCGTCCAAAAGGGTGGTAGTAGCCCATAGATTGAAAATTAGGGTTTTGTGGGAGAGGAGAGATGTGTGATACGATGGAGGTGGCATGTTCTTCTTAATATTGAACTTGGGTCGTACCTAATTTTAAATTAAAAATAGACGGTCTCTTACAAGACCAACTCCACAAACAAATACACTATAACACAAAGAAACATTAATTATAGCATAGAGAAACACACTATACCACATACAAACACACTATATCAAAACTGACAATATTATCATAATCTTCTATAACAGGTCCAATTGTACAATCAAATATAATACACAGAAAGACACTATATCACAAACAGATGCACTGTATCGGAAAGAAATACACTGTATCACAAACACACTATAGCACAAAGAAACATTATCACAAATGAAAACACTATAGCACAGAGAAACACACTACACCACATACAAATACACTATATTGAAACCGACAATATAATTCTAATGAATTGTACAATCAACTATATCACAAAAACTGAAAAATAGAGTAAAAACTTGAATTGTAACTCCCCGAAAATTCACAACCTTAATGAAACACAATTGCTCATACTTAGCAGCGGAAATGGAACTTAAGCCTGTGGGATATGGCCCACTAATACAATGCAACCTTAAATAGTCCTTGATAACTATACATAAATACTCGACTCAAATAATAATGATAATTTCTCCAACACCAGGTACCGCACACTTTCCCTTGAACATGTTCCTTATTAACAGCGCACTTGCAATGGCTATGCTCATACCTAAAACAGAAAACAAAACATCATGAGCTGAAGCTCAGTAACATACTACCCTAACATCGTAAATTCATTTCAATTCATTTTATTTGCAAACAGGGAGAAGAGAATATAGTAAAACATATTTCAAATTCGTAATGAAATAATAGCAGAGTAAACATTTATGAATAGCATCTCGATACTTCATAAGTTCCCATTATCTTTTCATCTTTTAGCTTGGTAACTGGCGAGTATAGACATGTGATGACCCTCAAAGAGCCCAGCTCCCTTTTTGGGTACACCACCATGTGATGATCCTCAAGGAGCCCAGCTCCCTTTTTGGATACACCACCATGCGGTAATCCTCAAGGAGCCCCGCTCCCTTTTTGGATATACCGCCCACACCAAAATAGCATGCGGTACCCCTCAAGGAGCCCAGCTCCCTTTTCGGGTGTACGACAGGTGCGAAGGTACGTGCACGATCATAAAGTAGATAAGCATAACATTATACTGCCAGAACCTCTTTCACATTTATTTATCATGTTTCGTTCGTTTAGCATTCATCGGCATAAGCCATAGATCTTTCATCAATCATACTTGAGCATCAATAACTCATAAGATCATCATTTACGAAACTCATTCGAAAACAATTTAATCCCACAATCCATATAAGAATCACATCGCAAAATCCTCAACATAATTATAAACATCATTTCATAAACACATTTCGAAGGGAATCGTGGGTGTTAGCAATAGATGTTACCTGGATTCCTGCTTAATAACCTTGAAAGCCGGGGGAGGCTGTAACATCCTTTTCGTTTAATCTAATCAATTAAGGGATTAATAAAAAGACTTGTTAATATTTTATTCTAAATTTGAGTTTCTTGATTTGTTTCCATCATGTGTCCAATTTAGGAGGTGTGTAGGAGTTTTATATATTAACTTCTTTGGTGGTTGATATAAAGTCGTAGGCTCCCTTTTCACTTAACAACTTAGCGTCTAAGTCGTAATTCATTATTTGTGAGCATGAACGTCTTGTTATAACCATTTTGTATTTTATAAATTGAACATTAAGATCATATTATACTTTCGTTAACCTTTAGTTCGAAACTTCGTTCCACTAGTCATAGGATCCCTTTAAACATATTCGTCATTTTATAAATTAAAATAGTGGTCGTTGGTGATGTTACAAAGATTCATTATTTCAACTTTTATAATTAACTTTACTTACGTTACTATAATTAATAGAATTATAATTTAACTTATCATTTGTTTATACTACTAGGTATCTTATTCAATTTAATAAGTAACTAAGCTTCAACAAGTTTTATAATAATTTTAAGTTATCGTAGCCCAACTAATCATAAATTACTAATATTCATTTATTATTTTCAGATTACAAGAGTAAATGGATAATTATTAAGTGACGTTATTGCTAAGTTTAATTTCTTGTCAATTCATAATATTATACGTTTATTATCATAAATAGTTGTCGTAAATTTAATATATTAACTTAAGTAAGTCTAACAATTTTCATATTACAAAATAAGGTGAATTATTGGTAATAATTATCTAAATTAGTTTAGGTCTTGTTGCCTGATTAGAATAACTAATTAAATATGTAAACTAATTAATTAGTCCATTAAGCTTAATAAGTTGATGAATTTTGTGGATTAGTTTTAATTGAAAGAAAATCAGCTTGTTGGCCCATTAAATTGAGGGAGTAATATGATGTTTGGGCTTTAACTCATTTAAACAAAAGAATGAAATGAAAACTAAGTTAAGAGAGGTATCTTCATACCTCCTGCTCAACTGAGCAGTCACGAAAACAGGGGAGGGAGGAAAAGGGAGGCTGGCGACGGGGTCCTGCGGCAGTGGCGAGGCGTCGCGGGATTCCGGCGGTCATGGCGTGGCTCGCCGGCGCACGAGGAGAGAGAGCGAAACACGAGAGAGATGGAGATGGAGCGCGAGAGAGGGAGAAGAAGAAAGCGAGCGAAGGTGCAGGTGAGAGGAGAGAGAAGGCGGCGGTGGTTAGGTGTGGTGGTGGCGCTGCGGTGGCGCGGCAGTGCAGCGGCACTGCGGTTGTGGGCCGGGGGGGGGGGGTTGGTTCGAACAGAGGAGAGATAATGTAAATGTTGCGAAAAACAGAGGTTTGGGGGGTTGTGAGTGAGTGATAATGGTGGAGAAATCATGGCTATTTATAGCCATGGTTGGGGTTTGAAATTTCTGAATTTTTGGTGGGTTGATTTGATGAAGAAACTGAAATTTGGGTGGGTTTGATTTGATAAAAATTGAAGTTTTAGATGGGTTTGATTTGGATTGAGGTTTTTAATTGAAGTTTGAGTTTGTTTGTGCATAAAAATCTGTCATGAATTACAATTCCATTGTCGGGTTGCTTGTGAAGGAAAAATGAAAAATGGGTTGAATGTTGATGAAAACAGTTTCTACTGTTTTCTTGGGTTTTCTTTTTCATTTTTCTTTTCTTTTCTCTTTTTCTTTTCCTTTTTATTTCAAATACTAACAAAGTTGTTCCAATATTACTTAATTTGATTATTGTTTCATTTCTTGATTTAACTAATATAATTATTTAATCTAACCTAATATGTTATTATTTGCAACATATATTTATTTAACGAATTAATTATTACTTTACTTGGGTATAGAGTAACAAAATTTAGTCATATCTTATAATTAAAGGACAATTTTAATCACTAATTATTATTAATTAACTTAGGAAAGTTTAAATTTTCGGGATATTACATGAATATTGAGAAAATGAAGCACTTATGAGAGAGAAACTGAAAAGGTAAGGAAATATGAGGAGAGAGAAAGACAAAATAGTAGAATTTATATTCATTACAACATATATAACATCTATCGGGTGCACACTAATTATTGTGCATGTAACACCCCGATAATTCTTTCTTTCTAGAAAATACTTTTATAATAACCTTAGAGAATTACCCAGGTATTATCGCCCGTGTGATAACGTTTCGGCTTACTCAAAATTTTGCAGCGGAAAATAACTTATTTAAAATCAACTTTATTAAAACTTATGAAATCAATAACAATGTCAGAAACTAAACACACCAACTTAAAACTATTGTCTGAAAACGTAAGCTCCTATGAAAACAACTTAAATGAAACTAATAATACAAGAGTCTCTCCATTCCAGATTCCCAATGAGATGCATCTTCGAACCTGTAATGTCAATGCCGTCTCAACTCTGCTCCCCCGAAGGATCACCACAGGATCAATAGGCAAAGCCATGATCACAAACACAGACAAGCACGTAATCAGCAAAGCTGAGTACTACATATCAGACATACATAACCCTAAACATGATACTACAAAAATATAGCTTGCAGGAATAAACAATAATAAAACATATAATAATCTGCAGACAACTCTTACTGAACTAGACTCTAACTTTATTTATTTCTTTAAATGGAATAGTTATTGGACGAGTTACTATACAGAGAAATAGGAAATATGGGAGCTACCACATATTCCAAAATGACCTGCGATATCGAGGAACCTTTAACTAATGAGGAAGGTGATCAATCCAATCCTAGAAAAGCCATGGGCTACCACCATGTACTCCAACCCTTAGTGTCCAACTCTAGACGTGCACCAGTCTAAAGTCTATAACCTATTCTCGTTTCACTTTACGTTGAATATATTTTAATACTTGTGTTGACACCAACCAAGCAAATAACACATAACTAATAATCACACAATCATAAAGAATTCCTTTTTATCTTTGGATTAACAAGTGTTCACAACTTATCAATCAAGACTCCTTTAACTTCTTTTTATACTTTACAACTTACTTGTTGAACTAGCCAACAATAAAATTACCTCTTATATAGGTATAACTTGTACTTACCGAATAAGATCCAAGGTTCTTATAAGATAAATAAATAATACTCAAGAATCCATGTACAACATGATTCAATCTTACTTACATTAATTCACTCACGAATTAATACATAAACTTGACTTATCTACTTGCATCAAACTTCCATACAAACATTAATACTCATAAATACTTCTAGTTTACATGTAGCACACAAAAATAACATGTAAAACAATTCCAGAATCATATATAGAACAAATAGAGTCCTATACATGATACTAATAAATAAAACATTCTTAGAGCATGTTTCTAAATCATATAGCACGTAGACATGTACGTACCTTGTATAAACAAATCTGTAGCCACTTTTACGTCTAAAAGTCTCCTATACGAAATCTCCCCTAGAAATAAAATAATGAAATAAATATCTCGAACTAAAAATTTACAGCAACTTTAAAACGATCAAAACCCCCCTTAAACGTGTTTTAAAATCGTTTTTACGTATCAAACTTTCGTTATTTTTAATCATTTAAAACCCTTAAAATACGTATTTTCTAAAATTACAGCACTTATAAAATGTTATAAATCTTCTGAAAATATATTTAATACGCATAAAATTATATGCTAACCAAATCTCATAATTTATACTTTATAAATATAGTTTCTAGTGATTAAAACCCTAAAAAACTATAATTTCATAATAAAAACTGAAAATAACTCAATATAATAAAATCTGGAATTTATTATACTAATATATATGACAGCCGAAATATTTTTTTAGGCATATAAAACAATAATTTAAATCATAACCATGCTAATTAATAATAAAATAATATAAAATTAATACTTTAATGGAATCTTAGAGAGGAAGAAAAGAAAAACAACCACAACAATGGAGGAAGAGGAAACCGGCGGCAATAGCAGCAGCACAGGACCGGTCGGCAGCGGTTTCTTGGCTCAATAAAAGTTTTGTGACGTTTCTTGTTCAACAAGAAACGTTACTTGAAGAAGAAAAAACAATTTTTGAGAGAAAATCAAAGATGGCGCACAAAGGAGAAGAGAGAGGAAGAAGGCGCCGAGTGGAAGAGAGAGAAAAGAAAAGTCACGTGGAAGAGGAGAGAGAAATAAAGTGTGTAGGGTAAATTTTGGGTTTTTAGGATATTTAAATAGAGGTTTTTCCTTTTGGGCTTAGGAAAAGAGATTTTAATAAATAAAACTTTGATGACTAATAAGATGGGCTAATTAGGACTTTAGTCATTAAATAATTTATATTGTTATGTGCTTTATCTGAGTGTAATATTTACTTTCTTGGTAAAAGTTTCAGGACAATCTCTGATTATTTGATTTTTTTTTACATGGTACCCTTGTGGAATTTTAAAATTTCTGGGGTATCCCTATAGTTTCAGAAATGCACCTGATATCCTTACTATTGAAATAAAATGCATGTAATGTCGTTATTGACTAACGACGTCAAGTTTTCGTTAGTCATTAAAGTAAAATCAACCTAATTATTCTAATTAATTCCTAATTAACTAAATTACTACCAATTAAATCATAAATAATTCTAATTGACTATATTTGAAAAAAAAACTTCCCCCACCCCTACCCTGCCACTATTGGCACACGGAGAACCATCCCCTGACCCACCACTACCGCCGCATTACCTCCGGAGAACCATCCCACCAGGAAAAATGGACGAAATCCCCCCCCCCCTAAAAACCACCCCATCCCTCGAAATCCCCCCTTCCCCTCGAAAAGTTCCCCTACCCACCGTAAAACTAGACCGACTTGGTTCTTCGGTGGGTGTGGGGATTTTCGAGGGGAGGAGGGATCTTTTTCTTCGCTGACCAGGGTTCTGGGATGGCTTTTGGAGAGTGTGGTGGCAGTGGGCGTGATATGCGGTGGAAAGTGGTGGTGTGGCGGCACAGCGGGCCGAGCGAGAGTGGCGCAAGAGACAAAAGGAAAGAAAAGTAGAGAGAGAAGAGGAGTGTGTGAAGGGGATAAAGCATATGGACAAGAACGCACTGTAGTAGAGACGACAGGTGGCAACGTCTGGATCGTGATAGTGGCAGCATGGTGGCACGAGAGGAGAAAGATGATGTATGGAAGAAGAGGATGGGTGTGCTGACTAGTGAGTGATGCAGTGTTAGGTGGTGGTGTGGGGTAGGTGGCCCAAAACAGGGGAGAGCATTGGGGTAAAAGAAAGAAAGAGAAGATATGAGAAAATTTAAGGGAAATTTCTTCAGGTACTCCTGAGGTTTGGCATAATTTCCAGATTACCCCCATGTTTCGAGAATTCCTCAGATACCCCAGAGGTTTATGTTTGGGTCTAAACTGCCCTTACTACTGATGGCAGGTTAACAAACGTTAAGTGGTTTGCATTTTTAGGCGTGCTAATGGAGAGAGAGAATGTTTGTTTTATGTTTGAAAGTTGGTAGTTGGAACATTAAATGCAAGAAAGTAAAGGAAGAAGAAGAATTGGCAATTGAGAGTAATTGAAGAAATTCCTAAATCAGAGGACAATAAGTGTTTTTTTTCATTTATCTTTCTTTCCCCTCTCCTCTTCCCTCTCTCAAACTCAATCACAATACACGAGTTCAACTTTCTCTCTCTATTTTTCATCCTTCTCTACTGACGTCGACAACCTAAGAGAGACAAATGGGTGGTATTTGAACTTCACAGTAGCTGAGTTGGGTGAGATGGAAAAAAAACCTAGTTATGACTTTTGCTTTTAAGTTCATAAAAGAAGTTGGGTTCATCACTTTTTTAATACCCCTTTTCTTTTCCCATGTGGTCTTTAAAGACATTCACTAGTGGAAAAATAAGGAAGGACTGCGCTAAAAAAGGCCCTTAGGGTTGCGCTTTTTGACAGCAGCCCTTTCAATAGCAGCCCTTCACTTTTTAAGTAGGGCTGCGCTTTACAAGCGCAGCCCTTCACAACGAAGGGTTGCGCTTTTACCAAAAAACGCAACCCTTTAAGCTTAAAAGGGTTGCGCTTTTACCTAAAAAGCGCAGCCCTTTTAAGCATGAAGGGCTGCGCTAATTGTTAAAAGCGCAGCCCTTTTGACCCAAAAAAAAATTAATTTTTTTTTTTTTTGCATTTTTTTATGCAAATTGACACAAAATCAATTCTAAACCATTAGGAATTGAGGTAACTACCATCACCGCACTGAATTGGTCCTATTTTATGTAAATAACGATGGTTCCCTTAAACTTTAGACCACTAAACACGTTGGATGGGCATAGCCTGACCTTGGTTTTAAGCCATTAGGAATTGAGGTAAATGAGGATTAAGTCTTGACTACCATCACCGCTTTTGGGGCTCTCTATTACACCAAATAAACTTATATTAAGCTTATCTTCTATAAATTTGAAGTCAATTTTCTTTTTTCGTAGCTCAAAGGGTTCGCTATAATGCAATGAATTTCGACTTGATGTTACAAATTCCACATTAAGAACCAATGGTCTCTATTAGAAACATGGATTAATAACGCAAAAACAGATATTTAGCCAGATATATATTATCGCAAAAACAGATGAGTATATTATACTCCCTCCGTTTCCTAAAGATCTTCCCACTTACTGTTCCTACAGATACCAAGAAAAATCAAGTTGTGTGGGGCATGGTGTGAGTAAAGTAGGAGAGAGAAAGTGGTTAAGATAAATAAACAAATATAAAGGGGTAAAGTAGAGAGAGAAAGGGAGTAAAATTGAATTAATAATGTAATGGTGGACATATGATAGTGACATAGAGGGTAATAGGGAAATTTGTTTTGCCAAATAAGGAATAAAGCAAAAGAGGGAAGATATTTTGGAAACACCCTTAAACGGAAAGAGGGAAGATCTTTAGGGAACGGAGGGAGTAAACATTAAATATTATAATTAAACAGATAAATTACAAAAAGAAAAATTAAGAAATGATATGAACGAACCATATCTAAGAAAAATTAAAAATTAAATTATAACAACAATAAATCAAAACAGGTTAAACAATCGAAACAGTCTACTATCCCCATATTTTTATGTCAACAAAAATAAATCAAAAAGTTCATCTCAAAACTTTGTACTCCTTAAACCTATGATTGGAAAAAAAAACCAGATCTACCTTCACCCCAAACAAAAACGAAAAAAAAAAAACAGATCTAAGAAATAGAAGAAATAAAAAAACAGAACTGATTCCACTTAGTTTTCAGTAGATCAAAAAAACATAACAATAAATCAAAAAGTTCATCTCAAAACTTTGTACCTCTTAGTTTATTCCTTCTTCGTTTCGTCTTTTTTCTCATGATTTTCAGTAGATCTCGAAATTTCAGACTAAAAGACGAATGGAGCGAACGAACGAGCGACTGGGAACTGAAGTTCGAGAGAGAGAAAATGAGCGAAATCGACTGTAACATTTTGTGTGAGAGAGAAAATGGGTCAAAGACAAATGCAGCGTTTGTGAGAGAAAGAAAATGAGTGAAGGGAGAGAGAGGCAAGGCAGCGTTTGTGAGAGAGGAGAGAGAGAATGAGGCAAGGCAGCGTGAGAATGAGGGAGGGAGGGAGAGAGAGGAGAGAAAATGGCCCGCTTATTAACTTTTACAAGCCCAATGCGCGCTTCTTTTCAAATAAAATTAAAAAAAAGCCCATAAAGGGTTGCGCTTGTCTAAAAAACGCAACCCTTCTAAGAAGGGCTGCGTTTTTTAGACAAGTGCAGCCCTTCTTACTATAAGAAGGGCTGCGCTTTTTTTAAAAGCGCAACCCTACTAAGTGAAGGGCTGCGCTTATAGAAAAAGCACATCCCTTTCTTTTTTTTCCCCTAGTGATTTTTTTCTTCAGCTTTTTTTTGTTTACCTTAACTTATCTTATTCATTAGAAGGAAAACATAATTTAAAAAAGTACAACAATGTTTATCCAGATTTACTTTGGACATTTGACACTTTAACTTATTTAAAATACATTATTTTTTTTCCAGATTTATTTTTTATTTTATTTTTTTTTGCCGAATCCATGCCGTACCCGTTTCATAAAATTTGATTTTGTCGTTTTTGGTCCCCGTACCTGTACTCGTATCCGTTTTCGTGCTACCTTGTGAATGTAGGAAATATAACTGGTAAAATAATAATTCTAATAAACTTATCTGAAAGTCGTGGCGCGAATAAACGCATCCGTAAAGTTGAATTTACCCCGTTACATACACACGGACTCTTGGCAATCAACCTCCAGAGATACACAACCACTGCTCCTCCGGTGTAGTACAAAGTCACAGTTTGAGAACACTTCGAACAATGCCCGGAGAAGAGAAGAATCCCATTGAAATTTGGAGTAGAAGAATTTGTGTCTCTTTCCCTCAGAGTATTGAGCAAGCTAAAATATATATATAGAGGAAGGAAAAAACCAAAAAAAGGAAGACAATTAATTAGACGGATATTAAAGAATAACAAAAATAATAATTAAGGAAAGAATAACAGTTACGAAATCAGCGAAGATATGAATGCTGATTTTCGGCAAAAAATAAGTAACTTAACGAAAGTATCCCACAACCACGTCGCACCACACTCCCGAGTGGTGACATAACTCTATACTTCCTCCGTTTTTTTAGATGTTACACTTTTGAAAAGTTCGGTTACCTATGCAAAATTTTAATGAGGGATTAAGAGAAACTAATAAGGGTGGGGATTAAAGGGAGTGGGGAACACTAGTGAGCCACCACCACCAGTGGGCCACACCAGTGCGCCACCGCCGCGACCACCGACGCCACCAAATCGACCACCGACACCACCAAATCAACCACCGACACCCCTCTCCCTCCCCTTCCCCTGCTGAACGCCCAACCCCCCCTTCTCCTTCCCTTTGCAGTTGCGCGACTGGGTTTCCGGCGGGTGGGGTTTTCGAGGGGTGGGTAGGGTTTTCAGCGGTAGGGTGGTGTTTTCGAGGTTGGGGTGGGGTTTTCGGGTGGGTGGGTGGGGTTTTCGGCGGGTGTGGTGGGGTTTTTGGTGGCTGGGTGGTGTTTTTGGCGAGTGTAGTGGGGTTTCCGGCGGATGGGGTGGGGTTTTCGGCGGGTGGGGTGGTGTTTCGTCGGGTTGGGTGTGGTGCGATGGTGGGGAGGGGGTTGGACTGCTAGGTTGGATGGAAGAGGGATGGTGGTTAATTATTAATTTAGGTTAAATTTGGTTAAATTAAATAGGTTTAATTTCAATTAATTGTTATAAGTAAGGGTAAGTTGGTCATTTTACAAGGTAAAACTTACTGATTTAGGAAAGAAAAAAAAAAGTGTAACATTTAATTTAAAACATGCTTTTTAGAAAAGTGTAACATCTAATAACAAACGGAGGAAGTATAAAGAAGTTAAAAACACTTTAAACTACAACATGGAAAAAGGAGTTTGTTGTTCTTTTGAAGCAACTTTCGGAGTGAGAAAATTAAAACTCCCCCACTAAGACTTGTCATCCAGTAACGATGATAACTTATCATCACCATTATTAACTGATTGATGAGCAGCAACAACTTAAGAAAATGATGTTTCATGAGCCTCCTTGTTATCTTGTTTCTGAAGATGATCAGAGGTGATGTGTCTCCGAGCAAAGATGTATGTTGGTATTCACTCTTGGCTTTGGATGATACATATGGTTAGCGTGTGTGGTGTTGTTGTTGTTGTTTGTTAGTTCACGAAGAGGGAGAGAGAGAGAGACGCACGAAAACAGCAGCGAGCCAGCGAGAGCCAAGATGATTAGTTTGAGCATGCCATAATCTGATAAAGTAACTCATTAGTAGTTTGTGCCAATAAAGTGACAAGTTTATGAGCATGCCATTATCTGATAAGTTATACTCATAAATTCATCAAATTTGTTACCGTAAACTAATAAGTTATGCCCATAAACGGATTAATAATGTTCATAAACTGATACATTCATACATATATGACTTAAATCGATAATTTTATATCCTAAACTAATAAATAGATGACTTAAATCGATAATTTTATATTCTAAACTGGTACAAAAGTGTCTTCAATTGATACAAAAATGTCATAAACTAAAATTCACCTTAGTCATTTTTATGATTGAGACGTGTTTCAACCAAGACGATTTCATAAACAAAATTTGGTCCTTTTACATTATCAAATATTAATTAAACTATCAGATACTTATCAAACACTTTTACACGAACATTTTAATACAATAAGATAGTCAACCCTGCTATTACAATCAACTATCAGTTTCGTCAAAAAGAAACATTATCAGCTAAATACTACTTCCTATGTTTCTTAATACATGCATAATATTGACTTGACACATTTGCTGATGCACATGTTTAGCCATCAATATATTTAATTACATATTATTAAAAATTATATAAAAAAACAGTATTTTGAAAGTAGACTTAACATTAACCCATCAACAATTAAAATTATGACATTTATCTTTATAAATTAGTAATTAAAGATGGTCAAAGTTGATATCCAATTAATGTAAAAAGTCAATATGATCCAAGAATCGAAGTAAGTATCCTCTAATTGTCAAATATAGGCATTGATCCTTATATCCAAGGTTTATGGAAATTATTATTTTGAAGCTTAAAAGATTTTTTTTTTAAGAAAAGGTGATTGAGAAATCAATTATAAATACTATTAATAAAAAAAAACTAATATGAACCCGATGCACACTAACTTAGTGTACACTTTATCCATCTCACATGAGTTTTAATGATTACAACTTTTCGTTTTTGCCACGTTCAGTCTTCCGCTCTATTCTCTCCCCTGATAACTTCTTTCTCCTCTGATAACTTTACTCTCCTGATAATATATTTTTAAAATAATATAGTGTATTTTGAAATGATATAGTGTATTTTAAAATGATATAGTGTATTTTAAAATTATAACGTTTTGCAGAGTTTTTTGGCATGATAGTGTTGCATGTTATAGTGTATATTGACATGATATAGTGTATTTTGAAATGATATAGTGTATTTTGACATGATAGTGTTTTGTTGTATTTTTTGACATGATAGTGTGATGTGTTCATTATTCATCGATTATTCGCTCTAATCCCCTTACTTTTGATAGTCGATTTGGGCTCTTTTGAGCTCTTTTCTTGTGGATTTGATGTGTTTGAAGCTCTTGTCGTATTTTGCAGGTTTTGATGCAGATTAGGCACTTTGTGCATTTATCTGAGTCGCGACACGGAAGTCTAGCACTCACACATGGTCCAAGGAGCATCCGGAAAACCACGCAAGCATTTCGGTTGGATTCCACGAAGAAAAAGCTAAGGAAAAGATTCCGCCCGGTCGACCGGGCGGTGTGGCCCGACCGGGCGAATCTTCGGACTTAGCTGCTGCAGAAATGGAAGCTTGAACTGCTTACGCGCCCGACCGGGCGGATTCGCCCGGTCGACCGGGCGAACTACAACACTTGGGATTTTTCATCCTTTATTTCGCCCGGTCAACCGGGCGATCAGACGAAGAAAAACGCTTACGCGCCCGACCGGGCGGATTTCGCCCGGTTGACCGGGCGGAATTTTTCCTTCGTCGTAAGTTTGCGATCACCGTCGCCCGACCGGGCGGATTTCGCCCGGTCGACCGGGCGGACTCTCAGGACGCGATTTTTCGGGTTTTTTTAGCCGGTTTTGTATTTAGTATAAATAGGTTTTTAGTATTTTCGTGGAACCTATCTTATTTTCTACGTTTTTTAGGGCCAAACACTTAGTTTATTCTCTCTACTTTTGTTGAACTTTTACATTGGAAGATTATATAGATCGTCGATTTCCTTTTCCATCGTTCTTCAATTTTGGTATTTTTCTCTACTTAGTTTAATTTCATGAATTCTTTTACTTTGATTATGTTTATTGCTTTCAATATCATCATGAGTGAGTAGTCTATTTCTAGGGTTTAGAGAGGGAAGCCATGTTTATACCTTTTTGATTGTGGTTTGATGTTCTTCAATAATTGGATTGAATTAGAATAATTCCTATTGATTTGTTATACTTGTTTAATTCATGTAATTGCGCAATATCATGAGTTATGTTTAGCTAATAAGAATTAGAATCGAAAGATCATATTCATTAGAGGCTTGTTACAATAGGTAGATTTGATTATGTTGAGCGACCGTACTGGCATATGTTAATCTAGGAGTTGTTAATGCCTGACCAAGGATTAGCGAAATATTTCATTTATTCGAACCTCAATCCAAGTGTTGTTGAACTATATTATATTGATTAAATTGGTATAAGCATGGTGGAATCGATTGCCCTAGGCTTTTAATTATTTGATAAATCTCCATTTTTCTGCGTTCTAGTTTATTTTAGTTTAGTTATTAATTAATCAATCATTTACTCTCTGCAAATAGTTAGATAATTGACACAAATCTGTAGAACTCCTCTCCCTGTGGATCGACCCGTATTTGCCAGTTTCTGCTAAACAGACACCGTGCACTTGCGGTATATTTTAAAACACATCATAGTGCTGCATGATATAGTGTGTTTTGACATAATATAGTCTATTTTGAAATGTTATAATGTAGTTTATTTGTATATTACACAAAATTATCATAATCGATCGTTATAGTGTTTGACATGATAGTGTATTTTGACATAATATAGTGTATTTTAAAATAATATAGTGTATGTTTATTCTGAACAACTGTTTTTGTTAAAATGTTAGGGCGAGAGAATCTTATTGAAGAGAGAAAATCGCGCGGATTTTGAAAAGCGGGAGTGACTAGTTTGTAGTGGGGGCACGTGTCTAGGCCTGGTCCACACTATTTTTAATGTGAACCGGGTCCACACAAGACGGATTGTACTATTAATTACTTCCATTGTACTTCTTTTTATTTATGGAGTCATTATGTGTGTTGAAATTGATCTTGCCGGCCAAAATGAACGATGACTCTTATAATGACGTGGAGTTATGATTGTATATTTTGACCTTGTCATTATTAAATAGATTTTCATAACATCCAATCCAAAATTCTTGAGAATTGAATACTCTTTTCTCTCCAATAGAATATGCTTGCAGGCAATAGGCATGCTTCCTCCTGCTTAACCAAATTAGTTAATTTCCGTCGGCCTATTGCTTCACTGCCAAGCAAATTTCTTCTTCAATTCCCCTACATATAAATCAACAACAAATCCACAATCTTCAACATCTAAAAAAACGCGTTTACATTTATATCAAATATCAATCTTTACAAAACCTCATTATTCATCTCTAACCCACAAAAAAATCTCTTCTTTGATCAATTGATTTTACTCAAATTAGACCAATTTTGATCTTAAATTCATAAAATCTCAAAAACCCATATACCCAAATTCTCAAAGATGGGACCTTTGATGTTTTTCCTTCTGTATTTGTTGCTTTTGTCCCCCTCATTGTCTTCCCAAGAATCAGTAAATGTTCATCAACTTCCAAGACCATTGATTTTAGAATACCCAGATGAAGGAACAGAACAAGAAGAAATAAATTTACAGTGTACAAGTTGGAGATTTGGAGTTGAGGCAAATAACTTGAATCCATGGAAAACTATCCCACAAGAGTGTGGTGATTATGTCAAGAATTATATGATGGGCAAAGGTTATCAATTGGATCTTGAGAGGGTTTCTTATGAATCTTCTGTTTTTGCTAAAAGTGTTCATCTTGGTGATGATAGTAATGATGTTTGGGTTTTTGATGTTGATGAGACTTTGCTCTCTAATCTTCCTTATTATGTTCAACATGGTTATGGGTAAGTTCCTCTCTTTTTAGGGTGTTTTGGTAATTTCACTCATGTGTGTATCAGAATTACTTGTTGTCCTTGAATAAACCAGTAATTAGACCTTTAAAGTGAAATTTAGTTCACGGCATCTTAGTTTTAGCTCCTATTGTGATGTTCATTGTAGGGATTTTATGGTGAAATGGATGTATAATCTGATGTGCATATGTTAATGGATGATTGTAGGTTGGAGGTGTTTAATAGTGTGGAGTTTGATAAATGGGTTGACAAGGGCATGGCTCCAGCTATTGAGCCCAGCTTAAGGCTCTATGAGGAGGTATTAAGTCTGGGATTCAAGGTTTTCCTACTTACAGGGCGTAGCGAAAAGCGAAGGGATGTTACTGCTCAGAATTTGATGAATGCAGGTTTTAAGAACTGGGATAAGCTTATTTTGAGGTAAAGAATATGATCATCTATTCTCAATTCTATGCAATTCTTGATTTTGTTGATAATGGGATTAGTATCTGGTTGACATAGTAACACAAATACATTATGTTTGCTTAGACCTGTCTTGAATCTGTTTTGATAATATCTGAAGCATTTTTGACAAAATTATACAGTCTTGATTTGACTATTATGTATGATTCATAACCCAAGCAAAGATATGAAATTCAAATTTAGATCGATATTTTGGAATCCCTTTAGAAACATTACTCTTTTGATCCTGTTAGTCTATCTAACGGCATTGAGACTGTGTGTGGATTTCAGAAAGATTGCTTCACTTTGCCCAAGTGAAGATATAAAATTCATCTGTGCTATCTGATTTTACATTGTCATGGAGATTCTGAGGACCTGCTGAATTTCTAGCTCAACTTTAATCACTTTCATTTGTGTCATCATCTTCACTTCCCTTCTAAACTCGTGATCTGAATTAAATTTAACTTGTCGAATTCACTCCTTGGATAATCTAATCCCCTATATTCAAAAAGCCTCAGTAGTAAGCATTAGTTAGATTTCTATGGGGCTTATTACATGTGCTTTTCAGGATTCCCCCCGCCTAATCATTCAATCACGATGATCCCATCTCAGAGATGGGCATAATTATCTAATCTCGAGGATTTTTGTTCCAAAAACATCCTTGATTAGGGGAAATTCCAACTAAAACACTCTTTCATAGGTCAAAAGTACACAAATAATGCCATGAGATTGGGCTTGATTTCTCCATCTGTGAGATGGATTTATCAATTCTCGGAAGGTGAAGGAGGTGCAAAGTTGTGCTGAGAAGTAATAGAACAAATATTGTTCTGGATGTGCCAAAGTCACTCAACTCCTGTAGGATCTAGTCTAAAGAAGAGAACGAAGTTCGTTGTCCCGCTTTGCTAAATCATCTAAGCAGGTTTTATAACCAATACTAAACTGCCTTCCCTATGATGAAAACATAAGTGTATATGGCAGCATTAACATCTATTTCTGAAGCCACAAAATGCCTGCTGATTGATCATAAACTTTTCCTTGTTTCTCCTTTCGAGTAGCATATACATTTTTTTTTTATCTTTAACTGTAATGTAATGACTAATGTTCAATTTTCGTTGTATCCTACACGTCAAACTCTTAGATAACACAAACTAATTACTCACTTACCTAGGGAAATGCTGAGTTTCAACTTACCTCTTCTTGCCTGTATATTTCTTTGGCGAATTGGTGATTTATGTAGCGAATCTCTTAGAGTGGAAAAAAGAAGTGAGGCTTGTTTTGGTGATATAGTTCCATTATAAAGTATGATTGAACATTTGTTCTGTGAATACAATCCCAGGGACACAGAAGACCATGGAAAGTTAGCGATGATATTCAAATCAGAGAAGAGGATTGAAATGGTGAAGGAAGGATTCAGGATTCTGGGAAACTCTGGAGATCAGTGGAGTGATTTGTTGGGTTCTGCAATGTCTACTCGTTCTTTCAAGCTCCCTAATCCCATGTATTATATTCCTTAGGGAAAGGGTAGTAGCCTAGTTAGTAGGGTACCATAAATATATGTAAAAATTCTATATATTAGTCTAAAGATTTGAAGTAAATAATTGTACATTGGATAGGATATGCAAATACACAAAGTTTCTGAACTTTGGAACTGCATTATAAGGGTGTTTATATTACTAGTTGTGTATATTGTGTTGTTTGATATTGATAGTTTGTAGAAAAGGACCAAAAGATTTGATGCTTGTATTTCTTCACCTTTCTGCATGAATTGGCACTCTTTGGTGAAGAACTGTCCATTACAACTTTTTCAAAAATTATTAAAAGAGACGGTCTAGATTTAATATATAAGTAAACTTAGTCACTAAATGGATTAAACTAGTCACTGAAAGAAATTAACTTAGTTACTATTGGGCTAATTCTCTTTTTAAAAATGGGCTTACCATTGCCTAATTTTAATTTAAAAGTAGGTGGTCTCTTACAAAACAAGGGGAATGACTAATGAGTCTATTAATTTCTTACAATAGAATTAAATAGAGGGTGAAGGACACAAAATTATAAATGTCTATTAATTTCTTACAATAGATATTAAATTAAGTGTGTTTTCAAACTAAGCTACAATGAAAAAATTGAGATAATTGGAGGTTAAAGTTATAGGAGTATATTTTTCAAATTTCTTTTTGTAAGAAAATTTCTTTTTTCTTTCTATATGTTTACGTATCAGTTATTAAAGATGAAAGATAGGGTGAACTTTTACTTTTTTTTTAATAATAGTCATATGATTAAATAATTTCACGAAATTCAATGAAAATTTGGTTAATAGACATTAAAATTGTATAAGAAAAATATCTAATTGCTTCTTTATATGGTTGTATTTCATCACTTAAAATCATTTTATGATTCTTTTGGAGAAGGGTAACAAAGAGACAAATGCCACCCTATTCTCTATGGATTTGGCCATTGATGATCATAAGAAGTTTTCAAAAAAAAATTAAAAGCAAAAAGTTACTTTTAAAAATGGACAATTAAATCTTTTAATAGTGAAAGCTGATTGGCAGTTACCTCATAGTCTCATACACATCCAGTCAAAAAAATTTAATGCCAGGACCATTTCCCACTTGCCATTTAGGCAATTATACTATAAAAATTTATCAAAGAACTGAAAAAGAAGACTCAGATTGATGGAATCAGAGTCAGAGAAAGAAATAATGATTTTTTATTGGTGGATTTGTCACTTAGTTGATCTAGATTCATGTTTAAAGCATGGTTGAATCTTGGAACACTAAAAATTACTACAATATTTTACTTCAAGTTTTTGTTTTTATCACACACAACCAAAATCTGATAATTTGTTTATTACCCCCTTATAAACTTTTGATGACCATCAAGTAGACAATTTCTCTATTAATGTTTAACTTGTCTTAACATGAACAGAAAGTCAAAAACAGATAACAACACTTCACCTACATAATCTCAGCCTCCTACATTATTTGCAGCACTGCCAATTATAAACAACAAATTAGAGATTTCACTCAATCAGTTGTACACCAAGTGGGAAAATGCCCAAACAGTTGTGTCACACTCACTGGATCGGGGTCCGAAGTAACATTCTATGAGTCCGTCTTTGGTGAGACGGTCTCACGTTAGTATTAACGTGAGACCGCTGATGTCATGCTAACATCACGCACGTGCATCAAACCAGCAGTAGAATTAGTTAAGCGCTTGCACCTATTAGTTATGCTAGCCTTAAATTGCTTCTAGGTGAATTAGTTAAGCGCTGAAGTATATTAGTTAAACGTTGAGGTATAAGTTAAGCGCTGAAGTATATTAGTTAAACGCTGAGGCATATTAGTTAAGTGCTGAAGTATATTAGTTATATCGAAAAAAAAATACTTAGACCAGTAGCGCTTGGGCCTGTAAAGCGCTTGGGCCAGACACCAATACATGCTTATTTTGACAAGTCTCACGTTAACGTGAGACCGTCTTTTATAAGACTTTGTGATTAACTAATTTAACAAGTTAACTAAGGTGAAGAATCGTTGATAAAAAAAGCATTAGAAAATATTACCTAGTATGAAATTAATTTGGATATAGTTGGGACTGATAGTGTCAATTTTTCCATGAGTTAACAATTTTTGAAAATTCCCCGTGCTTACATTGAACTATTGAAGTACAAGAAAAACACTTTCGGAGACAAATTTCTAGCTTTTTCTAGTTGAGTATATATCCACAAAAAAATTATACCCGCCCAAAAAAAAGAAACATAAGGGTAAAAAAATCATTCTGTTTAGCATCATCATCATTAATCTTCATCATCTTGTTAAAACTCCCCCTTTTACCATATCCTGCGGTAATTTCCAGACAAGAAAATCATTCTGAGGGTCCCAAAAATATCCAGCAACCCATGTTTCCCTGATCCTTGGCAATTAAATAAATCTTAGCAAATCCAGCAGCCTGTGCACAAATTCCAATGCCTTTTTTTTTCCTTTGCATTCTGACTCAAACTTTCAACTTTGTTCAGAAAGTGGTCACAAAATTTTGAAACTAGCAAGATCTGTGTTGTCCCTGTCCCATGCCTTCTAAGGCAATGAAAGAATTACCCATAATCTGAGCTTTAGCCTAATTATCATTCATCAATCATATACACCAAAAAAAACAAATGTTTAAGTTCTTTTGCGTTGTAAAGTTTGTTCCTTGCCAATTTCCTCAACCTTTCTTACAACTTCACTAGCTTGTGGTCTAAGAGAAGGTGATGGAGAACAGCAAGACATTGCGAGCTGAACTAACTTCAAGGCGCGATCTTCTGTTCTGAGCTGTTGTCTTCCACTTTGATTACTTACAATGTCAGGATGATACATATCCTTGATTCGATGATCCAAAATTGCTCTCCGGATAACATTTGGCAAGTAAATTTCCTCAGAGTCCGAGGAATTTGCACTAATGGGTTCTCTACCGGTTAGCAGTTCTAGTAAGAGTATTCCAAGACTGTATATATCAGTACTTTCACTTACATCCTTCATTTTCATCAGCTCGGGAGCCTTGTAGCCCTGAGCTGCAGATGTCTCGAGCATTTCTTGCCCTGTAGTTGGGTTCAGTAGTAGATGTAGACCATAATCTGATATATATGGCTGAAAATCTGAACCCAATAATACATTTTTAGACTTGAGATTGCCATGTATTATGGGTTTGTGCAATCCTGTGTGAAGATAAGCCAATCCCTTTACTAAACCGAGGGCGATATGATAAATCACATCCCATTTGTGGGACTCATTATTGCCATCTGCTCATAGAAACACAAATGTTTAATATGCATGTCCTTCAAATACTTAATGAGAACTGTAATCAACCGAAAATGACTTTGAAAATATGATGCATTAGGTTAGGAACTTGGGACAGAATATAAAGAAGGCAAGATTCTACTTCAAATATAAAAATTATCAAATACTTTTGACTTTTACGTTTGACAACGTACAACTTTGACTATTAATATCTTTAAAAACTCCCTCCATTCAAGAAGGATATGAACATTTGTTGGGACACGTAGTTTAAGGTAATAAGTTATAGTGTCGTTACCAAATGTTATACTATTAAAAGTAAATGTGATAGAACTTGTTGGGGGTATTTTTTTTATTGAATGAAAGAGAAAGTGAGGTATTTTTTATTTGACAGAGATAGAGTGTCAGCTAAAGGGTGTTAGAAAACTAATATGATAACAGTATTAAAACTAATATGCCAAAAATGAAAGCATTAAAACTAATTTGGGACAAATAAAAGAGAATAGTGTTAATAGTGCAAAAATCAAAGTGGAAGTAATAATAAATTGCTATGTTGCTCGGACTCTTCATTTCACCTCTAGTACCCGTGTCGGATCCTCGACACTCGGACATGGGTGGGACACTCGGACACTTTGTTTTGGGCTAACAAATAGAAAAAATTCCAAAAAATAGCCGAGTCGGACACTTGGACATGTACCCGTGTCGGACATGGGTACCCGAGTCTAAACAACATAGATAAATTGTGAAATAGAATAGTTTTGAGGAACAAGTCCTAGTTTATGAGAATACTATAATATCAAGAATAGCAGAAGAAATGAGCTAGGCGATAGCTGTTTGCTTTGAAAGCTTCATAAAAGTTACATCCCCACAACTACTTGAGCTGTCCTCAGATGGATAGTTCTTAAGTTTTTTAATGCTAAATAATGCTAAATTTTGCTCAAGTTTTTCAACTTAGACTTGAGGACCAGACACTTGAAAGCAAGAATTAGGATTAAGTGGAAGGCCAATACAGAAAAGAATGGAATCAAAAGAATGGGTCAGATAGACTTAAGAAACCGGCATAACTGCTGTCTGCTAATGTATAAATTAGAGATTCATAGCAGAGAAAAGTCCGAAGCTCGGATTATACACAAGGACCATGATGTGCAATATGCTCCATGTTATCGTTCTTTAATGGATGAAGATAATTACAATCTTTAATTCTGAACTTCATATTCATTTATTTTGAACTGTATGCTCTTTTCTGTAGTGTAGGATCTAATTTGCAAGAGACGGCCATAATTAAAACACCCAAATGGACCCCGATGTTAAAATTTGTAAAGTTTGATATTGACACTAGAATAGAGTTAGCTGGATATAGAGCACATACAAAACATCAAAATTAATGGAATGAAGTGACATGATTGAGAAGATTAGAACAGGTGGACAGCAGCATCCCACTAAGCAGCATAGTTACTTTGGATCCACGGCGTCATTGATTATGAATTAACGACGTTAAAGAATCTAAGTGGTTGTTTGGTTGACATAAACTCGGAATCTAGGTAAGTAATACAACCAAATCATGCATAAAACCAAGTTTAGAAGCAAAGTATGATTAACCAAATATGATGTAAACATGGCTTGTAACCAAGGAAAGCATACGACAGAAAGAAAGCAAGCATCAGAAAGATTCACTAAGACTCTCATAGACCAAATTCCCTTTTTTTTTCTTAGCACCTAAGACAAATCATTAATTTTCTAAAGAAGAGTATTCAGGGTTATGTTCCTATATTAAATAACCTTTTATACCAAACTTTGATGCATAAGTAAAGTCAATTTAGAACCAAAAAACAATCAAATGCAAAATATTAACACAGGACATTTTAAACAAAAATTTCAACCAAAACAACATTACCACTTAATTAACACTAACAAACAAGATTATAAATGAAACCCAAAATTAGGATTCTTAAATTTTATGAATTTCTACAACAATTAAGGTTTAAGAGTAAGAACTCTTCATCAATACTGTACAAAACATTTTCAGAGATATCCAGCACAAATGATTGAAGATAAGGAAAAATCATCAAGAAAATAAACAATTCTTCAACCAAACAAGAAAATAAAAAGAACCCAGTTCATCAAAAACACCAAACAACAATATGAGCTGAAATTGAAGTAAAACAAAGAGAGAAAGAATTTACCTTTAATAAAATGAGCTAAATTTCCATGAACATAAAATGGGTGAACCATTAACTTCTCTCCTCTGGGACCCATATAATAAGCTTTTAAAGGGACCAAATTAGAATGCCTAACCAACCCAATAGCATGCACTACAGGAATCACTTCTTTAATGGTCCCACTACAAGCAGGTCTCAAAAATCTAAGCAATAAAATTGAGTTATTTCTTGATAAATTAGCCTTGTACAATGTACCATAACTTGATTTTCCAATAACTTCACCAGGTGCATCTAAAATGTCAGGAATTGTCAGATCTTCACCTCCTTCAAAACACATCAATTCTTCATTTACTTCACTTTTAATCATGTTACCTAATTCTGGGTCAGCTGCTGATTTACTCCTTTCTTTCTCATTTTCTGTGTTTTTTCTTTTGTATAAGTATAATAACAAAATGGAGATGATGATTGAAAATGGGATGAGTAGAAAAAGGTATTTCAGCATTTGGGTATGTTCCATTTTTTCTGATAGAGAAAGAAGAGAGGAGAGAGAGAGAGAACAAAAAAAAAAAGATTAGTGCTTGAAGTTTGGAGGGGTCATCTCCATCTCATGTATGTATGTATGTATGTTGTGTTGTTGCTAAATCACATTTTGAAGAATGTGGGGGAGGGTTTTTGAGTAGGCCATAAAGGTGGAAAAAGGTTGTAACGATCTGGGAGTAGGGACAGATATATTGTTGGCATGGTCAGGAATCAGGATATACAAAAGTAACAAAACCATTGAAAATACTTTATTTTTGAGGTTGTTTGTTTGCTCATTGTTTTCCATTTATCTAATTAGTTTAAGTTTCTAAATTTAAAGAATATTTATTTGACATGGTCCATATACTATATCTGTAATCTGTATATCATAATGGTTGTATCATTAAAAGAATGTTGTTTACAGTTTACTTCTCACTAACTACTTATAACTATATTTTCGATGTCCTTTATATTTGTACAAAATTATATCTTTTCCATAATGTAAGAATAGTGCCTTGAATGGTGCCTTAGCTTGAAGGTGTTTGGTATAATGCGTGAAGAAGGAATGACATAAGGCTGACTTTGAATGCACATATCTCTCAAACTATAAATGGTTTTTATGTGATTCAAATTAAAGGTGATAGCTTGTTCCAAGAGCTTTCCAACGATAGGTCATATGCCCAATTCCGCTGAGAAACGAGAAAGTTATGATCGTTTTACGAAGAGCTGACGAGAGCTGACCGCGACTCGCAGCCAATTCCTCGACTCACGGTTCTGTGGATAGATTGCGACTCGGGTTTTCATTAATTGTTATTAGACGGGTTTAATTTTCGATTTACCATTAGGTCGTTTATGCGACTAAGATAGTCTATATATAACATCTGTAACTCTGTATTCCTTAGATCATCATCATCATCAATAAAAATATTCTCTCTCTCTGCCGTGGACGTAGCCAAATTGATGAACCACGTAATTCTGTTGTCTGTTTTTATTGCTTTTGAATTCGTTATTTGTTTCTCTCTCACATCCGTTACAACAAATTGGTATCAAGAGCTCTGGTGTTCGATCTGTGTGAGAAAGATGTCTGGGATGAATGTCAAAATTGATAAATTTACTGGGAGGAATAGTTTTAGTATGTGGCAAATCAAGATGCGGGATTTACTGAAGCAACTGGGGTTGTGGGCACCGTTGGCAAAGAAGGCAACGGATTCAGTCACCGCTGAGATGGAAATTCTGGAGGAAAAGGCGCATTCAATAATTATGTTGTGTCTGTCTGACGACATAATTACTGAAGTTGCGGAGCAGGAAACTGCTGCTGGTTGAAGTTAGAGAGTTTATACATGACGAAATCTCTAACCAACAAGTTGATGATGAAGCAATGTCTGTTCAGCCTGCGTATGCAGGAAGGTACGTCTCTAAGGGATTACTTAGATATATTGAATACTATTTTACCAGATCTTCGTAATATTGATGTTAAAGTAGATGATGAGGATGCTGCTTTAATTCTGTTAGTATCTTTGCCTTCGTCGTATGAGAATTTTGTGGATTCTTTTATTGTTGGGAAAGATTGTATGTCATTAGAAGAAGTAAGATCTGCACTTCACACTAGAGAGATTCGTCATAAGGCGTCTGGTACAGGTACAGTCGATTAGGCTGCTGGATTAGTAGCCAGTAGTAATGGACAGGAGAATTCGGGGAAAAAATCCAGGAAACCGTCTTTTAGAGGTCCTAAATCTAGTGATGTCTGTAATTACTGCAAGGAAACGGGGCATTGGAAAAGGGAGTGTCCTAAGAAAAAGAAGCAGCAGGACAAGAATGAAGGTTCTGCTGCTCTGGCAGAAACTGGAGGTGATTTTGAGGAAGATATGACCCTAGTAGCTAATAGCCAATCACATTGTAGGGATGCGTGGATTCTTGATTCTGGGGCGTCTTGTCATATGTGTTCGTGCCGGGAGTGGTTTATGAACTATAAATAGGTTGATGGAAGTGTTACTATGGCCAACAGTGAGGTCTGTAAGATAGTTGGTATAGGGTCCATCAGAATTAGGACATGTGATGGCAAAGTCTGTACTTTGAATGGTATTAGGCATGTTCCACAAGTCACAAAGAATCTGATTTCACTTAGTCTGTTAGACAAGAAAGGGTTCAGTTTCAAAGGTGAGGGTGGAGGGTTGTATGTCTACAGGGGTTCGAAGATGATTCTTTAAGGGGTTAAACGGGAGACATTGTATGTGTTGCAAGGATCTACGTTATCTGAGTCTAGGGTTGCTACATTGGCTGTTTGTGATAGTGTTGAGAAACAGGTGGAGCATAGAGGCACTCTAGGTTGGAGTGGTGGTTCACGTCCGGGAGAAATATATCAACACTCACAATCTGAATCTGAAATTCCGTGTTCTTCGTCATCAAAATTGGGTCAGTCAAACTTGGCTCTTGGTTAGCATGAAATCTTTGGGGACTCTCCCCAATGGGACGGTTGTGAAGACATGGTGGGTTTTGCACTGTATGTCGGAGAGGTGAATATTTTTGGGTCGTCCAAGGAAGGTGTTACTTGTGCTAGGAAAGAGTATAAGAAACACATCTGTTCGAATCTGATTCCACAGGGTAAGTTTCAAGGTTGCTTGGACTTACAAGCTGATAGTGAATATTAGTGGCCCTTAGGGGGCTAATCTGGTTTAGGGTACTGAGGGGCTAGTCTAGTCGGGTGCTCTTCAGGGACAAATCTGGTCTGGTTGTCGTTTGAGACAAATCTGGTTGAAGGGAGATTCTGAGCGTTGTGATCAATGCATCTGTTTTTGGGGTTTATTGTGAGGGGATTCAAGTCAAGGTGGAGATTTGTAAGAATAGTGCCTTGAATGGTGCCTTAGCTAGAAGGTGTTTGGTATAATGCGTGAAGAAGGAATGACATAAGGCTGACTTTGAATGCACATATCTCTCAAGCTATAAATGGTTTTCATGTGATTCAAATTAAAGGTGATAGCTTGTTCCAAGAGCTTTCCAACAATAGGTCATATGCGCAATTCTGCTAAGAAACGAGAAAGTTATGATCGTTTTACGAAGAGCTGACGAGAGTTGACCGCGACTCGCGGCCAATTCCTCGACTCGCGGTTCTGTGGATAGATTGCGACTCATGTTTTCATTAATTGTTGTTAGACGGGTTAAATTTTCGATTTACCCTTAGGTCGTTTATGCGACTAAGATAGTCTATATATAACATCTGTAACTCTGTATTCCTTAGATCATCATCATCAATAAAAATATTCTCTCTCTCTGCCATGGACGTAGCCAAATTGGTTAACCATGTAATTCTGTTGTCTGTTTTTATTGCTTTTGAATTCGTTATTTGTTTCTCTCTCACATCCGTTATAACACATAATTTTTTTATTCTTTATTGTAACACCCCTCTGGGGACCGCAATCCCGCTAGTAGATATTGTCCTCTCTGGGCCCTAGCCCGCAAGGTTTTGCTTTGGAGTGGGAACGACCCACCCAAAAGGCATCTACTAGGTTGAGGTATCCACCTCTATATAAAGAAGGTTTTGTTCTCCACAACTTTCGATGTGGGATGGCTTTTACTCCCTTTCCCCACCCCCCTTAAAGGGTGTCTGCGTCCTCGAAGGCACGACAGGACATCGAATCGGAACCTGGCTCTGATACCATGCTTTGGAGTGGGAACGACCCACCCAAAAGGACTCTACTAGGTTGAGGTATCCACCTCTATATAAAGAAGGTTTTGTTCTCCTCAACTTCCGATGTGGGATGGCTTCTGTAACACCCATCGGAACCTGGCTCTGATACCATCTGTAACACCCCTCTGGGGACCGCGAGCCCGCTAGTAGATATTGTCCTCTCCGGGCCCTAGCCCGCAAGGTTTTGCTTTGGAGTGGGAACGACCCACCCAAAAGGCCTCTACTAGGTTGAGGTATCCACCTCTATATAAAGAAGGTTTTGTTCTCCTCAACTTCCGATGTGGGATGGCTTTCGGAAGTTGAGGAGAACAAAACCTTCTTTATATAGAGGTGGATACCTCAACCTAGTAGAGGCCTTTTGGGTGGGTCGTTCCCACTCCAAAGCAAAACCTTGCGGGCTAGGGCCCAGAGAGGACAATATCTACTAGCGGGCTCGCGGTCCCCAGAGGGGTGTTACGGATGGTATTCGAGCCAGGTTCCGATTCGATGTCATGTCCTGCCTTCGAGGACGCAGACACCCTTTAAGGGGGGTGGGGAAAGGGAGTAAAAGCCATCCCACATCGGAAGTTGAGCAGAACAAAACCTTCTTTATATAGAGGTGGATACCTCAACCTAGTAGAGGCCTTTTGGGTGGGTCGTTCCCACTCCAAAGCAAAACCTTGCGAACTAGGGCTCAGAGAGGACAATATCTACTAGCGGGTTCGCCCTCCCCAGAGGGGTGTTACAGAAGAGGGGTGTTACATTTACAATTACAAGTTAAAATCTTTTTGTGAGGAATTCAAAAGTTTAAATGGAATTTAAAAGATTATAATTAACAAAAAAATTATAGTCAAGTATTTATGTTAAACAAGATCCCACATAACTATATTTTTTCTTATAAATTGTAAAAATTGAGATAGTGTTAAGATTTCAAGTGAGAAAAATTAATAAAAAAAAAAACAGAGAGAGTGCTTATGAAATACTACTAGCTTCTTTTCAAAACTTTTAGTACTAGTGTAGTACTAAATAATATTGAAAGTTAACAAGTGAAGCGAAGACTTTCCATTGGCAAGTATAAAATAAATCTGGAGGAAATACTTCCATACTCTTAGATAAATGTCAATTAAAATTTGAAGAATATATATATATATATATATATATATATATATATATATATATATATATATATATATATATATATTAATATATATATATTATATATATATATATTATATATATATATATATATATATATATATATATATATATATATATATATATTCATTTAAAATTGAATAGGCCCTTAACCTTGTAAAAAACTTATATGGACCTGATCCATTTTAAATTAGTGTGGAGTGTGGACTTAATGATAGTATATGTGATTTATGAAAAAAAAAGAGGGTTTATTGTATCAAACAAAACATATATCTATCATATAAATAAAGGGTGGAGGCATGGTGTTCCCTATTAAATGACTACAATATTCTTATTTTTTTTAATTACATCAATTTTGTTTAAATTTCTAAAATAATAATGAGTAATTAATCAATTAAAATATTTGCCATTTTGGAAAACTAAAATTAGAATAAGTTAAAAAGGAAAGACTAAAAAGGTTTACAAAAAAAACAAAGCTAACAAATTCATTTAATAATATCAAAAGGAAAATTGTTAAAATACAAAATTAGCAATATACTTCTACAACATCATAGTCATGTAAAGAAATACTCCCTCCGTTTCCTAAAGATCTTCCCACTTACTGTTCCTACAGATACCAAGGAAAATCAAGTTGTGTGGGGCATGGTGTGAGTAAAGTAGGAGAGAGAAAGGGGTTAAGATAAATAAACAAATAAAAAGGGTTAAAGTAGGAGAGAGAAAGGGAGTAAAATTGAATTAATAATGTAATAGTGGACCATATGATAGTGACATGAGAGGGTAAATATGGAAATTTATTTTGCCAAATAAGGAATAAAGCAAAAGTGGGAAGATCTTTTGGAAACACCCTTAAACGGAAAGAGGGAAGATCTTTAGGAAACGGAGGGAGTATCATTTTAATGGGTGTATATAATTTCAATTTGTGCAAGTTAATTACATAAGACTGATCAAGACAACGTACTATATTTGAATTAGTTTTAGCTATACTATCAATGATAGACAAATATGAGTTAGTATTGAAAATTGCTCACAACTAAATCAAAATTCAAAAGAAGACAAAAGAAAAGTACAAAGATATGAAGGTAGAGATGGCCATTGGTGCGGACTGGTCTGTGGGCCCTAGTGGGTCGGGCTGAGATATCACGGCCCAGAACCAGATCGTGAAATTCACGGTTTGAGTGGCTAGTCCACGTGCTGAAAAATCATGGCCCACACCGATCTGTTACCGATTTTCACAGTTCGGGAAACTATTCTGGCGATTCATGGGCCTAACAGGCAAGCGGGCCGGCATGAGGATTTTTTATTTCAAAGTTATATAATCATTTATTATTGGTACAAAATGTTTAAAATCAATTAAAATATATACAATTATTAATATTAATGAATAATTTTATTCTTTTTGAATTTGATTGAATTGTAATATATGCAATTTGATTAAAATATATACAAATTTAATTAATATGTACACAATTTGGTTGAATAATTACTTGGATTGGACTTGCTGGACCGGTTTCCTGGACCGCGCTGGACGATTTTATTAGCGGGCTTTCGTGGGATGGGCTCAAAAAATCTGGCCTATGGCCCACCTACCAATTTCGCGGTTCGAGTTGGACTGGACCGGGCTCAACCCACACAGTTCAAGAGGTGGGATGGGCTAGATTAGCCAGCGTTGTTGGCCATCTCTATATGAAGGTAATCTTTGCAATTATGAAGAACATAAATTTGAATCAAATCTGGAAATGAAAAAAAGCAAAAAATAGGAAAAAAATATTCTTTTTTTATTTGATTTCCACTGATAAATAAATATAAATATATTTGCAACTATGAATTAATTTGCTAATCAAATTAGATAATCTTGACAAAAGAGGTGATTATACAATATTCTCATGGACACTTTTGTTAGTACGATGTTTAAAATATTAATTAGAAGTGCATGCTTTCTTTAACTACTTTATATGAACTTATTTTTGCTGAAAATAACTTCTAATAAATTGAATAACACATAGTCTTTATTGAATTTTTTTTTTGTCAACTTAAACTATCATAATGAGTTGTTGCTACATGTATTGCATGTTGTAGAACTAGCTACTCGACATACAAAATATTACAATGAAAAAATTATCATCGCACACTTCACGTGCTTAGAAAGTTAGTATATACTTCCTCCGTTTCAAAATAGTTGCACCGTTTGCTTTTTCACGTTTGCCAAAACGCTTTTTTAAACATGAATATCTCTAATTGCGTATAAGTAAAAGTTATAAAAAGTTGATATTTGAAATCCTCGTATTGAGACGAATTTAACAAGATCTCACTTAACTATGTTTTTTCTTATATAAATGGTGAGAGAAAGCTTGTTAAAATTAGTTGATGAATAGTGTCCAAATACCAAATATTGTAACTATTTTGAAACGGGGAAGTATATAAAAGAAAGGAGTATGTGGAGATTGTAAAGGGTAACTATGTGAGAGAAAAGGTTACTATGTTACAAAGTGAAATTTATATTATAATAAACTAATGTAAGAAATGGTAACTATATAAAAAAAAGTCACTATATTGAATAATAATAGTGTAACTTAAGATTTTTGACAATTACTGTATGAAAAAAATGCGAAAGTGGTGAGTAACTCCCTAAGTTTACTCAAAAGTGAGATTAAACCCTTAAAATTGAACTTATGGTGATTACCCCCCAAAACTTTACCTAAAAGTGAGATTATACACTTATTAGAGTATTTAGCCATTTTCTATTTAGTAAAAGTATTTTTTTAATAATAAGATATTAAATTATACGTATCTTTATACAACTTATTCTTGATATAATATAGTAGTGACCTTGATTAAGAGATGAAACTTAAGGAACTGTGTTGAGGAAGGTTTTTGTTCAGCTATGAGGAAGAAGAGATGTCGCAAGGTCACTTTGAAGAAATTGGTGTTTTAAGCTTTTGTATGTTTATATATTGTGAATCATCATAAATAATTTTCAATTTTTTTTTTCTCACAAGTATATTTCCTAAAAGAAAATACTTTAGTAAAGAAAAAATGGTTAAATACACTAATAAGTATATAATCTCACATTTGGGTGAAGTTGTTGGGGTTAATTACCACGTATTCAACCTAAGGGATTTAATCTCACTTTTGAGCAAACCTAAAAGGCCTAATCATCACTTTAGCCGAAAAAAAAGAATCAATACGTCATGTGAATGGTTCGGTCCACAATAATATTAGTATGGATCAGGTCTACGCAAGACTAACTCCATAACTTTTACTCCTATATTAGTAAACTGAGGACAAATATTGATCTCTAAAAATTTTGCTAGAGTAACTTTTTTGTGTGGAGGATTGTCAGAAAACGTCATTATAGTAGTAGATATTCTCTTTACAAATGGACATAAAAGTTTCTTAACTTTTCACTGTTCCATGAGGATCACATCAGTCAAATAAAATGGTAAATGACATAAAACCAACAATGCCTAGGGTAGTAGTTGGAGTAGATAGTAATCCCAGTGCATATGCTGCTGCTCTGCATAGTGCATGCAGCAAGTAGTTCAAGACTTCAAGTTGTATTCTTGTGTTGTGTCATCATATATAATAGTACTAGTTCTATTTATAAGTGTTAAGGGAGACTCAAATCTACACATAAGACACCAATTCATCATATACTTTCTTATCCATCATCCCATGTCTACTGATGAATGATGATGGTTGAGAAATTATCACAATTAGGTCGTTCACAATAATTTCCCACCCTATATATTAAACATTTATCATCCGAAAAGGTTCAAAAATTCAAAACTCTTACTCTTTAACTTTATAAATTATAATCACGTTGCACGTTATAATGTTTAGAAAAACATATTACTACATTTGAACTAGTCTTAAAATGATCTTTTTAACTAATATGTACACATAATTTTGTTATGTAAATTGTAATTGTGGTTGTCTCAATACATAGATATTACTCCCTTCATCTTTTAATTGCTACATTTTCTTTAAATGATTGTTTGTTTTTAATTACTACATTGTTTAGACTTTTTTTTATTTGGAGTACTTTACCCACCAAAAAGTAATAATGTTATTACTTGTTTTTTTTTTCTCTTTTTTCACCAAAAAAAGTACTCTTTTTCACTTCTCCTCCTTTATTTACCTTAAACGGGTCAAAAAATACCCCTTAAAAAACTTGAAAGTAACATTGTCTAAGGGTGAGTTTATCGCATGGTCTGGAGGTGAGTCTTTGGCAAAGACTCTGACAAGACCAATAGCATTTTGGTGATGAAATAAGGTGAAGTCTTGCAAAGTCTTGAAGAGTTTTTAAATACTAAACTCTACTTAAGACTATGGTATTGCTTCAAAGAATTTGCCCAACCAAAAAAATGTCATTTGTCTCTTTTTTTAATGTTAAAGTAATGTGGAGTGAATCTGGAGAAAGTTTGAAGGATAAAGTATAAAATTAGAATGAGTCTGAAATGAATCTGTAAAATTAAAAAATAGTGAAAAGCTGATGCAACACGAGTTGAATCCGAAGGATAAACCCACACTAAACACTTATGTAAAACACAATGTAGCAATAAAAAAAACGGAGGGAATAATAGTCAAATATAACAAACGATGCAGAACATTAATAACATACAAAATAAGATTGTCATTGTTTTATTTAGAGAATGGTTGTCATCCTTGTTATAGAAGAGATATAAGATACATTTATTATAGGGGGTCATTATATCGTTAACAGTTGACTTGTACTCCCGCCTCACCATATAATATTAGGTGAGGTTGGCTTTACAGAAAACCAACTGTTATAGATAAGGAGTACTATCCAACAGATCAACTACTAACACAAGTCCTAAAAATCAAGCAAATAAGTTTAATCATCCATCTGAACAAACAAGGAGAATGGGGTAAATCAATTGGGTATCTTTGTTGCAGAAGGAAGATCTTTCGTATACTCTTATTAAAAGATCATGTACATGGACTAAATATAGGGAACCATATAATTAAAGAAAGTCTACACCATGATTAGGCAAAATAAATAACTGCTAGCGCCAAATCTCACTACATATATGCTGTAAAAAAGCTTTACAACTAAACAAAAAACAATGATCTATCAAGAATATGACCAGTATGATATCTAAAAGTTGGAGTAACTAAATAATTAAAGCTGTTCTTGCATCATAACTTCAATTTGCATGTTAGGACGCCTTAAAGACTTCGCCATCATGGTTTCGTTGAATTCAGAGGTGAGTTCACCAGTGGAGTGAACTTGAAGTTCCCGGAGAACATTGCTTCCCTATCTGCAATGTAACCATTAAAATTGTTAGAAATCTCAACTGCCCACCTCTCATATACATACAATTTTTTATAAAAAAAAAAAAGAAAGAATGAGAGTAGAGAAGACATAATGCTTTAGACATGGAAACATCCTTGTAAAACTTCCATATTATAAATATTGATGGCCGAAGTTGTGATGAGATGAAAAGGCATCTAAAATTGAAGCAAAACACCTATGAAAATCTAAAAACAGAGTGCACGAATTGGTGCACCAATCAGTTCTATGTCTGAAAGGGAGACATAACACTTCTCTCAAAATGAAATTCCACATCACAGCTAACAACAGCAAAACAGGATAGATGTTAAGAACAAAATTTCAATGTTCTTGGTTAAGTGATGTTTACTTAAGAAAACCATGGAAAGAATTTGGGATGAAGTATTTAAATTAAGGAGCAGGAGGCGATGTCATCTCAGTCAAATATATGTATGCGAATATGTTATTCAGTAGTAAAAAAAAACAGCATAATTGCAAATTTCCAGCCAACTTCAATCAGCTCTTAGTGGATCAGCACTCCCTAATGCAATATGCTTAGCACATTGATGAACTGATGACTCCTGTCCTACAAGTAATACTTAACGACTACCTCATCATGCAGCACATATCAGTCATTGATGTAAATCGTAGACAATTTCACATGTTTGTTGAAAATACAGAGCAAGGTGCTTGAAATGTGAAACTAGATAGGAATAATATATATCAGAGGTAATACAAGTCACATACCAGTCAAGGAGAGGCAACTAATTTCACGGCGAACATATCGAGCCATAGCCTGTAAAGGTTGAAAAATCCATATAAGAATGTAATGTAAATGCTGATAAAAAATACGGCATCAAATGTTAAAGAGTTTGACTCTTGTTCATTCAAAAGAGAGAAAAATGCTCATTGTCACAGCAACGTTATACTCGTCAACTTCCTCATGCGGTCACGCCTCACCTTCTAAAAGACTTGTAGATGATAACACTTTACAGATCTATTTGGGACAGAGGATATGAGCGAATGACTTTCAAGAAAAAGTGAAAATAGTGCAATGTCAATCTAAAATTTAGCATGAAAATTATCATCCTGTCTTAATGCCAGCAGTCATGCACTGCCCAAACAAAGAGGAATGCTTTCAAGTTCTGTCCTCTATAGAAGGATAATTCCTTTCTTCTTGGGGACGTGGGTTGGGGGTAACATCAACAAGAGGCCAAAAGCATAATTTTTATTGCGAGAGTATAAGATGAGGCCCCCCACAATCAGACATGAAGAGCTTTAACTTCAGCCAACCAAAGCCATAGGGCCGATGTAGATCATAAACCAAGAAAAAATTAAACTGAAGGACATCAGGAATAGTAATATGCAGAATGCATCATAATTTCAAGCAGATCACAGAGTTGCACGTATGAATTTCATCTGGATAAGAGAGATTGAAAGACATATCAGAGTAGCAATCAGAAACAGAATATTCTAGTACACCAATTCAATTATAAAGTAGTGATAAAAATCTATAATAAATTTAGACAATGAGTTTTGTCTGACTCTGAATCACCTAGTGATGACAAATTAGAATAGAACTTCAAAGACGAAAATGCACCTGAACAGGAGGTCTAGCTTCATTACTTGGTTCTGGTCCACCATCCTCGGAAAATACATTCCTATAACATGAACAGCTCAAGATTATATAGTCTCAGAAATCTTTGTAACAGTTATATCTAAAAGAAGGCAAGAAAAGAGAATTCACAATTAAGTACTCTGACAACCCCGTTTGGTAGGCGGCAATAAATGCAATTTTGCTAGGAAAGTCCCATGACAGCATCATGAAATGCTTCTCCACATCTAAGTACATCCTTTTCTACTTAAATTCCAATTATTACTCTTAAAGACCTTTGAGGCAATAAGTGCTAAAGGAAACCTATATAGGAAACACACACTTGGGGACAAAGTTGCATAACCTTAGACATTTGCATGTGACTTTTCTTCTAATCATACATACATCATACATGCTCATTACCATTACCAACAATCAATATTGTCTACCAAACGGACCCGGACTGATAACAATGGATGAAGAAGACATTTGCTTATTTTTCAAGAGATTTCAGGTATGGGAATCAATTGGAAAAATTCAATTTCTCCAATCACTTACAGATGTGGCTTTTACTTGCAACCCACCCCTCACATCTAAAAGAGGGCCGGGGAGACGAAGATGCATAAGAATAAAGATGTCCTCCTAAGCCACCTTTGCTAGTCAGTACACTGTAAATACTTGAGATACAGTTTTGACACATGGACTACGATTAATCATACAGGGAGAGAGGAGAGGAAAAAGGTGAAAGCCCCGTGGTATGAATGCTTCTACAGTACTACCAGACAGAGAAATACAAAGAGTAGAACTCAATAAGAGATCTGGAGAAGAATAGGAGTGAAGAGTGTTACTGTAAGAGCGAGTCACAAGCTTTAGTGGAATCAATATGCTTTTGTTTCAAAGTCCCCTCTTATAAAGCCACTTCCCAATTAATACCTTGTGTCCTAGTCTCTTATCATATAAATGTTCTGGCCTTACAGCTGTTTAATACTTGGGGTGTGTTTGGTTGAGACTTGAGAGGGAGGTGTTTACACTTTCCTCTATTTGGTTTGGACCAGATTGAGGAAGGGGGAAATATGAGAACTTCATTTTCCAAGGGTGGAAAATTACTTTCCCTAGGGAGGCAAGGGAAGTCACGCTTTCGCTCACTCTATCAAGTGACACACAACACAAAGGAAAATGTGTTCAAAAAAAAAAAAAAGTTACTTTCCTTGCAACCAAACAAAGGAAAATCAATCTAGAATTGAGTGTTCCTCGTGGAAAACCACTTTGCTTTGGTATTTTCCGTCCAACCAAACACACCCTTGATCCTAACTGTTCTCCATTCGGAAAATGATTTCCGCTGCGGCTCTTCCAAAAAAAATACCTCAATTTGAATGTGGGTTTCATATGGACACATCTCTGGTCTCTAGAAACAGAACCAGATGAAAAATTCGACCTTGTGGGGGAGGGCAAAAGTCAATTATTTTCTGTTAAATGGGATTGTGTAAAGTGATCAGGGGGGAAAAAATGGCAAAGCCTAACCTCATGAATAATTTCCATAACACAAGAAACCAATACACAAACAACCCCCCCCCCCACCTCGGAGGGCCGAGCTAAAGTTAGATTTCATGAATAATGGTGTCCCGAGATCATCCTTGGCAGTTGGCAGTTGGCAGTTGGCAGGTGAAGGCTCTATCAATGAGCTCCATATGATTCTTGGGTATAGATCACATTTTAGATGCATTATTCAATGATCCATCTACACCACAAATTTATCACAATCTGTCACCTAGCACTTGCAAATTTTCCTAAACCATTTGTATCTTAGAGATGAATTGCGAATGATTTTTTTTTTAAAAAAGAAAAGATCCTCAAACACAACCTAAGAGGACCAACCGCAAATACCAATTGTTTCATGAGGTCTATAAATATTAATCGGCTGAAAAGAGGTATGAGTGCGTGCTAATTATTATGTGCCTTAACAAGTCCAGATTTGGAGCTCTAAGTCTCTAACTACATCAAAAGCAGTCCAACACCAAATGACGCCAATTGACGCAATCTCCTTATAACTCATAATCCATGTCCGTGAACAACTGCATAACTGATTAACTGCTATCAGAAATAACTTAAACTTTCTGAAGCAATATAGGCAAGATAGCTTCCCCAGGTGCAACTGAGCTCTAGGAGGGTTGGCTCCCTATTCAAAAGAATGATCTTTTGTTATTACGGTTAAATACAGCCACAAAGGGAAGGAAGTCAAATCATCATAATTCTACTCCATTAGCTAGAAGCCGAGAATTTGTATCCCCCCAAATCCATAATTCTTTTGTTATTATCGCCAAAGATATGAGAGCAGGACCTGAGTTCTCCAAACCACCTTCATCGAAACTCAATAATCCGCACAAATATGAGAACTGTCATCTATTGATCTTCCTTGCACAAAACACAATTAAAGGATCTAATTGTCTAGAAAAATCTAAGAGCAACTTCCATTCAGGAGGAGATGGATAAAACTACAACTAATTGAATGACCTTGAGAGTAGACAAGGAGGGATCCAAAACAATGGTCAAAGAAAATCATCATTTCTCTCATCACCAATTCATCTAAACTATGTAGCTTCAAACTTTTTGAAACAGTAAACTCCCAAAAGCCTTGTGCATTATTCAACCTATCATAGCATAGAACTTCTCTAGTGACCCCCTTACCCATCCTTACCCCTTCATCAGTATGACCTATCTCATATAGTTACTCCATCGCCAATTGATCCTTGTTTTCAGCAGCCAAAAGAATTCAATATGATCAGTGTCACAGCTTACAGAACACTTATTCCCAAACTTGAGCAGTTCTATATTATGTTTTAGATGCAAACTAACTAGAGCATTAAAGTGATAAAATTACAGTCAGGTTTCATTTAACACAGAGACCGGTTATAAGAACCTGCAAGAACAGGAGGACCATTATCTAAAACATTGTGACCACAACCTATAGTGGTTGTGCTCCCAAATTAGGTTAATACCTCCATATGACATTTAAAAGATCATCTTTTCCAGCTTGTGGAAGCAAGGCAGCATCATATGCAACAAGGTTTCCATAGAATATCTTCTCCAAATCTTTCATCCACTTTGTCAATAGCAAATTAACCTGACAGAAAAGCAATAAGGAAACAAGGAGGAATTAAGCATGAATTTAGCAGCAACTGATAACAATATCTGATATAAGAATACATGAGTTCCAAGTCTCTAAAGTATGCAAAATGTAACCATGATAAACTAGATAAAACAAACTGACATGTAAATCATACAGGTAGTCAACAAAATATGATATATTGGCATCCTTAGTCATTATTATATAACCAACAAAGAGGGAGGTAATAATCTTGGTAGTGGCTCAAGTAATTAATAATGATATAAAGAGTTGACTTGATTCTTGTTGGAAAAGTGTTAAAGGCCCTAAGAATAGTTGCACAAGGAAATACCTTTCAACACCAATCTTAAGATGAGAAGATGTCACAATAGTTAAGAATGATATACTTTCCAAACAGTCGAACAAGAAAGAAACAATTGGGTTGAAACCTAAGCAAAGCATAACAACAATCTACTTTCAATTTACACATCATCAATATCTCTCGCAGTGTTTCAGAAAGCTAGATGGGAAAAATATCTAAAATTGAAATTTCTGCCACAAATTGATACAGAGCTGGGAGTTTGTCATCCAATGACCAGTTGATAAGTGTTAAAGTCTATATACATTTCTAATATACATCTTTTTGGATGTTTTACATATGTTATTTTTCATTATTATTTACATATTATTACAGTAGGTTAGTCTTCATTAATTAATTATTTTGATTGTTTATTGGACCTAATAAATGGATTTGTGGAGCGGAAATAATTAATGGACTAAAGACGCTCTCTACTATCCTATTGTTTGTGCGTATCAACGATCATAAACCAAGGAAATAAGGCTCAGGTTGCAACCTGTAATAGAAGGAAGACTCGGGAGCAAAATCCAACCAAATTCTTACTTACATCCCACTAAAAATAGCCCCTATGAAGAACGAGAAAAGGAAACCAAATGTTTGACTAATGTTACAAAATAGACGTGGGAAACAAAAGGAAATGAAAGAAGATATCACGTGAAAAGAAAGCAGAGCAAAATAATTAAGCAAAGAAGAAAATCAAGCAAGATAAGAAAAAAAGAAGAGAGAGAAGAAATGAAGAAAATCTTCTTCATCCTTCACTTTCACGAGCTGATGGCAGTGCCAAAGAAATAGGAAACTTTCCTATTTCTCTCTTCCACGAACAGAGCACAAGAGGAGGAATTTGTTTCCTTAATTTTCAAGATCTCATTGATAGCAAAATCACGGGTGTAATTTAGAAAATATGGAGCAAATTCAATTGTTTATTTCCTCTCCACAAGTAATTTTCCCCAATTATAATAGTTTGGGGGATTTCTCAATTGGGTATAAAAACCCCTAATGTCCACCACAAGAGGACAAACTATACGCAATGTAAGGGTTTTGTGAGATAGTGAAGATGGTCCGAGTTCGATTTAGGGCTATGACATTGAAGGCCTATGAAGGTGGACGGTCGTTTTTTGTGGGTGAAATCAAGGGCAGCGGCTGCATCGACGAAGCTGCAATTTATGAGTTTTTCCCTTCTTACCTTCAATTAATTAGTTTTTGATTGTTCTTGTATTCATGACTTCTTAATTTTAGATTTAATTCAGTTGTTTTGATGTTCTTATATTTTTAGTTCACATGATTGAACGCGGCGTTAGTCATGATTTAATAGTTGATTTAGTAATTATTCAATTCGTATTCTCGTGTTCTTAATATAAATATAATCTCTTTGCTTGTGATTGTGCGCACGGTTTACAATTGGAGAGTGATTAAACTGTGCTAAGTAGTCATTAGGCACGGCATTTAATGGTTATTTAGAATTAACGACTTTTTATTATTATTGTGAGCGGCTCACCTTAATTTTACTAAGTATATGAATTGGTCTAATAAACAAGTTGGTTGTATTTGTCTTAGTAAGATTCTAGTTTTCTAGTGAGCAAGACAAGAATTAATCGCGGCGATAATTCACCAACCTAATTGCTAAATCGAGTATTAAAGGGAACTAAATCATAAGTATCAAATAAGTGTTAGTTGTCGAATTAATCTATGATCGAACTGTTATGTTGGCTTGCTTGTTTGTCACTTGTACATATCTATATTAGTTATTAGTTGTTAGAATTAGATTAATAGGTACTCAAGTATGATTCCAAACCCCCCCCCCCCTCTTTTCTATGTTCATATGAGTAAATAATGTAGATATTAGTGTTCATATTCGTTATGTGTGTAATGGTTTATTTTTGTTATTAGTTAAACTTTTAAAAGTTGGGAATTCTAATAATCTTCTCGTGGGATCGACCCTTTCTTACCCTTTCACTAGTTGTTAATATTTTTGAAGGGCTAAGATAGGTATTATAAATTATTAATTTGTGTATGGTAAACGACTCGTATCACCAGTAAACAAGCACAAATAGATATACATAGTACCACATGGCTTTGTGTCCTTGTCCAAGATTAGGCACTATGATCCCTAATGAAAAGAGTCAATAAAGCAAGTAGGTGAGTTTATAGCTTAAGCTCTTCCAAGCAGTACATGAAACTGTTCTATGGTCTTATCCTATAGTGCCTAGGCAACTCCATCAAAATTGAGGAGGGAGATACATTGTTTATCTCTAAGTGGACAAAATGAAACCAAAAATAATCAATATATAAAAATAACTTGATAAAATAAGCCCTGTTAATACTTGTTACTTGTTAGAGTGGACCATACATGCTAGGCCGTAAATCTTATGAACTAGTATTCATCTCTAACATAAACATTTTCAAACAAAGTGATGCAACACTAAGCTCAAACATCAAGAAGTTACCATATACCATATATAAGTGAATGACATTTTTGCTTAAATTCTTTTCGAAAGGACCTTCAATATGAAACAAAGGACTGGACAGTGAACTTAAATTTGTAGAAATAGTTTCCTAGCATATGCATCTAGAATTGCCTTTTTGAGATGTAAGATGACACTAACCCCAGCTTTAGATACTCTCAGTTCCAAGTCATGATTGTAAATCTCGTACACGTACTGTCCAAATTCAACACCTTCTTTCCCTTCCTCTTTCAACCGTCGCAAGCACATCCACATATGAAGCACAAGGAGAGAAAACGTAGTTTTAAAAGTCCTCTCTAGGTTAAAAACTGCATGAAAGATTTACCATTAGACAAGTACAAAAATTTGAGCAATTGGGAGTTAAAATTTCTTTTATTTTCGGGGCGAGACACCTTAAGCCATTCCTAAACAACTAATTGTAGGACAAAATTAAGTCACATTGTGCCTTCTCTCAACAAAAATGGACATGGCCACCAGTAGCAAAATTCTGATATATAGTTACATACTCCCACTAAAGCACTTGACATATATCCATTAAATGTAGCAATCTAAAATACTATAATACTATAATCCAACCATAGAATAGAGCGAAAGGATACAATTATATGTTTTCGTACAGCCAGCTCATATCATGCAAATAATTACAACCTTGAGAATCAAAAGTCTCCCAACAAATTTTTTGAATGTTATAATAGAGAGACGCCAATTAAAAATTAAAATTGCAGTCTGAAGGCTCCAAACAAGTACTTGACTAGAGCCCTATGCATGATGTACAACAGTAGCATAGCATGCCACATATACTTCTCAAACTACAAACATATTCAGTGTTTATTTAATAGGATATGAACGACAATGGACATGAATATCTATTTGCCCACCTCATTAACGACGAGATGAAAGGATATGTTGTACATTGTATGATTGCATCAATGTCTAATAGATAAGATTAAGTACTTCAGGAATTTTTTGCCACTGGCAAGTGGCAACTGTGGGATAAAAAAAAGTATCAGGCAAACTCAAGGGAAAGTCCACAAGTTAATGTTTGGGCAAATATGACGATGTGTCCTTGAATGTGTTACGAGATCAGATAAAAATACGAAACCAGGTGGATACTGGATATCAATTCCAGTAACAATTGAATTAGAAAAGTGAGGCTTTGGTAGTTTGGGCAAGCAAAAAGATGAGTGATCATGCAGGCCAAGAGATGTGAGAAGATCCCCCTAAAGAATAGTAAGAGAAGACGAGATAGAAATAAGAAGAATTGGGGCAAGATGGCCAAACAGAATGACTCCTCTAAAGCTTACAAAGCATATGAATTTGTGGCATTATAGGATTCATGTAGTTGACCTAAAACAGGGGTGCTCATACTTCATTAGTTTAAATTTGAAAGGGTTTTATTCCCATCTAATTTCCCACATAAATCTTTACCGCCCTATAATATTAAAGTATACAACCCTCCAGTCCTCTCTACTCTTTTCCGCACTCATATTATCAATCCCTTTCTCTATAACTATATTGGTAATTGCTGCCCATATACCTATGCGTAGTGGAAGTTGTTATCACTGCTATCATCATTATCAACACTATCTCCGCTTCTGTTGCTATTACTATTACTAGTACCAATCATGCCTTCTAATTTCTAATACTTACCACTAGCACCATTCTATTTTAGTCATTTTGCTTAACACTGTTACTACTACCAACTGCTAGATGAAAAAAATTACAATCCTTCTCAGAAATTTAGAAAAACATAAAACTTCTGTCATCTTCTGGAAGTAGTCTCTCTTCCAGTTCATACTAGTTAAGTGTAGCGTCTTTAGGAACGTTTGGAACTCCATAAACCCTATGAAGCAAGATTCTTAGTTGGGAATTCTGTTCACAATTCAGTGGAGGGTCTTACAATGCTACAACTAGTTATTAATAGGCAATACATGTAGCATTTTTTTTGTAAGAATTTTATGCTACCACACCATCTAAGAAAGTCTATTTTCCTAGACATAGATTTTTAACATTATGTGCCTTTGTGGTGATGATAGATATTTCAAATTTGTAGAGTTTGTACCTGTACTTTCTCGTAGATGATTGATAAATCTAACACATATCATATGGACCTGGAGTTTTCACGTCATCAACCTTTTTATATATTATGATAAACAAGTCAAAGTCAAAATTTTGATATTGTAGACTTAAACTTATTATGAAGTTTACGGAAGCTTTTCAGAAGAACAACATCAAGTTTCGAACACATGCACAGTAACAAGCCATTTTTCCCTTCTTTCTATCATTATTTTAGTTAAGATACTGAAAAACCAGTTTATACTTACCATCATAGATAGCAGGTATATCAGCCTGTGAGATTATGCGTTTGTATACCACATTTGCCCCTCGAATAGACTTGCTTTGCTTACTGTAAAAGAGCATCAACTTGAGGAAGAAACGACGGATGCCCTCGTAGTTTGGTTCCTCAATCCTTAAAGGCGAATCCTTGGCCAAAGCTAATGAACATGGCTTAGACCAAAATAACTTATCCAGCTTAACCTACAAAAATCAAGCAGCCACTCTCACGTATTGGAAGAAATATGTACTATTTGGGGAACCAGTGAGCTAAATTAGAGACCTTCGAAAATACAATGCCCCAACAAAACACCATGAAGCATTAAATATTGATCATAGCAGAAGAAACATTAGATGAGCGGTAATCTAACAAAAGCCATATCTTGGAAACTAACTTATTCCAATGTTATAACAGGTTCTTCAATCCCTATTACTTGTAAAGGAGGATACTCATATACCTCACCCCATCAATCACCCTTAGGCAATCATAGAACTATACCAACACAAACATACCAATATCAAAACTCTTTTCTTCTACCTTCCAACTACTCTACAATCGCATAACGAACCACTGTTCTACACCCAGAATACTTCAGTCCAATATGTAATTACTGAAATAAGTAACAACCATAAGACTTACAAAACAGATAGTTCAGGACATTCAACTCAATGCATATGTGAATGTCTTACCATGGCAACATTAGTGTTGTCGAAACCCTTTCCGAAAGAATCAACCGACGAAGGCATTGAAACAGCCGCAACTTTGGCGTAATTGTGACTGAACAAAGCGTTTTCAGCATTTACAAACCCTTTGATTTTGCCTTGTGATCCAACATTGGATATTTGAGCAACAGCTCTGCTCCATCTTGACAACATTGTACAACCCTACAAATTTTGTAAATTAAAACAGAAGAAGGTTTATCAAATTAATCACGCATTGTCAGTGATAGTGGGTTCAACTGAACCCCAAAATCTGATTTTTTTTTTACGATATATAGTTAAATTAGTCGTAAACAAACCTTCAATTATTTGGAATCGTCGAAAAATCCTTCAATTTCGGTCCACGAGAAGTAAATTGAACTGAAACTGAGAAATACGAAAAATTCGAAATCGATAGTTTTAGATTTTCTTTAATATGGAGAGAGAAGAATTTCCCTAGCAAATTCTAGGGATTGGAATTTGGAGAGTTAGGTTACAAACTTCTTTTGAAATTTTATCTTTACTCCAATTTAGCATCCCTCTCAAGTCTAAACTCTTTAATAGTATTGATTTCTTATCAATTTAGCATCGCTATCAAGTCTAAACTTTTTGATATTGATTTTTTTTGAGGGGGATATTGATTTCTTATCAATTTTTTTTTTGATATTGATTTTTAATACTTCCTCATTTTTATTTTTTTTACATGTTACACTTTCCTTAAATGGAATAGTACAAAATATATATTATACTTTTTTTCCTTCTCCAAAATAGAAAGTTTTATGCTGTAAAATTACTAATTTACCTTTACTTATAATATTTAACCAAAATTAAACCTAATTAATTTAACCTTATTATATATTAATCTCTATTATATAAGGCAACACATGGGGGACACCAAAAAATAAAAAAATGAATAAAAGAAAAAAAAATAAGGAGATAACTAAGCGTTTCATTTTGAATGAAAAAAGGGGGGAAAGTAGGACATTTAAACTAAACATCAGTTTTTTGAGAAAACAAAATGTAAAGACAGTTTTTCTACCCAATTAATTTTTTTTTACTTCATATGCCATCACACGCTATCGCACGCATTGCGTGCATATAAAGCTAGTCTAAATTAATTAAACCTCCTCTATCTCTTCCACCACCCCTCCCCCACCCACGCTAGCAACCCAACCTCCCCCCCCCCCACCCCACCCCTTCCTTCTTCCCTCAACCCCAGCCCAGCCTCCACCCCCTTCACCGCTGCAGCCCCTCCGTCGGTTTCCCCCTCCCCTTCCACCGTCACACCCCCTCCCAGTCAATTTCCCCCTCCACTTCCATTGTCGCGACCCCTCCCAGTCGATTTCCCCGTTGAATTCATTGTTTGTCTCTCCTTCCTTCGCCTTCTTCACTTTCTCTCTCTGAGAAATCTGAAATCACAAAACCTAAAAATGGAGTCTGACCAATGAAGTACGAATAACAACACTGGCGGCGAATGACGATGACGACGAGGGTTTGCGGGAGGAGAGAGAAAGTCAGATCTGGAATTCGAATGGGAGTGCGAGAGTTGACGATGATCGACGACGACGAGGGTTTGCGGGACGACGAGGGATTGATAGGCAGCGGTGGAGTGGACAAGGGACTGATGGGCTGCGGTGGTGGAGTGGACGAGGGATTGATAGGCTGCGGTAGTGGAGGGTTCAACACGTCTATTATACTATATTCGTTATCCAAAAAACCAATATGACACAAGTTTGATTTTAAAGGACACTACCTATAACCTAAGACACTATCTTACAAACTTGTGACACTATTATTATTCACTTTGATATAATTAATTAGTAGTTATTCACTGCGTGGTACTAGGTTGCGTGTCATGCAGACTCTAATTCATTCACATGAGATACAAACATCAAAATTGTGACACTTAGGGGTGCTAATCGAGTTGAGCAGCTTACGAGTAGCTCGAACTCGACTCGGTCAAAGTTCGACTCAAGTTAGCTCGAGCTCGGAACTCAATAATCTTGCACACAACTCAATTGTTTTCAATTAATTTCTCTTTGATACCACTCAATAAAAATATATTGATCTAATATAAAAGGAAAACAAATTGAAAAGAAAAGAGCATGTAATAATCAAATGTCTAGAATTAATTAGGTGAACCAGAGCTCTAAATGAGTTGCTCGTGAGCAGCTCGGCTCGACTCGAAACTTAGCGAGCACGAGTCGAGCAAGCCTCTGCTCATGATTGACGTGCTCGATTAGCACCCCTGGTGACACTTTTCTATAAAATAAAGACAATGTTATTTGCAATGAAGAAAATTTGGACTTAAAACAGTAGTACTAGTAATAGTACTAGATACATGGACACTTATTCGTTCATTTGAGATACAACCACAACACAAGTCGGGTTTAGGACACTAAAAATACTAATAGATACATTTTTCTCCTATATATGATTCTTTCTACATTCGGTAACAAAGTATACTTTTTCCATTAGCTTTCACCTCAAAATTCGATTGTATCTACCTTTTTACCACAACTAATGATCAATCTATCCAATAACTGTTAGCCATCTATCGTTTTCTCCTTGGTGAACTCCATTTGGGTTTTTTTTTTTAACTTATATTCATCATCCTGAAATTACTTACAACTACCATGTAAATTTACCATTATATCCTTGACTGCTTTTACAACTCTCTCTCCACCACCACCACCTAAAATCACTAGCCACCAATTGCTACCTCCAACCCACCGAAGACAACAATGTCTTTCGACGAGGTATTTTTTTTCCCGACGAGGTAACTTTTTTTTTAACGTCTAGGCCAGAAGTTGTGTCCATGGGGCCAATGTACATGCCACATGCTAGGCCCATGCAATTCGTTAAAATTTTGTTACCTCGTCGGAATTTTGTGCTCGTCGGTGGTGATGGCGAAAATGAGAGAGAATATGAATTAGAGGAGAAGTTAAATTGTAAAAAAAAAATATAGTAAGGATATAATGATACTTTTAAAGGAGAATTGGAGTGATTTTAAATAATTTGAATTTTTTCCTTGAATAATGCAAGAGTGGGTTTTAATTTCCAAAACATGTCCAAAAAATAAATAAATTTCCCTGCGTAACGTCCACGTAGGACGGCATGCGAGATTTTTTTTTCTACTTAAGTAAAACCGCTACTTGAAGTAGCGGTTTACAATTTTTTTTTTTTTGTAAACCGCCACTTCAAGTAGCGGTTTACTGAAATCCCCAACTCCATAATTTGATATGTGCTTGCAACATTTTGCCAGGTAAACTGCTACTCAGAGTAGCGGTTTATATTTACAAACCGCTACTTGAGATAGCGTTTTATGTGTATAAACCGCTACTTAAAGTAGCGATTTATTTTAAAATAAATCGCTACTGTGAGTAGCGATTTTCGTGGGCAAAAACAAAAAAAAAAGTTTCTCTCGTGTCGTCCTACATAAACGGTACGCAGAGAGTTTTTTTTTTTGACATATTTTAAGAATTAAAATCCACTTTTGTATTATTCAAACAAAAAATTCTAAATAATTTGATGGCGGCATTTGACAATCCTTTTATTTCTCTATTGGGTGCCAATGTGCCATATTTCTTGGAGTCAAGTGCAATTTTAAATTTTCGTAATAATTTATAAGTAATGTGTTAAAAGTATGTATAAAAAAAAGCCAATAAAATGGTGGGGAAGGGACACGTACTCCTGTCGACAACGTAGTTACCTGTTTCTTTCCTTCTATCGAAGCTCCCTTTCCCCGTAACGCCACAACCACCAATGCTTTCCTTCTTTTTCCTCACCGACCACCGTCTCTCTTTCTCTCTCCTCTTTTTTTTTTACTCGTTAAATGATTAATTTCTAATTGTTCTTATAACCCCCAACAATAATTTAGCCTTCTAAAGAAGTTTAGAAAAATCCCATCAAAAATTTCTGTAAAAAATTTACAGAGATTGATCATATTGTATTGTATTTGTACACCTTGGTTAAAAAAGATCAGTGTTTTTGAGCAAGTTTCAATTTTTTTTTGTGGGATTATTTTTGGATGGCAAACTTAAACGGCATAGTTGCAGAAAACGGTGTTTGTCACAAGGATACTATTAATGGAGGGCATGATGTTTGGAGTTGTGAAAATGGAGTTTCTTCTTCTTCTTCTGAACACCTAGTTGTTATGGTTCATGGCATTTTGGGCAGGTTTAATTTCTTTTATTTTGATCTATTTGATCTCATCTTTTACATGATCATAACCTTGATTTACTTGGGTCAAACTTAAATCTTCATTATAATATTTTGCTTGGGATAATTCTTTGGTTACTTTTTGGAAATTTCACTAAATTGAGGTTTGTTTTGACGAATTTTGAGTTGGGTTTTGTTGTTTAGTTATATTTGTGGCGAAATTTCGGTTCTTTGATTGTTTATAGTAGTATATGTTGTGGTGTTTTTCTTGCTCTTGACTTATGATTGGTTTTTGTTTTAATGGTGTTCAATGTTTTACAATCCTGTGTGATTTTGTATGAGATAGAGGATACTTATTTTTTTTGGTGATAGTTTATCTAGTTAGTTATTGGTAAAAGTACAATTGAGCAAAAATAAGTCATTCTCACTGTCCAATTTTCTGTTTATGAGTTGGTTGATTGTGGAAAATACATGGATTTGAGTTTACGCCGTATGTTCTTGCTTAGTTAATGTTTGGTATGTGCATACCTGCAGTGCTGCTGATTGGAAGTTTGGAGCGGAGCAGTTTGTTAAAATGCTTCCAGATAAAGTATATGTTCATTGTAAGAAATATTTCTTTTCTGATATTATGTTAATATGCTATAATGTAAGTAAGTATTATACATTGCCTTTTCAGTTTTGAGTCCTTATATAACTTTTTAGACATTAATCTGCATCTCTGCCGAAATTTATCCTTTTTTTGTTTTTGTTTTCTGTGCTTCTTTTTGCTCCTGATTGAAGAAATCTAGCAGCAGTTCTTTTATCTCGATGTAACCCTGTAGCAGCATGTGAAAAGTTTCATACAATTTTTTTGAGTTAAATGTGTTCGTCTACAATTTTGCTGTACACACTTGAGGCTTTTCCTCTTTTGATCATCATGTTCTCTATGCATGTCCTGGCCATTGTTACTGGCTTTGGCTACGAACAGAATGTAAAGTAGAGAGAATCGGAAAGTGAAGAATGTATTATGTCAGATTTTTAACAAGGTTTTTTCACTCAAAGATGGAGGGCACTTCAAGTGATTAAATTGTAGTAAGACTGTTTTAAAGAAGATTTTATCTGATTTTCCATTCATTTTTCCAGGCAGTGAGAAAAATGGGGCAAAATTGACTTTAGATGGTGTAGATGTCATGGCTCAGAGACTGGCTGATGAGGTTGGTTTTATATCAGCCTTACCTACCTCAACAAAACTTATTATCAAAGAAGTGGCTGACTTCTTATTACATTCTATTTCCTCTTATACACCTTAGAAGTCATATATTGTGCATTATGTCATTTTGAATGAGCTTGTCTATGTCAGGTACTGGAGATTATTAAAGACAAGCCTAATCTTCGCAAAATTTCCTTTGTTGCACATTCTGTTGGTGGTTTAGTTGCAAGATATGCAATTGGTATATTGTATCAACCTTCACTTTGTGGAAATGTTGTGGACTCATCGACTAACAATTCTCATGAGAATGCAAGGGGTACAATAGGTGGTCTTGAAGCAGTGAACTTTATTACTGTTGCTACTCCTCATCTCGGTTCACGTGGTAATAAGCAGGTAACTGCTACGGGCTGCTTCAATATCATGTTATGAATTTTCAAAAGTATAGTGTGTCCTTTTATTGGCCATCATTCATTTCCTTATCTTTGTTTTTTTACCTTTTTATACGACCATTAGATGAAGAATTGAAGATGTACTCAGTTTTAGTAGAAACCAAACTCGCTCCGAAATGTCATGTTGTAGATGCATCTACTAAGTACATAAAACCAATCTGATGAGTTATGCTCTAAACATAATGAAATATTTTTAGATAACATACAATTTTTTACACATCATAAAGTGTATGGCACTGTAACAATTGGATATAATGGATAAGGTTGATCATCGCTATTAATCCTAAGTTACTCATTTCGAAAGAAGAGTATTGATTCAATTTTCTTTTTTGGTACACTTAAGGCAACTGAAAGGATATTTGCCCATTTTGATAAATTTGATAAGGTTGATTGTCCCATTATATCCTAGATTCTCTATTCTACTTTTTAGGATGAGGGTTGGGAGTGGTGTCTTAGTAATCTTCTAAAGCTTTTAATGCTCTTAGTGGTTTAATTGATATGTGGAGAAGAGAGATGATATTTTTATTCATGTAAAGAGTCACTACTTGTGAAACTTGATTTCTTGCCTTCTTAGCAATGGCTTTACAAGTTCCTTTTGTTCTTCACGTGTAGGTTTTAGAATGGTTTACTTACCTTGATACTGAGCAATTATGCACTTTGTGTATTATGCCCATTCATTTAGCGAGATTTGGTTTATGGTGCTTATGGCCACTATCTTAGAATGCCGGATGGGTTGAATTGGTATATCATTTAGGATGGTGCTATAGGTTTAGTTACACGGAATAGCGTAGGAAGTTAGAAGTTTGATGAGATGTCTTGTAAGAGCAGTCCGGATATCAAGTAGATTAAAGTTATATCTAGGTTGGACCATTGGAGGGGATCTAGGCTTTGGAGGAGTTAATAAAAAAGTGGCTTTACAATGAAAACTGAAGTGAGCTTTTGATATGGAACATAACAAGTTAGGGTGAAGGATGGGTGGACAGTCATGGAACACCATTCATTTGCTGTTTTAGTACAATTTATAGAAGTAAGAATCAAGGTAGATATTTGCGTGACATGGTGAGGAGAACTATAAATTATTTACTTTGGCGTCAAAGAAGGATGGCTTCACTGAGGTGAACTCAAGGAGGATATATTATTAATACTGCTGTGCAACTGTAGTGGTTTATAAGGTGGCTAATTAGTAGCAAGAGGGCATCTTGGGGTTTTCCAAGTTGCCTTTAGAAAGGAATGTGATAAATTTAATGAAGCAAATCAGATGAAGCTATAGAAACTAAGAATGCTCAATGTCCATCCCCCCTGCGGAAGAGAGAGAGAGAGGGAGAGAGAGGGTGAGAAAGAGAAGGAGAGGGGGGAGAGAGAGGGGGATAGAGAGGAGGGAGAGAAGGAGGGGGAGGGAGGGGCAGGGAGGGATGGGGAAGGGGAGAGGGGGGAAAGGGGGGGGGGGGGAAGAGAGAGAGACTCACATATGTGAAGGTGGTTCTGTGATTTGTTTTTATGTTCTGGTCAAGATGAAGCCTAGGATTGTTTTTTTTATTTTAGGGCATTTGAGAAGCGCGACAATGAAAATTGGCAACATACGTAATGTATTTTGAGACTGAGGGAGTAGTATATAACTTTATCAGTTATAACTTACAACTTTGGCTGAAAATGTCATATACTTCACTTTTGGGAAATTATATTACTAACAAGTGTCATTTTGCCATATTATCTTCCTTTTTTTCCCCCCCTCTTTCCTATCCACATCATGCATTCATGCTCCTACTTAGATTTGTACGGGTGTTGTTTATTAGTTTGTTGCCCACGTTGGATTTCCCAGCACTTCTAAAATTTTTCATTTGTGCACATTATCCCCCTTTGTCTTTATACATCTTTGAATTGCTCTTATTGTCCCTTCCAGTGGGTTCTTATATTTTGATTTTCACAGAACTTGAGGTGTATAACTATAGACAATTTGTAAATAAGGGTTTCAAGTCAATAGTTGAGATAGAGTTATATGGCATGGTAATGCATCATTGCATCATATACAAGGACAGAAAGACTTGAATTTATCTGTCTTGCATATTGAACCTGATAACTGTATGTATAAGAGATTGGTTGGACTTTTGTATTCAAAAGAAATAATGGAAGAGATGAATTTTGCTGGTAGTATATTTATGCGAAATATGGTGTCTTTTTGAAATAAAAGAGAGATACTTTATAGAACTGTCTCTGGTTAATATTGGTCTTGGATTTAGATGGGATAGATTTAAGTACTTTGGAATAACCCGTGGCCTTGAATACATTCTCGATCTCTTGGATTCTCCTGCATCTTTTTGGTGCGTGATCTGAATTCCTTAGAGGATCTCTTCGATAGATTTACACGTTGCCGCACAATTAACACTCATGATGTACCCCTCATCCCCTTTCCCCTCCTGGTTTACCTGTCTTTGTTTTACTGCTTCTCCTTCTTTTGCATCTGAGTCATGCCATTGATGATGAAGTCTTATTTATTAAAACCTATCCAGATATCATCGTCTTTGTATCTCTATGAACTTAAAATTAATGTTTTCTTGGTGGTTGATACAACCTTTATTGATTGCTTGGCTTGTAGGTACCATTCCTCTTTGGTCTGACTGCTATTGAAAAAGTTGCTGGCCGTGTGATTCATTGGATATTTAGAAGAACAGGTAGACATCTTTTCTTGACGGATGGTAATGATGAAGGGAAGCCTCCATTGCTTAAACGAATGGTGGAAGATAATAGTGAACATTGTTTCATGTATGTGTTGCGACTTTATTTTTTGCATGTGTAAACTTTCCCTTTCTGGATTGGCCTGAACTGAAAATGGTGTGCTGGCCTTTGGGTACAGATCAGCGTTGCGGGCTTTCAGACGTAGAGTGGCATATTCAAATGTTGGATATGACCGTATCCTTTCAGTGATTTAGGAATTTCATGTTATTCATGTAACTTACAGCTACTGTTGCTACTGTTCCTATGAATTTTTTTTTCTAAATTTTTTCTATTTCCTTTAACTGAATGCTGTTAAGATATTGTGGGCTGGAGAACGTCTTGTATTAGACGGAGGAGTGAATTACCTAAGGTATTGTCATTAGTTGATTTCTATATATATATATTCGGCTATCTTTTTGGTGTGACTGACACAAACATCATTTTGGCCAGTGGGAAGATTCCCTTAATGAGAAATACCCGCATGTAGTCCATGAAGAATTCTGCGAAGCGCGCGAACCAATTGAAACTGTTTCAGAAGAAGATCATATTTCTGACAAAATAGAAGGTTCATAAAGCTCTTATTTGAAATGTGCTTTGCTGTTTGATTTTCAAGCTTCTCTTGCTCATCTTTCCCACTTGTTCAGTTTTATGTCGGTGTTTGTGCTTTCATCAGTTGTTGCTTTGACCTTTTTTTTTTTCCATCTGGAGGTTTTTTCTCCTGTTGTGTGTGTGTGTGTGTGTTGGGGGGTGTTCCTTTTTCTATTTATTGTACATGTTCTTTATCACTGTGAATATGACTTCAAGGGATATTAGGACTTTTTTTTTTCTTGTTGGGGGTTAGAGGGTCATATAGCTGTATCTCTCAAATCTCAATGACCAACTCTAATACTACTTGCTGGCTTAGAACTTAGAATGAGGGGGACACCAAGTAAGATATGTGGGAGGGGGAATTAACATGAAATAAAAAGATGTGAGGGTCCTAACTCCTAAGGATGTCATCAAGCTCTTAGAATATATATAATTTAGTTGTGAACTTGCTCTTTTTTTCTTACTACACCCTTGATGATATCTGGAGGGCAATAAGCAAAAAATATTACCTTAATATATCTTCCGTTTCAAAACATTTGGCAACACTTTGAATTTTGCACTATTCATGACATTTTTTTGACTAGAAAATGTTATGCAGATTTTTGTTGGATTAACCTCAATATACATTTTGAAAAATATCAACTTTCTGTAGATTTTCCTAGAATGTAAATTAGATTAATTTATGTTCAAAGGCGTGCTTTAGCAAATGTAAAACTCAAAATGTTAAGTATGTTGTAACAGAGGTAGTATGTACCAAGGGTAAGTTGGATCCAAACTCAAATGGAGACATGCTGCAATTATTTACAAAAAGGAACATGATATTTGTGAATTAAAAAATTTCATACACCCAGCTGCATTCATAATTCTGTCCATGTAGTCTATCTTCTGTTTAGTTTACACTGTTTAACAAAAACGTGTGTCGTAGTAGAAACACTGTTGCAATCAAGAAGTTACTAGTGTTTCTACTACGGCACACGTTTTTGTTATTTATGTAGCTATTACTTTTTCCTGCGATCTATTTTGGAGTACGGTGAATCTGCTGAACTGTTTGGCTAGTGCACTTACGTTTGGGGCCATTTCTGTAACTACTTTGTTATATTCTTCCTTTTTTTCAAGTCTCGATTTTTCAGTCATCTGATTTTTTTTGCTTTGGTTGATTACTTGCAGAGGAACTTGTGACAGGTCTAGCACAGGTGTCATGGGAGAAGGTTGATGTCAGCTTCCACAGCAGTAGATCGAGGTTTTCTGCCCATAGTGTAATACAGGTCTTTCTCATTTGCTCTCTTCTTACCTACTGTGACAGTTCTGCGTGTATTTGTTTGTCTGCGTTTTAGAAGGATAGTTAAGTTGGTAAGTCTGTCAGACAACACTTAGGCTGGATCTATGATCTATCTAAGCAAAGTCTATGTGATTAGAGATTGCTCACTTTAAAAGGTGGACAATTTAGGTTATAATACATAATTGACGATATTGTTTATTGACTAAGATTACTTATTACAGAGGCCAACTGGTACACTCTGCTAGTTACTCTTTAGTGGTTCTCACTTCTCAGGGATGTCGGCATTAGCTACTCCGCTTAACTTCTTGTAGGAACCCAAGTTCTTTCGTCTATTTCAGTTTTAGAATTCCAAGAAATCTAGTTCCTCGTCAAGTTGATTAGTACAAGAAGTCGCTCCCTTTTGCCCAACAATTTTAGTCTGCAAAGGGAAACCAGGTCTTTGAGAAGACCTCATTTGATGCATTGAGCCATTGACCTCAAAAAAATTGCATTATGTATCTGAATTTGCATGTGCGGCACTGGCCATGTTCCCCAAAATTTGGGGCCTCCCATTACTACATTTATATTCATAGTAAGTTGCTCTACTAGATTTTTTTCGTTGTTGGTGTTGGTCCCTTTTATTTGAATATTGTTGATTGCATATTGTTATTTTGTTGATTAGTTTGTTTATAAAAAGAATGTTTTTGCATTTTATATCTCTTCTGATTTTTCAAATTACAATCCATGCAATTTAGACTATACAACCATGTATATGATACTCATGGTGCTCTTTCTGTCAATATTATGGAGTTACAAAACTTTTGCCTATTATATTCTCAAACATAACATAATACGGTTGCCACGTAGGATCCTCACTGTACACAAGTGTGTATGGTCTATTTATTCGACAAATCAAGAGTCCAATTTCATCTTTTCTTGCACAAGACCTCTGTACTTATCTAGCCACCTCTGTGAATACCAAGTAGGGGCTCATTTGTGATCGTATGTGCAGGGACAACCATATGCAGGCTATTTAGGGAGTACCATTATCTTTGCAGGCTTTGTTGGACTAAGATTTGAGACATGACAAATCTGAACCATCTAGGGATTATTAGTATTGATTGTTTTAGTATTGAAAATTGAGATGTCATATAGATGGATATGCTTGTGTTCTAAGATACTTGTACACACGCTAATGGAAATTTAAATGACATTATTTTTAGTATTTTTCATTTCTTTGCAAACACAAGTATTTTTTCTGTGACCCTAGACTAGGAGCATGAAGAAATAATGAACTATTCTTATAGTTTCTGTGTGACTGATTTCAGGTAAAAGACCATTACATGCATGCAGAAGGAGCAGATGTTATCCTGCATATGATTGATCACTTTGTAGTCTGAGTGATTTGCAAATGTAATGCCAACGTCAAGCCATATGGTGGTTTGAGTCTCATTCATTCGAGCAACTGGTTGGGATGGCTCGTGCACTAAAAGATCGGTATTTCATGGAATTTTCCTGTTTGCTTTGCGCAAGGATTAGAAGAGAGGTGCAGAGCTGTCTGGAGGCTGTATGTATTTATATATGCTGAAGAGTTGGAACCTGATCTGTTTATGGTTAAATTTTGTCAATTCTTTATGGTTCAATTGTAAATGAATGTTACAAAATAAGGATAAAGGGGGAACTACAAATATCTAAATTGAGATCTGCTGCATCAATTAAATGAAGTATGAAGTTCAGTTGATTATAACAAAGATAATTACCGTCTCAGCTGCTTACCATTGGAGATGCTCTAATCTCGGACTTCAGTATGCTGTAGGCATTAGATTTGGTTGTCCAATGAAAACATTTATAGGAGTATATTTTTGGTCTGAGCCCTGAGGTGTCTATATTGATTAATGTCCCATAGTGTCAAATATCGTTTAGTGAAATAAGAAGTTAAAAATGAAAATAAAGTATATATTCGTGTTCTATTTTCACAAGCCTAAAAGATATTTAATGTTTTTCTTTCTATCTCAGCCCCTGGGAATGTTTTTAGGTGATTTCAATGGACGGTTTTTAGGTGATTTAGCCATGAAATTGATGGTATGATCTTAAGAACATGATGATTTTCTAAGGCTGAATTTAGTGATGATGATACCAAGTGACCAAACTCTAGCTTAATATTATATCTTAACAAAAATTGTTACAAATGTTCAATTTCAGATTCTCAATACAAATTTTAATTTTAAGGGTTCCAAATGTTCAATTTCAGATTCTCAATACAAATTGTTACAAATTGTTACAAATGTTTAATTTTCTAATAAGTCCATTCCATTTCACTCTAGCCCAACACTATTCTAGTCATCCCTTCTCTTCTCCTTCCTTTTTTTTTCTTGATTATCGAACTACAACATATAACTTCAAAAAAAAAACTCGGTTGTTTTAATAAACGGATTAAATTAGTCACTAGATGAATTAAACTAGTCACTGAATGGATCAAATAATGTCGTTATTGTATAGATTAAACTGGTCACGAAATAGATTAACATGATCCCTAAATAAATTAGACTAGTCAATATATTAAAAAAGTTAACATGTTCTCTTCTTAATATTAAACTTAAATCGTATATGATTTTAAGTTAAAATTAAGCGATCTCTTACAAACCATCCATAATTTAAATGTCAGTTTTACTCTTAACCTTTCCATAAAAATGAGCTAAGACATCAAGCCTTTGGATTCTTTCAGTTTCCATCTTTTAATTTGTTGCATAAAGTGTAGTTGAAACAAAATGGGGACAAACGAAAAGACTACGTGTTATCTCCCAACACTACCACACTTGCATGCGACTCCTGCATGATAAGCCACCCAACACGTGCCTCATCGCCCTTCTCCACGTGCCCCCTTTCCCTCCTTTATAAACACAAATCCTCTCTCATCACTCATCTCACCCCAACTCAATCTAATTCAAAAAAACATCCTTACACTATATTGTTGCTAAGTTTTGTACCATAAATATCATAAATAATGGCTGATTACATGCAGCATGGAGGGCAAGTAACCCACCGTGGCCAGCAACAACACACCACTCATCCAGGGCAGCAACCACGGGCCCACCAGATGGTGAAGGCGGCAACCGCCATCACCGCTGGTGGATCCCTCCTAGTCCTTTCAGCGTTAACCCTAGCAGGGACCGTAATCGCCTTGACTATCGCTACGCCGTTGTTGGTTATCTTCAGTCCGGTGCTGGTCCCCGCGGCGATTACTGTGGTGTTGCTGATCAGTGGCTTTTTGGCTTCGGGTGGGTTCGGGGTGGCAGCTGTGTCGGTATTGGCTTGGATTTATCGGTACGTGACGGGACGCCACCCGCCGGGAGCGGATCAGCTGGATCAAGCAAGAATGAAGTTAGCAGGAAAGACAAGGGAGGCTAGGGAGAAAGGGGAGCATTATACTCAGCAGACAACTGGGGGTACTCATCAGCAGAGTACTTGAGAAATTTGTATGAGAAAATATATATAGTAAAGATGGTGTTATGTGTTGTATTGCATTTGCATGCATGCAACTGAAAATCTGTGATGGAATAACTTTGATGCTAGTAAATGGACAAGGAAATGGTCAAGGGTTTTGGGGTTTATAAGATGTGGTGGAGTTTGTAATTGTTTTTTTTTCCCTTTTTTGAAATTTCTCTTTTAATTTGGTTAATTTTTGTTGTGTTCTTTAATCTTAATATATTCTGTGCATTTTATATTTGATGTATGGCTGCTTTTCGTTTACAGTTAGTTGCTCTTGAGAACCACTTCCTTTATTTTTTGTTTGTTGTTTTACGCTCCAAACAGTTTGTTTGATTAGTAGTCATAAATGATGATAATAGTAATAATGGCCTGATGATAATAGTAATAAGGGCCTGTTTTTTTCGAAATAAAATAGATGAATTGAATTAAACGGAACCGAATAGTGATATGTGAGCGTAAAAGTATTGTCCAGAGTTGAATTGAATTGATCTGAATTGAATTAAATTGAAAATAAGCTGGTTGGGGAGAACAGGCGTAAATGATGATAATGGTAGATGATAATGGTAATGTATTGGAGTATAAATTTGTAAAGAAGATGCCATGCCTTTATCTATGGCGACAATGCTATATCTCATCTTCAATATCTTTTTTTCTTCTATAATTTCATTACTAGATAGTATTCCCTCCGTTTTCTAAAGATCTTTCCACTTACTGTTCCTACAGATACCAAGGAAAATCAAGTTGTGTGGGGCATGGTGTGAGTAAAGTAGGAGAGAGAAAGGTTAAGATAAATAAACAAATAAAAAGGGGTTAAAGTAGGAGAGAGAAAGGGTTAAATTGAATTAATAATGTAATAGTGGACCATATGATAGTGACTGAAGAGGGTAATAGGGAAATTTGTTTTGCCAAATAAGGAATAAAACAAAAGTGGGAAGATCTTTTGGAAACACCCTTAAACGGAAAGAGGGAAGATCTTTAGAAAACGGAGGGAGTATCTAATTAGTCGCAAAAACTTAAATTCTAGCCAAGACTATCTTCTTTTTTGGTGCAAATTTATATTTTGGGACAACAAATAAAAGCTAGACATGCTCTTTCAGTTTTGGAATTATTACAATTTACCTTCATCTTTACACAGATTAGCAATATACTACCTCCGTTTCTTTTTAATTGTTACACTTTGACATTTTACACTATTCACAAATTGCACTTTGGGTGCGTTCTGTTCAACTTAAAAAATTAAGTTTCAGGTCCAATAAGTTCAGATAAGTTCAGATAAGTTCAGATAAGTTGGAATAAGGTTTAATAAGTGCAATAAGTTCCAATAAGGTCTAATAAGGTCCAATAAGTTCCAATCAGGTGCAATAAGTTCCAATCAGGTGCAATAAGTTCCAATCAGGTCTAATAAGGTTCAATAAGTTCCAATCAGGTCTAATAAGGTCCAATAAGGTCCAAATAGTCAATGTTTAATAAACATTTGTATTATTGTCCACTATTTTGTTATTCATAATTTCATATCACTATTAGCGGATTATGTTATTATTAGAATTATAATTAAAGTACCAATGATTATATAGTATTATACTTGTATTAGTGTCTATTATTTTATTATTTATTTGTATTATGTCTATTATTTTATTATTTATTTGTATTATGTCTATTATTTTATTTATTCATATTACTATTAGCTGATTATGTTATTATTAGAATTTTTTATTAAAGTACCACAATGTATAGTATTATACTTGTATTATTGTCTATTATTTGATTATTCATATTGCTATTGAATAATATTATAATCATGGTCAAATAATTAAGGTTAACAATAATAATAATAAATAATAAAATTACATAAAAAAAAAAAATAAAATAATAATAATAATAATAATTACATAATAATAATTAAGGTTAACAATAATTATAATCATGGTCAAATAATTAAGGTTAACAATAATAATAATAATAATAAAATTACATAATAATAATTAAGTTAACAATAATAATAATGATTATTAATTTTTTGATTTTCTACTAGTGTTTTATAAAATTGAAAACACTATTAGATATATTAGTGATGAAAGTTATGTATAGGCAAATATATAAATAGTAATTTTTTTCTTAAATTAATTATCATAAGAGATAATTAATAATCATTATTTTTAAAGGACGAATTATAATAATTATTATTCCATAAAAAAATTTGAGGGTAGTATTTACGTTAGTGGTAATATTTATGTTATTCATGGTCAATGTTTTTGTCTAATAAGGTCAAATAAGTTTCAATCAGGTTCAATAAGGTCTAATAAGTTTCAATCAGGTCCAATAAGGTCTAATAAGTTTCAATCAGGGTCAATAAGTTCCAATAAGATCAATAAGGTCAATCAGGTTCAATCAGGTCCAATAAGTTCCAATCAGGTTCAATTAGGTCCAATAAGTTGAATCAGGTGCAATCAGGTCCAATCAGGTTTAATAAGTTCCAATAAGTTCAGTTCAGGTTCAATAAGTTCAGTTCAGATAAGTTCCAATAAGTTCAGGTCCAATAAGTTGAATAGAACGCACCCTTTGACTCTCGTTTGTGATTTATACGTGAATAAATACATAGTCATGTGGGATCTTGTTATTTTTTTTTTCCGTTTGTTGACCTTTTTATCTGATAGCAGGCTCAGGAATTCTTTAAATTGGTTATGCTACTTTGATTTCATTTTATTCCTTTCCATCTCTAATTATATCATTATCTTTCTCGAGTAGTAATTTAGTCTATATCCTTCCTATACTTCGATGTACAAATGCATACTAGTCTCAAATTTTGATACATAAATGTTTGTTTGCTTAAACTATTATTATGCAGAAAAGTAGAATTTTACACTGTTTGATAGGGCAGAATGGGATGGAAAAGAGAGAATGGAAAGAAATAAGAGACCTCTCTATATTTGGTAAAAGAAATTACAAAGGAAGTTAATTGAGAAGGGGAGGAAATGGAAGGAAAGAAAACCTAATAATAAATATCTCTCTTTCCATTTCTTTCCAAAATTGGAAGAATTTGGAAAGAAAAAGGAGTTAGTCTTGCGTGGTTCACAATAATATTTTTGTAGATTAAAACAACGTACAAAAGATAATTAATAAGGGTAGGTTAGTAATTTCCTTGTGAATAAAGGGTTAGCTGGATTTTTAGTTGTATTAGGTTAATATGTGCAATTAGCTAAAGTTGATAGTTACTTGGTATAATTTTTTTTGGCCATGCCATCAAATAAAAAAGTGTAAAATAGGAGATCACTATGTAGAATTTTCCAAAATTAAATTACATCAATAATTTCTAAATTACAATTGTACTTAACAAAACACAAAAGTATCAAATTGAGGTAAGAAATAGCATAACTAGAACAACATCTAATGCATAACCAATATTGCTACTTTATTACAAACTCAAAGGCAATCTATCATAGACTTCATAGCAAAATCCACACAAATTCTCGTTTCAGCAAGAGATCTCAAAATAGGGGACCAATCATGAAGCGATCGTAGAAATTAAACTGCAAGCCCTTGTAACCCTAAAGTGCAATATATCATCATCAAAGATATGGCAATATTATTTGCAGATTGGTCTTCATTGGACTTTTTCCTATTCTTCTTCTTTAATTTTCAACAGTCGACTTTGACATGAACCTTTACGTGACAATAGTTACAAATTTTAATTACTTTTGCTAAAATTCTTTACACTATGAGCAACTAAATCATTAGTTTGAGAATGATTATAAGATTTATTAACCAACTTATTGTCAATTAAATCTATCTAAGTTAAGGCACCCTTAACATCCTCCAAACTCAAATCATCTCTACCGTACAATAAAGTATTTTGAAAGTGCTTATACGAAGGCGGTAAAGTATACAACAACCTAATAGCCATATCCTCATTATCGATCTCAACATCGATGTTTTGCAAATCCATGATAATAGAGAAGAATTCATCTAGATGAGACTCAAGCAGTTTACATTCTTCTAGACTAAGATCAGGATGTCTAGATTTGAGTAGTAGATGGTGGTTTGTCGATCACGCTCTTTATTGTCATATAAAGTAACTCCATCTTCAACTACAAACCCGCAACAATTGTCACCTTGGCAACCTCTCTCAAAAATTTCATTAGACAAACATAATTGAATTGCCGAAAGAGCATCCAAATCAATCACCTCCAACTTATCACATGTCAGACCCGAATGCTTTTTGGATACACCTTCAGGAGCCTTGTGACAACCACTTTGAACTAAGATGGCTTTCATCTTCAATTGCCATCAGCCAAGATTTACTTGCCTATCGAATTTCTCAAAGTCGAATTTCATTGACATAATTTTATCAAATTAAACTCGTCTATAAACACCTAAGACCTTAAAACTTTGCTCTTGATATACCAGTTTGTTAAGAAAAGGGTGGTGTAACGTTTGATTAATGCGGAAAAATGTCAACAAAATAATAAGAACGAGAAAAACGATAAAGAAAATAAACAAGAAGAACAAGAGAATTTAAGTGGCTCGGTCAAATTATACCTACGACCACAGGTGGGGAACTCGAGAGCTTCTTATATACAAGGAGCCCTAAAATTCTTAATGGCTTAAAGATGTGTGTGTGTCAAACAATGATCACCAAGAGGGTCCTTTTATAACATAAGGAAACCCTAATAAACCCTTCAATAATCTACTAGTATACGTCTAATGACGGATCAATAAACTTAGGGTAAAAATTAGAATAACCCGTGAAAAAACGCGCCGCCGGGGCCAAATCGCTTGTCTGGCGTTGCTGCCCGGTCGGATGCGAGAGGAATTTCAGTTTTGACAGTTTTTTCGTAAAAATAGTCATATATAACTTTCTCGTTTCTCAGCGAAATTGGGCATATGGCCTATCTTTGGAAAGCTCTTGGAACAAGATATCACCTCCAATTTAAATTACATCAAAACCATTTATATATTAAGAGATATGTGCATTCAAAGCAAGCCTTATGCCATTTTCACAAGATTTCAAGTCACAAATAACAAACATCTATTCTTATACAGTTTTGGTGGTGCATGCATGCAATTTTGTTGCTGCGGAAGCTGAAGGATGCATATGGCGCTGGCCGCTGCATAAAACATTTGAGTTAGAGGTGATTATGTTGAAGATGATTCAAGAAGATTGATCGAGTACACTTCTAATATTGATATTTTTAGACCAAATTACATTTTAATATATATGAATAAAAATAATTCGATTTTTCTAAAAACGCAGTTTAATAGGAGTAGGAGAACATGAAGATATAGCTCAAGGCTCCCATTTTCTACTTTACAGTTTACACAAAACTGTTTATACAGTAATAAAACTATTTTTGTAGGGGAAGTTGAAGCAAAATAATTGTTTAAACGGCACAAAACGACTTTTAAGTTAAGAAAACTACGGGAACGATTATAACAAAATTGTCATAACTATGACAGACGGTTATGTCTTGAACACGATATTTGCTTTGTAGACCACCGGCATTTTGTTAGTCCGTTTGGATGCATTAATGGTACTAACTGAAATATGAATGTGAACAAAAGTTATAAATGGGATGATTTGCCTTCAAGGTGACATCATAAGTGTTCAATTTTGCAATGAGTTACTGAAAGTAGAGCCATTTGTATATCGGCTTAGTGCATGATAGTTTTATGTTTAAACTATATCTTGATTAAGATGTTATTATTTCCTTATTGATGTATGTTAAAGGAATATTGAATAATTAATATCAACCAATAAAATTGAGTGATACATGTAATGGTACAAATAAGAATATAATAGTTCTTTCCTATTCAAAGTTATGATTCTGGACCATGATAACTTGACATTATAATACTCCCTCCGTCCCAAAATATAGTTCCCATTTCATTTTGCACAGTCTTCAAAACGTACCTTTGACCTACGATATCTTCTATTTTTTATTAGTAAAAAATTTAAAAAGTTGAAATTACGAATTTATACATTGAGATGAATCTAACAAGACCGCTCATGAATATGTTTTTTTTGTATACATTAGTAAGAATATTTGGTCAAAGTTTTTAAAACTTGACTCTCAAAATAGAAATGGGAACTATATTTTGGGACGGAGGGAGTATGACTTTTAAGTTCTCGTTTTTTGATTTTTTTTCTGGGAGTAGTCCAACCCTTTCACTCTTTGTTGGACATGTAAAGCAAATTTCATGTCTTGACTCAAATTTATTTTAACAGTACAAGTTTGTTGGATAATGATGAATGAGCAAGGAAACTTGTAGAGGTTGAAGGTCATAATGGTTATATTTGGCCATCATCATGTGGAAGGAACTAATTATAATGAAACATTTGTCCTGTAGCAAAAATAACTACAGTCCGTTACTTTCCTAGCCATTGCAGCGGTGAAAAATGGGATATTCATTAGATGGATGTTCATAATGCATTTTTACATAGTGACTCGGAGGGGAAGTGTATATGAAAATTCCCCCTGGCTTAATTTCAAGGAGGGAACACTAATATGGTGTGCAGGATGAAGAAATTATTAATGATATGGTTTGAAGCAGGCGCCTCGATGTTGGTTTGTCAAATCAGCCACTGCTCTGAAATACTATGGCTTTAACTTTTAAGCTAGCAGTCTTATTATGACTATTCCTTGTTTACTTTGACCAGGGAAAAAGTTCAGCTAAATGTTCTCATCTATGTGGATGATATGATTATTGCAGGGAACGATCAACAAGCTAGACTGAACTTCAAAGCTTACCTTGGAAAGTGTTTTAAAATGAAGGATTTAGGTGCGTTGAAATATTTCCTAGGTCTTGAAATTGTCGGGGGAGCATGGAATATTTATGAGTCAACGAAAATATGCCTTCGATATCATATTTGAGGTCGGCTTATTGGATGCCAAGTCAGCAGATTTTCCTATGCAGCAACACCATCTGCTCACTTTGGCTGATGGTCCTTTGTTTGATGATGCAAGATTGATGGGCAGGTTAATTTACCTTGCTGTTACTAGACCTGATCTGGCATATTCTGTTCATGTTTTCTCACAGTATATGCATGCTCCTAAAGTTGTTCATTGGGAGGTCGCTCTGAGAGTGGTTAGATATTTGAAGAAAAATCCAGGACAGGAAATATCATTTCGTTCTGATAGTGATCTTGTCTTGAAGGGTGGTGTGATTCTGATTGGGCTAGTTGTCCTATTACCCAGAGATTTTCCTGAGTGGGTGGTTTGTATTGTTGGGATATTCTCTTGTTTCTTGGAAGACGAAAAAGCAACCTACAATGTATCGATCGTTTGCAGAGGTAGAATATCGTTTTATGTCTGCAGACTGAACTTCAAAGCTTACCTTGGAAAGTGTTTTAAAATGAAGGATTTAGGTGCGTTGAAATATTTCCTAGGTCTTGAAATTGTCGGGGGAGCATGGAATATTTAGGAGTCAACAAAAATATGCCTTCGATATCATATTTGAGGCTAGCTTATTGGATGCCAAGCCAGCAGATTTTTTTATGCAGCAATACCATCTGCTCGCTTTGGCTGATGGTCCTTTATTTGATGATGCAAGATTGATGGGCAGGTTGATTTACCTTGCTGTTACTAGACCTGATCTGGCGTATTCTGTTCATGTTTTCTCACAGTATATGCACGCTCCTAAAGTTGTTCATTGGGAGGTCGCTCTGAGAGTGGTTAGATATTTGAAGAAAAATCCAGGACATGGAATATCATTTCGTTCTGATAATGATCTCTGTCTTGAAGGGTGGTAAAATTCTGATTGGGCTAGTTGTCCTATTACCTAGAGATCCCTGAGTGGGTGGTTTGTATTGTTGGGATATTCTCTTGTTTCTTGGAAGACGAAGAAGCAACTTACAATGTCTCGATCATTTGCAGAGGTAGAATATCGTTCTATGTCTGCTATAGTTTGTGAATTAAAGTGGTTAAAGCCGCTACTAGGTGATCTTGGAGTTCAGTATCCTGTAAGGATGAGATTATATTGCGATAGTCAATCTGCTGCTTTATATATTGCCAAGAATCCGGTGTTTCATGAACATACTAAACATATTGAGGCTGACTGTCATTTTGTTCGTGATGTTGTGACTGAAGGATTAGTGAGTCCGTCATATATATGTTCCTACTAAGTTTCAGTTGGCAGACATTTTTAATTATTAAAGCACTTGGTAGTACTCAATTTGAATTTTTATTGTCCAAGTTGGGCGTTCGCAATTTGCACACTCCAACTTGAGGGAGGGTGGTAGGACTCTTATTCCTATTACATTATAGATAGATTTTATTATGCATAGTTTGCATAGCATCAGGACTCCGTTCTCTACATTGTATAAATACTTTTGATGATGAATGAGAATACAATACAACTTGACCAAATCTTAACACTAGTGCATATAAACGAAATTCTACAAACATATCATTACAAATTAATAGTGAATTTACACATAATTATGTACATGTAAACATGGATTAATTACTTCTTAAATTTTCACTCTTCACGAGGGCCACGACCTATGAAAGGATCGTTACATGCACGTAAAAACAGCATCTTTGTTTCCTCTGCCAGCTATGTTTTTACCTGCCATTTAACACTAAAGAACAGCTACATTTTACTACCATAGCAACAAAACTAAAAACAAAAAGTTATTACTTTGTTGGGGAAATGAAAACTTATAAGTAGGGATATGCCGGATATCGAACCGAGCGTTACAAAAACCACAGTGTTAAACTTCAAACATTATTATACGTTAAGATTGTAATCTTGTATTTACTCTCACCTTGATTAGATTACTCAACCAGCTAGCAAATCTGTAACCCAATCAAAATTAGGCACATCCGACTTCACATTTGTTGCATTATTAACGTTATTACTTTGATTGTTGTAGTAGTATTCACTAATCCTCATCATCCTTAGACTCTCCAAAAAATCCAACTTCAATTCTTGAGTAGGTCTAACCATTTCTACCACACTACTTGTAGTACTACTACTACCAAGTTCCCATAATGCGGATGTGGGCGTGTTGGACGTCTTAGGACGTCCAATCACGCCCAACTCTCGCCCACGATTAGTACTGCTACTCGCAATACTAGTGCGAGTAGCACTAGTACTGGTGGACGACAGTGTGTTACTTGTCTCAGCCTCAGTTTTAGCACGGAGTGCGAGTCGAAACCAGTTGGGGATATAGGCCATAGGCTCCACTCGGAGCTCTTGGGGTGAGTGAGCAAAGAAGCAGACTGAACGTGTGCAGCAGTCACCTGCATTGCATACTCGTGTTCGATACTTAGTTGGGTGGAGCCAGTACTCAAATACGCCGTGGGAGAACTCACAAAGCTCACCCCTCGGACACTTTCCACTTGATGATGCCTTATAGTCTGGGCAGGAGACAGCTGCATAAGGCACTTTGCGTGGGTCTCTCCTTCGAGCTCGCTCTCCTTGGTGCGCATAGGGGCAAATTGTCCAGTCATGTGCACGGTTTAGAGGACATTTCTTGATCTTGAAGCTGTACATTCGGAACTCATTCGACTCGAAATCATCGGTTTCGAAGTCCGCATCGTTAAATGGGTTTGGGTAGCGAATTCGTTCATGGTAGGCGTTGGTGTACTGCCTTAAAATATTCTCCATGTCTACCCTAAACATGTTATTGTTCCTTTTGATCAAAAAAGTATAGGTAAAATGTTTCTATTTTTTTGTTTATATAGGTGAAATGTTAGATGATTAATGAGAGATTTAATTTCTCTCTATCTTATTCTAATTTTAGAAGAAAATCACAAGAATTAAGTGAAGTGAGGTATGAGATGAGAAAAAAAAAAGAAGATCAAGAAGATAGAAGGAAATTGAATGCTTACAAATGTAGCAGAAAATGAAAGTGATGAAATAAGTAAATTCAATGGAAGGTGTATGTTGTGAAGTGAGGTAGTAGGGTGAAAGGAAAGAGTATATATAGACAAGGATTAATGTTAGTAGGATGATATATGCATCATCATCCTCCTGAAATATGTATATATGTTATGAAATTACAAGTAAATATAGAGAAAAAGTTAACTATATGAGGAGTGACTAATGGCTTTTGCTTCTGGAATTGTGGAATTTTACTTGATCTCTAATTTACTTCCTTGTTTCTAGGATTGTGTACTTTCTTTTTTTCTATCTTTTTCAAAGATGTGCTAAGATAATTAACCATTTATGTGCTTAATTAACCTTTGCTAGTTTCTACAAAATGCATCATGCAAGTTAATAGTAATATATATATATTTGTGATGAATGGTTATGTGTTCGTTTATAGTATACTTTCAAATTGTGAAATAAAATGTAGTATATTTATAATAGAAGACATGATCAAACACTATATATTTACCATTTTTTTTATCATTGCGCAGCAAGGTGGGTTAATTGGTGGACCGAATAATATATTGTCTTTAGAACACAAAATTAATCAATTAAAAGCTTCATTTGACTAGTCAAATATATTGTACATATTTTTCAGCGCAATATTAGCAATAAAGTTTGAGATGTAAAGTTCCTAGCTTAATGTTGCTAATGTGGTATATTACTCTAGATTTTTGTATTTATGAGAAAAAAGTATAATACGTCTTGCAAATTTCCGCGGAACTTGGAGTATCTATTTTCAGGTTTAAATTCGATTATCCGATTGGAAACTTGGAGTATCCATTACCTTAGGTGACTATGACCTACCTTAGTACCTTCTATGTAGATGTTAGATTCTGATGATGCTATAAAAATAAAGTATGTATTTTCAAATCTTTTTGATCGATTCAAATTTAATTAATTTGTCGCATTAGGGTTTAGGCTAACGTACGTTGCAGTTATTAGATAAGATATTTTGGAATATGTCATTAGATATTGAATGACGTACATTGGTCAATGCGTGAACCTTCAAAAATACGGCTTTTATTTAGAGAAACCATAATTTCTCATGTAATTAATCTTGTTTCTCGACCAATAGCAAACACAAATATGTGAAACAAAATATAAAAATTGAAGACTCCATTATACATAATATTGATGTTTATATACTGTGCATAGCTACAATATTTGATGCATCAGCTTAGCTCTGAGTACAATTTGATTACCACCAGGCACCAGCTCAACTTTTTATGGTGAGCTTAACTTATAAATTTAAGTAGAATCAAGTGTTTAAACTCCAATGTATGTTCGTATATGTATACCAAAAACACATGTGACATGACACTTTATCGTGCATTACATTTGACAATAAATGAAACAGAATTATTTACGAATTGTATATATATGTAATTACATTTGACCTTTCACCCAAAAAAAAATTACATTTGACAACAAATAAAACACGTCACGCTTTAAATACTTCTATAGTATGTATCAAATAATTAAAGGAAGTTTAAAAAAGAGAATCATATGGGATCTGTTAATTAATTGAGTTTGTAGCCTTCTAGCTAGTGACAACTTTATATGTTTGGGAACATAAGTTAAAATAGAGCTGAAACTGATAAGGTAACTGAAACGAGCTTAAATGATAAGGTAGCTGAAAATTTCAGCACCTTAAATTGAGATGCTATATTTGATAGCAACTCAATTTCAGTCAATTTTTGATAATTTAAGCTATTATTCCAAACACGACTTTTTATTTAGGTGACTTAAACTTTTAGCACCTACTCATTTAAGATGACTTAAATATGTTGTCAAACATAGTCGAAATACTTAAAATATATGTGCCTAATAGGCTAATGGTCAATTTATGACCTTTATTCTAGGATTCTAGTCTATTTTAAGTTCTCCTTCACCCTTTATGTTGCGGATTTTCTATAGGTAAGTTACCTAATTATAAAAAAGTAATAGAAAAGCAAAAAGGAAAAGTCACTAGAAAGACAGAAATCTACCATTTTAAAAAGATAAATTTATTAGTGGAGGATATGTTTCTTAAGCTACTATGCTATAGCCAATGCATGTACGTATAAGGTTGAACACGTATTTCAGAAGCCAAATAAATATTAATCAACACGTGTTCAAGGTGGTTAATGAGACATCCAAGATTGCTGACTCTAATCTTATTACCAGTCTACCAGAATATATTAAATAATCCGTTCAAAAAAAAAAAGAATATATTAAATAAGTATCTTTCATGAAACCATCTATTTTTTTTAGATGAACAACACTACATCTATCCGGTGAATATTTAACCCATTAAAAATAAAAAATTTAAAAACTATTAAAAATAATAAGTTAAATTTTATTATTTATTTATTTTTATTTATAGTAATTTTTAATCCACAAAATAAATAAAGTTTTTCCCTCCCATACTCACACCCTATATTTTTCTAATGGGCCTTATATGTTAGTTATTAATAAGTTAGATAACCACAAAAATAGTTGAAAGCTTTCACGACCGGTCCTTCACTCCTTTACCACGTTACTGATTGATGTGGAAAATTATAACCATTGCTTCAACCCTTCATAATATTATACTCCCTCCATCCTCTATTAGTTTACCCATATTTCTTTTAAAGATGTCCTTTATTAGTTTACCCCTTTCTTTTTTTGTTGTTTTTGGAATGGAACTACAAACTTTTCATCACACATACATTCAATTTTAATATAAAGTAATAATTTCTCTTTTTTTCTATGACCCACAACATTATTTCTTCTAAAACTCTGTGTAAAACAAAGGGGTAAACTAATAAAGGACGGATGGAGTATTTGGCTACCTACGTTCACGATGTTAACGCTGCTTCTTACAAAAAGTATCTCATATAGTCATATTATAAGAGGATTTAGTTAAGTCTTTGTCTGGAGATCAAAAGAAAACATAGATATTAAAATTTTTGATTTTTTCATCATATATACTTGATAAATTTTTTTTTGCACCATATATCCTTTCAACTTTTCAAATTCATCATAAACCCCTCACTTTTCAAAAAAATACATCAACTTACCCTTTTGACTAACGGTGTTAGACTTTCGTGAGTCATTAGACCCTAATCCTCTCCTAATCTTAATTAACTACCTTAAACCCTAAATAAACCCTAAAAATCTAACTAATCCTAAAGGCCCACCAGCCCACCACCACCAACATCCCCAGCCCACCACCCCCACCCCCCAGCCGCAACCTCGCCAGCCCACCACCCCCACCACTACAACCTCGCCAGCCCCTACCCCCACCCTACCCCACCAGATTTTCACACCTGTGACCCCTACCCCACCGAATTTTCGCACCCTACCACCACTGATTTTCGCACCCCACCCCACCAGATTCTCTCTTCTATTTCGCCTGAAAAACACACCTCTATTTTTTGAAACTCTCCTCTGTTTCTCTCGCCGGTCTCTGTTTTCGAAGGTGAAGGGGGATAGGGGAGGGGGATCATCGGTCTCTGTTTTTCTCCTTCGACTTGCTGCGGTGTGGGGGAGGGTTCAGGGCGTGGTGGCGTATCTCGTTGGTGTGGTGGCGTTGGGTTCAGGGTGTGGTGGTTGTGCGGGAGCGGAGAGGGGGTGGGGTTGTTGGGAAAAGAGGAAGGGGTGGGGTTGCGGGGAAAGGGAAGGGGGTTGCGGCTGGGGTGGGGGAAGGGGTGGGTGGGGGAGGGTTGGTGGGTGGGTGGTTAGGATAGGTTTAGGGTTAATCAGGATTTGAGGGAACATTAGGGTATGGTTTAAGATTAATTAGGTTAGATGGAAGTTAGGGTTTAGGTTAGTTAACTTGAGTTCGAAGGGGATTAGGGGTTAATAATTAATGGACATTAACGTCGTTAGTCATTGAGGGTAAGTGGGTGTATTTTTTGTAAGGTGAAGGGTATATGGTGAATTTGGAAACTTGAAAGGGTATATGGTGCAAAAAAAATTTGTCAATGGTATGTGGTGAAAAAAACGTAAAATTTTCTAGGAAGGGAAAAGGGTTTTTTTTTATCAACAAAAACATGAGAATATCAACTTTTGAATAGGTTTTACTTTCAACAAATCGAGAAACTTACCTACTTTAGGTAAGTGAAAAATCCCATAATCAACTAACTAAGATTTATACATTTCCTATAAATTACTAGTTATAAAATTCAACTTTCTAGAAAATAACTATTAATTGGTTGATTCAAGAGAAAGAGGATAAAATAAGGGTAAACAAAGGAAAGGAATTAAAACCCCTCAAATTTATGTTTTGTTGGTAACCAGGATCTCCATCAACAATCAACAGTCAACAGTATCTTCCGACCATGGTTAGGGGTGGCTTGGGCGGGGACATCAAGCGGCTAGTAAGTTTTCCAATGGCGAGTTGTGATATGGTGATGCCTGCGTAGAAGGAGATTGATCGAATGACCTTAATGGTTACCAATCCTCTTATTATTGAATTTTTATTGGTTGAGAATACATTAAAACATTATTTTTATATCACTTCTCCCCTCATTTATTACATACATATCAATATTTTATTTTAATGTGTTTAAAAGAATTGACAACAATAAAGGTTATCCCTTATTCAAGCATTTTCCAGCAGAATGAGATATACAATTGATTAATAATAGTGGCCAAGTGTAAGAGTAATTGTGTGTAATTAATAAAGAGGAGTTAGAGGTAACTTCATTTACCTCAAGTAGGTAACGAATGGAGGGGAATCATTCCCATTGTATTTTTTGAAGACCCCAAACCAAACACCCTTTATTTTTTCTTCTTCTTTTGTATTACAGTTTTCTTTTTTCATTGCTCGATGTATTTGCTACATAAGACATCGAAATTAGAGATGGCTAACAGTGCGGGTCTATCCAGCCCATCTCGTCTCTTGGGTCATGTGAGCTGAGCCTGCATAATTCCCGATCCAGCTCAACTCGAACCGTGAAATTGGTGGGTGGATCATGGGCTATATTTTTTGAGCCCAGCCCACGAATGCTCGCTACTAAAACTGTCCAGCTCGGTCCACGAAAGCGTCCAGCCCAACCCAAGTAATTATTCAACCAAATTGTGAACCGTGGAAACCGATAACAAATCGGTATGGGCTAAGATTTTTCACGGTCTGATCCTGAACCGTGAAATCTCAGACCGATCTAGTAGGACCTACCGACCAACCCACAATAGTAGCGATCTCTAGTTGAAATCCGTTGATAGTATTATATCAAAAGTTCATAAATGAACCACAAATATGTAGTGGCAGATATATATTGTATGGATGCAGGGTTTCGAGCTCATTACGTTGAACACTTACTGCTAAGTTCATGTATGTCATCTCAATTAATGGGTTTCCTATTTCTCAACAAACAATATGGCCATGGATATTATCAAAAAAACAACACGGCCATTGACACATCAATAGCTTCCAATTAAAAGCTGATTTTCATGAATATTAATAGGTAGTTCATTCATGAATTTCAAAGTAGGAGCATTGTCAGAGACGTCTCGAACAACTTCGAGACCCTATGCCCGACATTAAACATAAAGCCTTATAGAGCTATAAAACGGATCCATAATCTCATATTATTTTATAACTAATTTAATTTTGTGATTAAAAATAGCTAGAAAAAATGATTAACTTTCTTAAATATTTCAATGTTATCTTGATCTTTTGCAAGGAAACACCTTAGATTTAACAAAATAGTAAAAATATACCAAAAATAAAATAGTAAAAATATTATTTTATAACAAAATGGTCTAAGACCCTTCTGAGCATTTTGTACCTAATATATCTCCAGGTCCACCATATACTTTCTCATGTCAGACCAATTGATACAAGAATTTGTAAGAAATAGAAGGATACTATAGATTATTCAACCTTAACACAAGAATTTGTGTGGTAAGAAATAGAAAGATAACATAGATAGTTCATCCCCTCCTGATTGAACTTCTGGGTCAATGTTCCAATATTTATACAAAAGATTGAACTTTAAGCACATATAATAATGAAAAAAAGACTTCTTAAGAGAGTAGATAGAAAACAAAACAAGATTACACGTCCAAAGGTAATCAATAGTTTTTTACATGTAAATCGTTATCAAGATAATCATGAATAATGGAAGTTAGAGAAAAGAGCAAGAGCTCGTATCTTTTGCGCTTGACATATTTAAGCCTCTATTTACCCCAGAAGTGCAAGGTTCAGCCAGAACTGATACTCGAAACAGTGATTCCTTTGGCAATTCATATAATCCATGACATAAGGTCAGCAACAACTCAAACGAGCTTACTGGCTCAAAAATGTCACTGCACAATGCCGATACCTGTAGAGCTTTTTACATAGGAGTTGTCTCCTGTTTTTGGCAACGCTCAAGGATTAAACTACAATTGTTCATGGAGCGTGCGTCAAGAAGTCCATGGTTCCACAATTTGATCATAAATAATCTCCAACACCTGCAGAAGAATAACGGGAAAGCAAAATGTTGCGATTTATCCATGATAGATATGCAGCAAAAGACTCGATACCTTCACTCCAATACCATACATATAGACTCGAAAATTTCTAAGAAAACTACCTTCAGTGGACCTTCATTTCTCAGTAACAAATCAATTCTCAAGACATCCACAAGTATTTACTTATTTTCAGCAGTAACCATTAGAACATTTTTGTCCAAAAACAATTCGTTAACAGTAGACTGTAGATTCATATTAGATGATACTTAATTCTAGTTACTTTACTTGATTGAAGGTGTACTTACTAAAATATTGATATCAAAAAGGCCTCCAGATTCTTGTCCTTCTAAAAATTATAATCTTCGATAAATTTTAAGTTACGTGATTACGAAAATTCAAGGGACACATTGATCTTTATAATGGTTGTCAATCGCAAAGCTTCTTATCGCCCAAAATACTCTGCTCCCTTTTCAACCATTCATCATTTTCTCTCCTCCATCAGAACAACGTTCTCCTCCCATTCCCTCAACGACACTCATTCTTGATAATCGACGCCCCCCCCCCCCCCCCAAAACAAAAAAAAGCACCAATCACCAACCCTCTTATCCATGAAACTCCAACAAGAACAAACAGCTCTGGAAACAGTTCAGAAGTTCCATTATTGTTCTTTCAAATCTTTGTACTATACCAGCAATAAGATACATGAAGTTTAAGCCAAACTTTGGTTTGAATTTACTAAAATCTGAGCCATATGGATATTTTCATTCTACCACCCATCTATCAAAAAAGAACTCGTATCATTTTCTAATTAAACAAGCCACTGCAATAATGATTCAATATGTGCATCATAAAGGTAGTTCATGTTACTCAACTTCTTTAAAGATATATCCAATATAAAAGCAGTATTGATTATGGAGTCTAATACATCTAGATTATCATTATGGAGTCCAACACAATTTCTTTAAAGATATATCCACAACTCTATACAATTAAAACAAAAAATCTTTGTTGTATCATGCAGAGTGCACAAAGTGGTCTTTCGTACAATTTGCACCAAAACAATATATAACTTTGTTCAGTCTGTCTGTCTGACCCTTCATGGTGTTTGTGGCGTCGGACTTAATGTCCTAAACCTCAAGTCATGGGATCAAGGGTTGGTGGAGAGAAGGAGAAAGGGGTGATATGACCAAAAAAAAATAGGGAGATATCCTGAGGTACGCCTCAGGAATAGCATAATTCTTAAATTACCCCTCTCATTTTGGAAATCTCTCATACACCCCTATGGTTTGTTACATTACTCGAAATACCCTTACTATAGATGGTAATTCAAGTGCATTAATTTCATTAACTACCCTTGAAACTTAATCTTACGAACTCAAAATTCAATAAGGATATTTTGAGAATTATGCCAAACCTCAAGGGTACCTCATGTTATAGGTAAGTAGATTTCGGCCATATTGCATAAAAATTAGGAAATTTGGGGAAAAAGAAACGTATTCAAGAGCCTTAGAGTTATTTTGTGTAATAGATTGGTTTAGGAGGAGGGGTAATATGGGTATTACAATATAATTAGGTTGGCTCGGGGAGTAAGTAAGTAAGTTAGCTCTATAAATATAATGGATTAGTGATAGCGAAGGAGTATGAAGATATATTTGAGAGTTAATTTTAGTGGTTAGCTTTGGGAGTGTGTCAAGTCACTCGAAAATTTGATAATTATCCTTTATTTTCTGTTATTTCCATTATTATCAATGAAAATCATCTTCATCTTCTTTTATTCTACTGTCCACCATTTCCAGTTTATTACATTTTGTTTGTTTTTTGGGTCAATATTCATCAATCCATGCAAGTCCAATTAGTTTTTTTGTCACAAGAAATACAATTGATATGAATTCTATTGACCACTAATAGAAGGTGAGAGATAAGGAGGAAAGGAAAAGGGCATAGAGTAGGTTACATGGAATAATAGGATGAAACGAGGGTTATATTTAGCAAATTGAGGTTGCATTTAGCACCCCACAAAATCTTATAATTCAAGTTGATTATCATGAAAAACCTTTTATTATTATTCATGGACAATAACTGTTAGTGGGTATTGCTAAGCATTGATAAATTGATCTATGGCTGTTTTCGAGAACTATTTAGCAAATTGAGGTTGCATTTAGCACCCCACTAAAAATCTTATAATTCAAGTTGATTATCATGAAAAACCTTTTATAATTATTCATGGACAAAAACTACTAGTGGGTATTGCTAAGCATTGATAAATTGATCTATGGGTGTTTTTGAGACCTATTTTCAATAAGAAGTGTCACTAAGAATTGACCCCAATGAGGGTGTTCTCTAGCCTAATTGAATTAGGGACATCAATTTACAGCACTATTTCAGTGCTTTAATAGCATTGTAGCAGGAAGCATTCATCCATCATTAAAATGAATTTTGGAAACAATGGACACCTACAGGGCAAGATAGAGATCCAGGACAAAAATTAGAGATGCTTACCAAATTAGAGCAGGAGCTTGGACAAGGTTGTGTCCATGCAATTGTGAAAATGCCTCACAAGCCCAAGGTATGTGACCGTCAGCAAGAATTCTGACATAATCCAGAAATAAATCACTTCAGCAATGAGACATAATAGCATCCGAAAACGCAAATACGATACTCATCAATGAAGTCTTGAAAGAGTTTCAGAAACTTATTTCCTACTAAAGAGGCCCTCGCAAGCTCATTCCCTCAACCAGAAACAAGTATTTTTTGGCGATGAGATATAAAGGCAGGATTAATACTATTTGATAAAATGCTTCAAATATCAGTGTAGCAGCATTTTCCATATTTTGAACACATACATAAAATTTCCCTCACAAAGAAAGCCTACATGGAAATTGAGTAAAGAAACAGCCCTTTTTAAGCTTGTTTATTCAGCTAAAAACTTTTAAATTCAGCAACGAAATATAACAGTTAATACAACCCCAAAAGTTACACATATGCTTTCTCACACAAGTTTTAAGCACTGTCCTAAGTTCTGAATCTTGTGATAGGTCAACTCCATGTTCTTGAACTCAGGTTAAGAATTGTTTAGATCGCTTTTTACCTAACCAAAGAAAGCTTGATAAGGTCACACTAATTATAAGCCCCCAGGGAAGACCAAATGAGCAATATCTCCAGGTATAAAAAAAATATCAAAGTATTTGTCTCACCCTAGAGATGTTCAAGCTACTAGAAACTTCAAAGAATCACTAAAGAGCAGCTGCAGAAAACTCTCTAATTTTCTGCATATATTCTATTATAGTAAATCAGCACTTAAAAATCAACAAGACATACCGTTGCTTCCTTACGAAAGAGTTCCAAAGATGCATAATTTGTTTCTCATCTTTGCTAACATCCACAAAATCATCCAGCATCTGCAATTCATAGAGCTCCAAATAAAAAATCTGATACAATAAGTGCTAAACCCGCGGCAACTGTGTGTCTAACTGTCTACTCACAAATCAATCTCAAGAAAGTCCAAATAATTTAATACTCTTCATGTTTTGTATTCATCAACCCTCCCTCCCTTCCTCTCTTAGGACCAACTCCAACTTCCAGAATTTCAACAGCCACAAGCAACCTGCAGATTTGGTCAAGATTCCAACTTCCACAGCACAGGTAGCAGTTCATACTGGTGATTATGCCATAGATTGTCGCTTATTGTCAGTACACCAAATCTTGCCAAACACAATAGGTATATTCTGGAAAAGAATTTGATCTCCCAACAGAAGTCAAGGGACGGGGTGTGGAGCAGGAAGGTCCGGTGCACACCAACTAATGAGAGAAAAGGGCTCAAGTTCTGCAGCATGTCTAGACAGCCACAAGCAATGGCCCTCAAGTTCTTAGCTGGAATAAAATCGAGGTGGTGGCCAAATCACTGTAAGCTAGACAAGAGAAATCAGAGAAACGGGGCAAGAAGCGAGGAAAGATGAATGAGAAAGAAGAGAAAGCTGGAGACAGAGAAAAGAAAGCAGCAAAGAGAGAAAAGGAGAAATGGTGACTACTGCAAGAGGAAGAAGAAAATTAGGGATCAAGGAAAAACTAGCTCTGGAGTAGGCACTCACAACAAAATTTGAGTATTTATGTTAACAACCAATCAAATGTACTCATGCTGGACAAAATGAAGCTGTGCGTCAATCAATTTCCAATATAAGTTCCAAATAATATCACCAGTATTTTGTTCTGCTCAAAGATGTATGTTGTTTTCTCTTATTTTGGAAGCCTTAAAATATGGCCGGGTAACTCGTGCAACTTACCCAGCCAGACAACTTACTTCCAGCTAAAACCACAGCTAAAATCCACAAGAATAATCTTCCATAATTAACATAAAAACATAGCACATACCCTTCGATCTTCTAAATCAGCCACATCATCATCAACTTCATCCTCACTATCATGGTCCGACAAAACTTGCTCCAATAACATTGGCTACAGTCACAAAAACATATCATGTTGTAAGCTTTTTTCACGGCTAATTTTAACTGATACAAACATATAAGCAAGACCTTTCATAAGATGACAGCACATTCACTAGGTCAATGGAAAAAAATGTGTTCTGGAACTGACAAGCAAACAGCAACAAACCGTCTTTTGATGTTTGACACCATTTCCAGTTTGGAAATTACAGTATGGTCATTCTTTTTTCATATTACTTAAGGATTTGGTTTTTTCCCCCAAGACTAACAGTACAAAAGCATAGGTTTGCATTTTTGGTGTGGTCAAACACCAAACCACCAAAATTTTTAACTTCAAAGACATGGTCTTGAATCACCACATCGCTTTGGACAGATTTTAGTTCACCTATTGGATTGTAAATAATGCCTGAACTGCAAAGGTCAAATCATTACTTGCTTTATCTTTTCTGAGGTTTGATTAATTATAGACTGAGAGATTTGGGAGAATCACAATTTTGGCAACTTGCAGTTTGGTTTGGATATGGAAGTAGACTTTGAACACCTTAGACTCTGAAGTCTTAACAAAAACTGTAGGGCAGAAGTACGAAAGCCCAGAATCGGCCAATCCATACAAAAGCTTTCCGCTTGTTCTATTTGTTTAGCAGTTTGTATACTTAGAGAAGAGGAATCCAGAAATGTTTAATTCCTAGTTTTCCTATTGTTGCATTAAATAAGAACTACTGTAAAAACACAGATGTAGACACAGCGGGATCTCACATTCCAAGTCATACGATAGGTGAATGAGTTATGATAGAGGGAAGAATATTTCAAATTTGTCAATCATAGGTCTTCAGAGCGTATCTTTTATTTGAATTGTAAGATGTCAATTCTCATCACAGAGCACAACACAGCAATACCCAACTGTGACACAAGGGAAATCAGTTTCGAGGATGTATTATGATCACAGATATACTTCGGAGACATTTTCGTTGAGGTATTGCAAACATTCTATTCTGTAGAAAACATATATAAATTGATGACGCAATTGGAAGAAGAAATAAAACAATATAATTGAAAGCAAATCAGCAACCCAAAAGAAACAAAGTTCCCCATACTTGTGCTCTGTGAGAGTGAAAGAACTGTCTCTTCTCCATTAAAGCACGACTGAAACAACCAGAAAAGCCATAGTAAGCAAGATACACCAGACAGACGTACCACGTCTAAAATTACAAAAGTATAGATCTATTAGGACAACCATAGTTTCTTATCAGCATCTGCACATCCAAATTCCAACCATTTCTGTCAGGTGAGGATTACAGATAATGAGTTGTGACTTTGTGAGCGTCTAGCACTGTAGGAAAAGTAAACTCGTCCACTTCAATGAATTATTGGAAAAATGCATTTGTAATTAACATGAAGAAAGCCTTTACTTATTCAAGTAGGACGCAAGTTGGGCCTGGATAAGTCGAAGAATTTGCTCATAATATTAATCTCAACGACGGAAATTTTTAGCGTGAAAGAGGGCATGGCACCCAAGCCCTTAGGCCGTTACCATTAAATTAGGGTTTATTCTCTTCAACTCATTCTTCTTGAACTAATATTAATTTTTCTGATTTTTTGTGAACATTTCCTAATAATTTCAAAACTTATTTCAATATTTTTGAACTTCTTCAACGTTCCCTAATTTTTCTGAAAATAAGTTGAAGAGGTCAGACCCTTGACCACATCGCTATTTTTTCAATCATAAAGCCATAGCAAAGGACAATTGGCTTTAGATAGTTAAATTCTTAAATTTTTTGCCCTCCTAGAACTCCCCCCAGAATTAAGAAATTTTTTCATGTATGTCTCTCTCTCTCTCTCTCTAATGTGAAGCCATTCAAAAAATTAATTTTTTTTATATGTATGTCTCAGCTCTCTCTCTCTAAGTGAACCATTCAAACCCATTGTTGAAGAAGTCTCTTCACCCATCAATACCAATATTCCCTAGGCATCTCCAGACCTCAATAGAAATACTCATTTACAGGAATGGGATGAGGAAGAAGGGTATGCAGATGATTTTCATTGACCCAGATAAGGCTTATGATGAAGTACCAAGAGACGTGATGTGGTGACTGGTGAGTAAAGTCGAAAAGGATAAAGCAGGAATATATTTACTTAGTCAAGGATATGTATCGAGACGTAAAAACAAATGTGAGATGTGTTTAGGAGTAAAGCAGAAGTTTCCTATTACAATAAAGACTACATCAAGGATCTGCATTAAGCCATTTCATTCACACAACAACAACAGATGAGCTAAGATGGTCTATCTAGGATGAGATATTGTGGTGTATGTTGTTTGAGAACGCCATTGTATTCATGGTCTCATGGACGAGATCAGAGATAAGGTCAATGCTAGAATGAAGCGATGAAAGCAAGTGTTAGAATCTTGGAGATTTAGGCTATCAGATCAGTCATCAGAGTTATTATACGTGTAGGAGTATTCACATTTAGGGACTATACTAGAAAAATGGGGGTAAAGAGATGTGTTAATTGAAATGCGAGAACATCTTCAGAAAATGGTTGGAATAACGGATATTTGAGATAAGATAAAAACGCACAAATTATGTTGGTTGGGGGATGTGAGAGGTTGACCAGTCGATATGCACTGGTAAGGGTAGTTAGACTTGAAAGTTGTATTTTGAAGATTTTTGAAAAACTCGAGATAGCCCAAAGATTAGGGATGGCAATCAGGTCGGGTTGGGTCAATTTCAGGTTGACCTAATTCTATTTCGAGTCACTTAACCCTAACCCAAACCCGGCCTGATTTTAATTTCAGGTCGAAAATCATAACTTGAACCCGACCTTGCCAGTCTCGGGTTGACCGAAAATAACCTGAAATTAAATTTAATCATTGCAATTCAGCACGTTGAGTGAGTCTTGAATTCAAATGTCAATTTAATCAAATTTAGAAATTCTTTTATATGTTTATAAATTTAGAAGATTCAAGAAACGAGCTTAGCCCAATACAAGTTAGGAAAATAGAAAATAGGTCATAAAAATTATAAAAGTCGGGTTAATTTACCTGAATATGACCCGACTTCTAAATCAGGTTGTTCAAAAAGTTAGCCTAAACCTAACCTATTATATTTTCAGGTCAGGTTGGACCGACCCTTTTTTATTTCAGGTTGAAAATCTCAACCCAAACCCGAAATTTCTCGGTTAGGTTCAAGTCGAGTTATCGGGTTGGGTCAACTTTTGCCAGCCCTAACAAAGATGATTCATGGACTAGAATAGAGGGCATTAAAAAATAATCGTGAATTAGGTCTATGGGTTCATAAAGCACTTGATGATAGGTAATGGAGGGAGAAGAGCTATGAGGACGATCATTGGAGATGAACTCTTGACTCATGCACCAACCTCATCTTATTCCGATAACATTTTGGCAAAACTGTTCTATTGTTGACTTTTTATGCAAGGTAGGCTAAATATATCACTTTTGTCCAACTATTGTGTAAAATAGAACTTTTTTCTTTTGGACGAGATGATAGGAATTTGCTACACCTTACTAAATCTGCAGGTGGCATTTATTGAAATGATCATCCCTTGTCACTTGTAAACAGTATAGTCAGAAAGTAAGCGGTGATTTCGTGAAACTGTATAGGTCTTCTTCTTTTTTCCACAATTTAAGTATCAATACTTGAATACTAATTTGAATTTGTCTTTTAGAGAGTGAATCCTAAACTATAGCATTTTCTTACAATCATATCTAAACAAAGTAAAATTTGTTATAAACATCACGATGGTGCATATTGAAAAATGACTAATAAAATTGTTGAAAGTGTGTAAGCATCATTTTAACTAGTTATGCAAGAACTTGAAAATGTAGCCCTTTTAGCTACTTTTTCATAGAGAAAACATACAGTATAAATAAAAAAACCTATTTGGAAAAACTATGCGACTTAGAAAATTAATCCTTAAATTTATACCCCCTTCCCAACAAAGAAAAAAGGTTCTAAGTTTTGCCACTAACTACACTCATTATACTTAAAAATCACAAATTAATTTGTTCACAATCCATCCTTTTATTTGTCAGTATAACATAACGTTCTCCTAAACTCAAATTTCTGAGCAATAATTTTATTACAAAGGAATAGGACAAAGCTTATAGGGGAACAGCCTTAGAAACAGCACCTTTACCGAAAACGAAGCTAAGATATATTCTCCACGCCACAAACATTTTGACTTAGCTATTTAAGTTCATGACCCTGATTTTAAATCAACACTGCAAACTGTAGACATGATCTTTTAGATATAGAGGGAGTCTTCAGATATTCAAATATACTCATCATAGCTTCTATTGCAAACAAAAAAGGAACATGCATGTACAACAGATTGATAAGCAAAACTTAAAAGCAGAAAATAGAAAGGTAAAAAAGTGATGACAAACTTTCTGAAATCGGATCGTTCAATCGATAGCTTCCTTGTCTTTGCAAACTGGAGCATTGCGGGGGGAGCAAGACTGCCTCCTGAAATAGACTGAATGCAATCTGGATCTGTTAAGTGGTTAGACATACAAGTTAGTTGGAGAAAATTTCAAGAAGCATTTCAGGTCTAGATGTGCTGTATGACCTGGGATAGCGTTCCGTGAATCATTGACACTTGAACTTCGAGCCCTTTCAATTCTACTGGAATAGGCATCTAAAAAGCAGCAAAAAGGCAATTCAACTTTTCTAAACAAAAACAAATGAAATGCACATAGCTATTACTAGGTGGCAAATGTAAGTATGGAAACAGATCCAAATTAGTAGATAAGCATATGTTACAAAAACACGTACCACAAAAGCCTTTTTCCAGAGGAAAAAATACAAGCTAAAGCATACCTTCAGCCTTGTTCAAAAGATCACTTTCTCCAGCTGCCAAATCAGAAGTTAAGGTCATGGGTTGTACATGCTTTGCCTTATCAAGTAGAAATTTAGTTTTTCTCCTCTTTAGCTTTTTGAAGCTGTACGATCAAAAGAAAACCATAACACATTGTATAATTTATTATTTTTTTTCAAAAATTGAAATGGACAATCAGTAAGATCACAGTCTATGTGTACCCCTTACCAGAGGAAAAAAATTAGCTGCTTCGGATCAACTCCATCTGCAACAATCTAAAAATAAAATATTCAGAATGAGAGCTAATAAATCATTCAATCCTTGAAAGGTAGATGAAATCATATAGGAGTTTAAGCTCCTTTCAATCTTGAGAGACGACTGCCCTAATATCTATGTACACCTTACTTTTCAGAAGAAAAGGAAAAGGAATTTATAGTTAGAAAATTTGCAATCTGAAGCATTTGGCTATGACTGAATATAAGAGACAAGGTACATTCACTAACAAAAACCATGTATATATTACTTGGTTTGAGGAATGTATTTTGTACTCTAGATCCTGTAGATGGATCTTCAAGGACATATTCCCGAGAAATGAGTTTATCTACCTCAGATTCTTATAAAAACAAACTCAATCAAAATATAGATAACTCAAGCAGATTTCATCTTTGACACGACAATGAAAGAAATTTGCATCTGAAGTATCTGGCTATGACTGAATATAAGAGACAAGGTACATTCACTAACAAAAACCATGTATATATTACTTGTTTTGAGAAATGTATTCTGGACTCTTTATCCTGTAGATGGATCTAAAATCAAGGACATATTTCCGAGAAATGAGTTTATCTACCTCAGATTCTTATAAAAAGAAACTCAATCAAAATATAGAAAACTCAAGCAGATTTCATCTTTGACACGACAGTGAAAGACATTTCTATTTCATCTAAATGCAGACCTCTGGGAAGAAGTTCTCACAATCCTATCCTCTAGTTGATACGCCCATCGGATTAACAGACATCAATAAACCCTTTCCCTTCAAAAAAAAACAACAGCCAGCATGGGCTCCATCAGCCGCAGAACTTTCGAAGGTGAAAAGGTACACAAACACCAATTTATTCTCAACTAGCTATGACAGTAGCTGTGCAGGATGCTGACAACAAAACCACTTGGTTGACTCTACAAAGAACTCCAAAGCATACAACTAAAACAGCATGCTGGTTGCTGGAAGCTGAAGTAGGTCACCCAGCAAACCCTTAACAAAGAGCTGATTCCATAAAGAAGAAACTACCTAGCAAAGCAGAAACATGTAACAGCCTAACTCCCAGGCCCGGTCCTGATAATTTCTAGGCCTGGGGCGGTTTGATGAATGTGGGCCCTTTATATATATATTCTAATATAACTCATGGATCAACAATAGTAATCTAGTAGTTACAAAACTCAAAAAGATGTATAACAATTTCATGTAAAACACTTCATCTACTTCGAAGCTCTCATCCATAATTGAGATAATCATGTACAAGCCAAAATATAAGCGCCTATAGGAATTGCAAAGTCTTCCGTAATAATAAGTCTTGAGTCTTATATATATATGTTATATCTTATATGTATGCTCTGTATATTAAAATTGGTTTTAAAAAAAAGATACCATAAACTTTTAAAAGAATTACTTCATAATTACTTCATAATTTAATGAATAAAAAATCAACGACATCAATCATACAATATAAGAAGAATTTAAGATGAACACATGTTACATTACTGACTTAATAATACAAAGTAAGGAAATAGAAGTAAGAAACTCATCGTTAAGGAAGATTCAAGATTGGCAGATTGAAATTGAAAATTATCGACAAAGGACAATCATTCACCACAAAGTCCAAAGCCCCAAACTCATATGATCAGTTGTAAATTGGGTATCCAATTATGAATCGAGTATTTGATAAGAAAGAGTTATCAGAGAAACCGAAAGATCGAAAATTTCAGATGCAAAAACTAGAGATGAGAAAATTTTTCAGATGCAAAAACTAGATATCAGATGCAAAATTTATCATATAATTTTTTCCCGTTTCGAAATCTCCAAGATATTGAGTAGCAATGAGTGATTAATTGATTGTTGTTGAACTGAAGCAGTGAAGCGTGTAGATTTAGTTTACCAGATTTTAGAGGAGAAAAGATAGAAAAAGTACAGTAGAAGACGACTGAGACTGATAAGGAAGGAGCGAAAGAAAGAAGGTGATATCTTGGTCTAAATTTCTGGATTTTCCAAAAAATGGGCCCCTTGTTCTTTTGGGCCCTGGGCCGCCGCCCCTCTAAACACCCCTCAGGGCCGGGCCTGCTAACTCCCCACTAATTAATCACAGATCCCATTTCCAAGCACAAGGCAACAATTCCTTGTTGGTCACTAGAAGTTTCCTCAGTTTAAGATGCATAGTCCAGCAACAGCCTATTGTTGGAGATATAATGCAAATAGAAGTTGTGGTATAGACTAAAAGGGCCTTGTTGTATCTGAGAGTTCATATTTATGAAGCTTATCAGTTACAAAGTCTATTCCACTCTGTTTTAGATGTGCTGTAACAGTTACTTATTTTTCTCCCTCAAATCTGTTTTCTTTCCTTAAATATAGAGAGCTTTTATGGATTATTTTTCTGGTTTAATTTGACAGATTTAATTTGGCAGATTTCTCTCCTAAAATCTCTCTTCAGTTACACTTTGTTTTTGGCTATAAAAAGTGTTTTTGCTGTCCTCAGAAATACATAGAAAACATATATTCTTCCTCTCTTCTTTCTGATTTTCTCTCTTAGTTCTAAGCATTATTATGAGTTTCTAATTTCCCTTATTTGAGTGCACATTAAGGGGAATAGCTGTGTGAAATCTTGGGGGGCAACGCCACTTCCGATTGCACCATAGTCAGGGCGCTATTTGCTTCTAAGACAGTGTTTCCAACACGTCACAGCTTCATTATCACATTAATCTTTTTGGCCCACATTGTTATCCATCTTCTGTTTTTGCAGAGCTATATTTTCTACACCTATAACGCACAGCGCGACAACGAGGGAACTGATACTTGTCACAATGTCACTGTGTCACAGAGTAATCCAATCAGCCTGGATATGGTAATACTCCAAGTATCAGAACAAACAGAGAGCTAGTTCAAGTGTCAAACCTCAGTGATAAGTCCTTTGAAATTTTACCTCGGATCTCCGTAGATCAGTTTTAACTGAAACATTAACAGCTTGATACTCCTCCGTCACCTAAAAACGAAAACATATATGAGATAGTTGCAGCAAAGAAATTACAGTATCATGATGGTAGATTCCAATAGTATACTGACCCAGAATTCAAAGTTAAACAGATCATGAGATGCGACCAAGTGAAATTTTAGGCCCTGCAAGAATTTATCACACAGATGTAGATAATACTTTGTTTTCAATAAAATTAAAATATAAAATACACAATGCAGCACAGAAGAGACCGACCTTGAAACTCGCACATTTAACCAAGCAGAATGGACAGGAGAAATCTTCAGTCACTGCATGTTCAGGTAGGACACTTTTAGGTCTGTATTTCAACATGTACCAACTAAGAGGGAAACCTCCAAATTCTAACAGAAAACATCAGGAGAAGATATTCATGTATTTGCACATAGGATACTGGGATGCAAAATTCTTTCTTTTCCCCTTGACCTTGCAGTAAAGAAGTAATAAGGGGTAAAAGAAGATAAAGTGGACAGAGATCACAGATTTTAGGATTGATGCATAATATATTGATCATTCATGAGTCGAAGCATGCTGAACTGCATTTCTTTCATGGCATATGTACAGTTCTAACTTCTAAATTAAAAATGTCTGAAAATGTTACTCCCGACTTCCTTAAGTGATAAAGATCTTACTGTTAAATTCAAACCACAATCAAAGTATCAAATAGAAAGATATACATTATACAACAAGCAAGTTACCAATTATAAGAGATCTTAGGACTTCCAGAGTGGTACTAAGACAGAACTGTGTTGACTGACCAGAAAGAATGTTCCACTATAAAAGCCCTAAATCACACCCTGCTATGCACTCAGTCATAACTATGCATCAGTTTAATGAATAATATCCTGGAGCCTTTGATCCCTTCTATTAGCTGAGGAGTAAGATATAATCTGAATAAAAAATTCTTCCAGGCTCCAGCAGATACAGGTTATCAACTAGCTTAGTAGGTCAGGTATCTCAGAGTTTTACTGTAGACTAAGATTTGAAACCTTTTTGCATCAAGATGGTGTGCTTTGTCGAGAGAATAATGGAAGAAAATAAAAGAAAAGAAAAGAAAGAGGTGTAACCCGGTGATCTCACATTTACTAAGAAACTTGACAGTACAGAAGTAATATAACAATTTCAGGCCCGATGAGACCAATAAGAATAACTGCACACCTCTAAAGATCCTGTCGAAGCAGATATTCAGCGGAAAAAGCCAAAAAAGAAGTATGGAACCTTGACCCAGCCAAAGCAGAGAGGAAGTCTTTATAGAGGACAAATCTCAATGGTTTCAAGGGGCTTCTCATAAGGGTATTGGGTATGTTTAGAAATCAAACAAACTGGCTGGAATTATATAAGAAATCATTAGCTGTGGAAAAGTTAAACGAACATAAACAGGACAACCACTTCATACGGATGATATTACTTCACAGTTCACACTTCACACCCACCAATGTGATTATTAATCAAGAGTCAACCTCATTTAGGCGACTACACATCTCAAATTCCTGTAAGCTTTCGTTTGAAATACTTCAGCAATAAAAAAAAGCAATACTCAGAGATGCTTCTACAAGAAGACCCAAATATTAAAATTAGTAAACAACTGGACAACCTAAAAAGGGCTATCATTGGATTTTCCGACATTGATGTCTGTACTTTCCGGTGACCCAAAACTCCAAAAATGACCAAATCCATCCAAATCCAGTGTACCCCAAATGTCTCTCATCAAGCATCCAAAACAGAGTGTCAACAGCGGAGACCAAACATGTGACTACTACTAAATGGTCCATATACAAATCTTCTATTCCTAGCAATATCACTCGAAAGCCATTAAAAAGGATGAAATATAATCACTCCAAGATGCCATTCCCTTCTTCCAGATGCAACATTCAATATTTGTTTATATGTCCGATCTAAACAATAATAGAACATATCAAAGATGAAAAGCATGGTCATGGATTGGAGACAGCATATCTTGCAGTTCTCTGTATTAAGATGGTAAAATTATGTGATTTTTTAGCTTCGTTTAGCCTTAGTAGTGACCATTCTTCTCATTGTTCAAAAGCTATAATTTTTCTACTTTTTCATAAGAAAAAGAAATACTAAAGATGAAAAAGATGTACAGAAAACGAGAAGGCGGCGTTCAGCTGTCCACCAAACAGAAAGCAAAATTACAGACTCTGCAAGTTGTTTGAATCTTCCCAATAGAGTATCTTTTGAAGTCCCCAGATGCTCGAGCCAACAAAGGTGCTAGATAATTGTTTTTGATCCACAGTTAATCACAAGAAAAGGAAGCGCGTTAAAAGACACATGAGCTTTGCTCCAACCACACGCACCACATAAGCATTATAAAACATTTGCATCACAGCAGCTTATTCTACTTTTCTTCCCAAAGCCCACAAATCGGACTGACAGCCATCCCAAATACAGTTAATAAACTAAACCAAGGCTTGCTCCTCATGCAATAGAAACAACCTCCTCCAAAGGTAATTTTCCACCTCACCATGAAGAGAACCATGTCGCTCGCTATAACTCAGCAAAGCAAACAATTATCTGAAGAAATAGCCAACCCCGGCCTATGCTTTCAAAGCAGATCATTAGAATTAATGCTACCCAAAGCCAACATCGACACAATTCCTCACCTTAACCTTTCATATGAATTTTGTGACTGAAAGCCTGGATACTGAGAGAGAATCGAGTCAAGCAACCTAGGATGATTTACAAGTAAAAGACCATGAAGACCTCCACAACCTAGTATCTTCCACTATAACTAAGTGTAGATCCAAGAAGTCAACTATAGAACAAAGTCCATCTAGATCCCAGTCATGTAGTGGCCTCTGGAAATGTGAGTTCCAAGCATAATCAGTATAATAATCAGCAATGTTACTCCGACACGGATACGGGTGTCGTATCCAAGTAGGGATCGAAGGATCCGACACCCTACTCCGAAAATGAGACCGATACTCCGACACGGTCAATAGAGTGTCGTGACCAATATTCTAGACACGTCAATGATTGAAAGTGTCGGAAAAAATTTCCGACACTTTATTTTAATAAAAATAAAACCAATACTAATATATTTAGAAAATTATAAAGAAAAGAACTAGTATTATAAATCTATAATGTGTTTCCTTGGTCTTTGTGCCATATAGAAGTCATAAGACATACAAAGTTTATAAATTTATAAAGAAAAGCCACCTGGGCCGAACTAGTATTATAAATTTATAAAGAAAAGCCACCTGGGCCCAGATGAGGTGTCAATGTGCCATACAAAGTTTATCAAGATGTGGCACAGAGGCCCATAACAAAAATATCCGGATTGAGTGTTCCTCATCAGAAAGAAAAAAAACACGTCTCTTCATCTTCAAGCCTGTCAATTGAGCGTTTTCTCTGCGTTTTCTGTCGCCGGCAGCCGCCGCCATCGCTCTCTCTTCATCTCTTCTCACGCATACCATTCCGTGCGGATTAACCTCCTGAGTAAAAGCCCTAACAAAGTATGAAAAAATTTCGTGTAATTCGACCTCAATTAGCAGATCTAGGGTTTACCTTGTAAACCCTAAATTTCAAATTTTGAAGAGAATTCAACAAAATAGGTATATTTTCACCCTTTTCTCTGCGTTTTTCTTCTTACTTTTGTCAAATGGGTGTCCCGTAGGCGACACTTTTCCGATACGGGTATCGACGCCCATTTCCAGGCGTGTCGCGCGTCGTGTCGAGTCGACACGCGACACGCGAGGTTGAATAGGGTGTCGGAGTAACGTAGATAATCAGCACAGGTACATTATGCAGAGAAAAAAAAAGGAATAAACCAAGGAAATAGGACACAAGAAGGCTGCTCTTCTCTCCAACATCCTCCCTAGAGCTATAATATAAACTCACACAATCTAGATAATAGTTTATTAGGAAGAGAAATTTACAGAGAAATAGAGCGCAGGAAGATTGAAGGAAATTTTTTGTTACCATATTCAGATAGTATATCATACAGGAAAGAAAAAGGTATACAGAAGACCAATTTATTTCCCTCTTCAATGAACTAAATCCTACCGGAGTTGAAAAGCTTTAGAAGCAAATCATCCCTCCCCCCTCCTCTCTGCTCCCCAGCTCTTTGCTTCTTTTCCCACTTCTTCCCTCTCCCTTCTCTCTCAAGTTTCTATCTGAACTTATTAACATTCAAAAGCCAGCAAACTTCCAACTTCATTACCTAAGGGCCTGTTCAATATCTTTCAGTTTGCACTTTTTGTTTTAAGAATTTTATAAGCTATATGACATAGGTTTGTACGATGAGCTTAAATCTAGCCAGTCACCACACATACAGTAACAATACTTTGAACATCGTTACCTAAGGGCCTCTTCGACATCTTTCAATTTGGAACTTTTGTTTTAAGCATTTTATAAGCTATATGATATAGGTTTGTATAATAAGCTTAAAACTAGCCACGCATACATTAGCAATGCTTATTCTGACAACTAACTACAGAAAATTATAAACAACTGAGCCTATTCATTGTTTGTTTTTGTTTTCACTTTTCCATTTTTGTTGAAAACCAAAAACAATATGGAAACCACAAAAAGTAGTTTTCTGTTGTCAATATTCTAAAATTAAGATGATTGGTAAAAGTATGATCACATTTAAGTTCATCATATAACCTAAATCATTAAACTTAAATCTTAAAACCATAAACTGAAATCTGGCGGGGATATCAAAAGGGTGCGTTTTTTAGTTTCGATATTCCTTTTCAGTTCTCCAAAAAAAAAAAAAATTAAGTATACCAAACAGGCCCTAATCTAACCACCTAAATTTTTCCCATCACAAATTTCACATTTTTAAGAGTACCTGATCTGACGCATTCATTATCTCATGAATATTCAAAAATCAAGTACATGAGATGCATTATCCAAATCCTTTTCTGTAAAGAAGGGCCCTGATCCCTAGTTCCCTACAACTACGCGACCAAATTCCAAAGGAAAAAAGAAGCGAAAGGTCGTTGAGGCAAGCTTTCCCAGACTCTTCTCTGTACTCTGTCCAGTATGCATAACAACACAAAGAGAAATAAATCTAGAATTTTCACTCATTAGGAATGTAGATTACTGGCTGCAAGCACCAGATATGAACCACTCACAGCAGAGTAAGAACACTAAAAGATCGATCGTAACATGGTAAGAGTTACTTGTAAGTCAATTGTAAGATATAAGCAACGCCACCAGAGTCGTGAAATCACAACACCATTTATAAATCACTGGTTAGAGTGAAAGCTGGACAATTACCAGCATGCATAGCATGGAACCAAAAGTCAGCAAGGAAAATGGTCAGCTCGATATTGAGTGTAGTAGATTACCTTCAGTTCTCTGCAACTGATTGTGGTAGTATCTGTAGTTGAAAATTACATTGCCGGTCCTCAATCTACCCCCCCCCCCCCCAATAAAAAAAAAAAAAAAGAAAACACATTTTAAGGGCGTTAGAAACTTAACAGCAAAAAAGGCAATTGCAATTTTTTGTTCTCCCAGTACTATAGTAGTATTATTTATAAAACTAAGTTAAAAGTTTTTCCCATATATTACTCATGCTAAGTGAAAACAAATTGGTTCGCAATACTCTTACTCACTCTTGACTTGGTTGGAAATAATAAGACCAAATAATGAGGAAAACTAGCTCAGAGAAAATCAGGCATTACCCAAGGACATGAGAAGATGTATCAGGATTGTTGTTATATGTATATGGAGAATAGGGTGATTTTTCTTTTGCCCCTCGCTCTTCAGCAGAAATTAACACTTGCACATGCTGCAAGGTGCAGAAACACAGACAAGGAAAATAGAAATAAAAAATTTTAAAGTTCAATGCTGTTAGAAATACCAGCAAATAAGAGACAATTTGGAAGATATAGATTGATGAACAAACCATGTGAGCAGAACTCTCAGGCATCTGAAATGATAGACATTTCTCCTGACCCAAGAAACCAGACTGCAAAGACAGAAGATGGGATTAACACAAATTGAGAAGAAAGAAAGTAATGGTCAAGAATTGGGCAATTCAGTACCAGGTGCAATATAAGCTAAAGCAAACAATTATATAATTAACAAAGAAAAACAGGGGTAGAGAGCTATGCAATTGGCAAAACCTTCCAGATTTACTCTAATCATGTTCCCGTTTTCACTTCCCTCGAATTGGAAGGAATTATAGCCAAATAAAACAAAAAGGAGGATCAAGGAGACATGATCCTTCTACTTACTGCTACAAAGTCCCCCCCCCCCTTTCCCCCCTCTGCCCATCTTAAACACAAAGATGTTGGCTTTATACTCAGCAAATAATTCCGTAGATATATAAAACACAAGTTACATACAGACAACTAGTCCATGTTGCTTCAGATCCAGTAAGAGTTGTACATAATCAAAAATTGATCCTCCTCACAAAAGAATGTAAGAGGGCTTACCTTCAGAAGACAAGGTTGCAAGTCAATTGTAGAAAGCATTTCGACTCTCTCCCCTCGATTCAAATTTGGAAACTTCTCCCACGATAAAAAGAGTGACTCCATTGATATCTTTCCCCATAAACAGGACATTTCAACACTTGCTGAAATGAATTGGAAAAAGTCAAGAACCAACTAGTTTTTGCAGCTTGAAAATATATCCATAGACATGTATATATACCACGATTGCTGCCGTTAAAGATAAAACACAAAGAGAATACAATTATCAAAAAAAAAAAACACAAAGAGAATACAGATCAAAGAATTAGATCAAGGTTCAAAGATACTTTCCACTTAAAATTATGGAAGTAATATTGAAAGAAAAGGACTTTCAAAGAAAATCTGTTCCTTTTGACAAATTAAATTTTTTTACACCGAAACATGAGGAATCTAGTCATATTACATTTTTACTTTTCACAATTTTAACTCTTTACTTCTTACGCAAAAACATGAAGAAACTATCCATAATATACTAATACTAGTATTACCTATTATTACTAGACAATAAAAATGTACTACTTAAATGTTTATTTATTTGATGATAATGATAATTTAGTTTATTAGCTTCTTAAAATTCTCATTAAAATAAAATCTCGGCGAAAATGGTTTTTTGACTATCTAAACTGGAACTACTCTTCCAAATGCCTGATACAACAGCTAGAAACTATTGACAACTGTGTCAGATGGAAAGCAAAATCTGCTCCTTTGATTACAGGATTTTCCAGTACATGATAGAACTGGCTTCTTTGCTGCTGTTTTAGATTGAGGTTATTATGCAATCAAATTATGACATTGACCCCAACACATAAAATAACTGATTAGCATGTGAAGTATGCTAAAATGCCCCAAATCCACTAAATAATGTCTCCAAGTTGTCAATTATATCCGACACATCATGGAAACTCTTTTCCACCCCTTTCCTTCAATCTCCTCCATCTAAAATCCTCAAAATGTTAACCATGTAGTTCATTTATCCTCATTCTTAGTACTATCATCCCACAGACATAATCATTCACGAAAATAATATATAACAGCAACAGTGATCAGTATCAATAGCAATAAAAATTAGAGACTCAGGCCAGGCCGTCAAGGATTAGAAACAAGGAGTAGCAGAAACTAGCACCATCAGCATGAAAATGACCATGCAACTTTCAACATAAGCTGATACAGATATAATATTACAAATCAACTGCGGTGCAGAATTCCACCGCACAATCCGGAAAAAAATTGTCATCCACAACTCAACTACTTCCTAAACTGACTACTAATAACACATCGATGTAAAAAATGCAAAGACAAATAACACAAGAAGGATTTTCTCTTTACACCATGAAAAAATACGTTTTTGGAAATAAGTTCATATAAGGGTCAATAAGTTAAGTTAAGACAAGTTCACATAAGGCCAACAATTTCAATTAAGGGCCAGTAACCTCAGATAATGGTTTGCCCAAGTTCAATTCACAACCAAAATAAGCTCTGAAGAGGGCCAATAAGTTCAGAATTCAGATAAGTTCAAATACGGGCCAATAAGTTCATATTAGGGCTAATACATTCAGTTGAAGGCTAGCGAAATTCAGGTAAGGTTTTACAGGTTAAAACAAGGAAGCCTGAGTACGGCCCTATCTTTGTTTTGGTGTTCTCGCCGCCTCGGCCACCAAAGCAGAAACTTTGAATTCCAATTGAAAGTACAAAGGCAAAATATCTTACATGAAAGGGATACGTTATCCAAAGGTTCTCTGGATGTCTCAGATCCGTACGAAGTATATGCCTCTGCTGCAATCAAGAAGAGGATAAAACAAGTCAAGATTCTCCAGAAAAATCGATAAGAATATGAAGAAGAATATGCTGCAAGACTGTGAGGTCAAACGGCAAACACATTTAGAATGTCTGAAACACTCCACTAATATGTTGAACTGAACAGCATACCATAACTAACAAATAAGATGAAAAGTGATCCAGATTTTGCTTCCCTCACTAGCTTATTCATCTCAGGTAAAATAAAATTTGCTTGTGCCACACTGCCCCCTTCTTCTGTGCTTGGAGTCGTGAGCAGACGAGCTTTAGTGTAGCGATAAACTGCAGAGTGCTATTGACAACAGCATTACAGAAAAATTGCTAAAAAGTATAAGATCATATTGATATCAGCAACTTAAACTTCAAGAGATTTACTTATCTCAACTACAGACTATGACACACATTGAACGAAGCTACTCGCTATCAGGAGTGCTGATGGATGTCTAGTACAATATTAAGTCATAAAGCAATAATGAAATATTCTCATATGTTACCTCCAGGTTAGGTATATCAGATAGCAGCTTAGCCAATATGATATACATAGGACGCAGATTTTGAATTTGTAATCCATCATCTGATGTCCCTGACAGAGAAACTGTCATTTGTATCCTACAAACCATTAAAAAATGTGCCTTTAGATTCTGAGACAAAATTAGCCCCATGCCTGAATATGGGAATAGGATATGCAGAATGCTAAATTCCACATTCTTTTTCTATCAACAAAAAGCTTCAACCAATTCACCCATAAGGCAAAAGGAGAAAAAATAAAAGCGGATTGCCCGAAAATTTTGAGGATTCTCATACAGCTTGCATATTGATCCAGAAGTTATCTGAAACAGTTGATGGGGAACGATTCGTCCCAATAACACTAAATAGTCTATATCAAAATTAGCTGCAACATAACTAAGCAAGAAAAAGTGATTCCCTGACTCTCTACACGAACACACGCATGAGATGACAGCCTGCTAGGGCTACAAAACCGGTGTACATTGCAAATTATTAAGCTTCTCCAAACTAGCTGCCCACACAAATGCTTACAGCCCACTTTGAAACCTTAACCTTCTGAAAGAATGTAAAGAATAAGCTATAGCCTATAGGGACTAGGGAGAGGCCGCAAGTTAATGTGATTTTACCGGGAGAGAAAAGAAGCTAGTAATAAAGACACACGATAGGTCTTGTGAAAACAATGGTACATTGGTACCCCCAGTGGCGGAACTACACATGGTCCTGGTGGATCACATGCACCACCATTACTTGAAAAAAAAAATGAGCTCTGACCTTCTCTCTCCTGATTTATCCTATCGCCACTCTGTCTCTCTCTTTTTCTTCTTCCCGCTTCTTTGACTCTCTTCTTGGATTCCTGATCTTTCTCCTCCTTTCCCTCATCCCTAATATATTCACTTTTTGTTCTTCAATAATTTGCGATTTTGCGAGGAATTAGGATCTAGGGCACCACGACGAACAGACCTTCCTTTCGAGTTAAAGACAGATGAGATGACTAGTCTGATTTGTTTAAAAATTTGATTATAGTATTTTTTTTCTTAGGGTTTTCTTGCTTCTTGTTTCCTCTTTTATTATCCAGATTAATTGAATCAATTTTTACTTGTTGTTAAGACATGTGTATATCGATATTTGGACTCCATCAACATGAAAATTTTGTTATCCCATGATTGATGAATATAGAAATGTCAATTAGAATTCCGGTTCCCGTAGTGTCGAGCTTGAGGCGTACTAAACTTTAGTTAATGGTAAATCTTCAACTTATATTGCAAAGTTTAGGTTCTTTTAATCTATGTTAATGTTAAAATTAGGATGCAAATTGCAATGACAATTGAAATATGAATTGTGAATTAAATTAGACTTACATTTGTATGATTGTGTCTACATTTTGCTAGTTGTCTTTTACTACCTCCATTTCCTAAAGATCTTCCTTGTTACTGTTCCTACAGATACCAAGGAGGATCCATTTGTGTGGGGTGTGGGATGGGTAAAGTAAGAGAGAGAAAGGGGTTAAGATAAATAAACAAATAAAAAAGGGTTAAAGTAGGAAAGAGAAAGGGAGTAAAATTGAATTAATAATGTAATGGTGGACCCTATGATAGAGATATGAGGGGGTAAAAAGGGAAAAAGAATTTCCAAATAAGGAATAAAGTAAAAGAAGGAAGATCTTTTGGAAACGCACTTAAACGAAAAGAGGGAAGATCTTTAGGAAACGGAGGGAGTATTCAACAAGATAGGTAATTTTGAGGCGGCACAATAGGATTTTTTTTGGTTGGTTATTGATTGGTCGGTGGAAGATTCACAATCTACGGTGGTTAGTGGTGACTTACCGTTCGCATAATCCTGAATCCGCCACTACGTGCCACTACTATCAGTTGTGATAACAGTCAAAAGATAACAGCAGTGATAGTAGCAGCAAGACAAACAGCAACAACAATAACAATAAACGTAAAATAATGTAAATTACAATATCATTAACAATAATCAACACGAGAACTAAATACCTTTTGTGGTGCCTTGCTCTTACTTTGTAATGCAAGCATCGTTGAAGATATAATGGCTGCAACAAAAAGTGCTTCAGTCAGCCAAATTACGGAAAAGAAAGGCTTCTTACCAATATAACTTCAAGAAATGAAAATCCAACAACACAACTCTGTTGATGTTTTAGATAAAGTCTCCATAAATGTGCATTACTCCTAATTGTTAAAAAATAATGGTTTTTTTTTTACAGAGTACCTCTATGTCCCTATGTTTTTGTGTTTTCTATGTTGTACCCCTAATGTTTTTTGCTTCCAAGTTGTATAATTAAACTTTTAATTAGTTGTATGTTGTACCTCTCCGTTAAATCAACATTAAGTTTTCTGTTAGTTTCATATTTTCAGTTCATTAAACTTACATTAGAAGTAAGAGAAATTTTTCAGCTTTAAAAAGGTTGGACATAGTGGAGCAGTAGGGTAGGTTATTTTGGGAAAACTATCCTCCAAATGTCCGTATAAAGTACTAAAGAAAAGAAATAAAAGTTGACATTGACTTAATGGAGGGGTACAACACATAACAAATAAAGAATTCAAGGGTACAACTAAGAAGAAGAAAAAACATTAGGGGTACACACTAGAAAACGGTAAAACACAGCGGTACCTTATCAAAAATAAGTAATTAGTCCTGAATCTTGATAGAGGAACAGAAGAGGCATAAAGAGGAACGCGTATTATCTTCAAAAGTTTCATAAAGCAAAATGCTCTGATTGCTCAGCTTCATATAGAAGTTCAACCGCAATCTTAAGGACAAATGCTGCCTAAAGCAAAAGAAAAGCACACAACTCTACAGTTGCATCTAATTTAAGTAGATCAGGACATGTTGATATTGTGTTAACAACTTAACATAGACCCAAAATAGTAGCTTACTAAACTTTGCGGCATATTAATACTACTGCCAGTTTGTTGCTGGTTAGTAATACTTTTAGAGTTGTAATTTTGTGTTGATTTTCATCAACTCAAGATGTTGGCGTTCTAAGGCCATTGCTATTAACTCCTTAGGATTGTTGTTCCACAAGCTAAGAACCTCCCGTCTCCATTTCCTCACCACCACCAAAGCAAGTGTGAGAAATGGGACGCAGAGACGAGATGAATATGGTAAACTGTTGGCTCCATTCAAACCAGAAGCAACCTTTCTTTTAAACTATTCTTCTGTGTGCTTGTCCATCGACTTATACATGTCTCAACTGACAAAGCTGTCTTAAGAGTACGAGAAGTAGCTCCAAGAATTGAGAAGGATACAGAAATTACATTTCTTATAGCACGACGCTGAAGAATGTTATAAAGCTCTACAGGTTTGCAGTAAGCTGATAGACTCTCCTCAGCAGCAATTTCCTCCTCAGCAGATAAGTGTACCAGAGAATCTTGACGGCACGGCTGATCTCCATTTCTAGATTGGCTGCAATCATAAAGACGTTACTACCTTTAAAACCATATAATTAAGGATTACTGATGGAACAGTTCCAATCCATAGAATGAACCCTCTCCAGTCTCCATGGAACACTTAAGTCAAACAAAATACGGTATTTTCAAATTGGCAGTGCCTACTGCTACAGACCTCACTTTTTTAATTCACAAAAAGAAACAAGCCGCACTGATGGAACACAAGTTAAGGTCTGAAAATTCGAGGTATTTGATAAATAAGGAAGATTGAGTATACACAAAACCTTGTTTCCGAATCTTGCAGGAGAGATTAAAGGTGGCAGATGACAGCATATTATAACCCTGTATCTAAGCCTCTTTTTGTTTCTGTTTGATAATAGAGAATAAAGATGAGACTAGAAGAGTACACTTCATGACTACAGGGAGTGACAAAGGATACTAAGAATAGCCCAAAAGTTCTTCCTACCTTTCTAATGGAGATGGCCAATGGTGCGGGCCAATACAGACCACCCTCCCAGGCTCCCAGCCCACCTGGTGGGCTGTGAACAGCCCGGTCCAGAACCGTGAAATTGTTAGATGGGTCGCGGGGTTATTTTTTTGAGCCCAATCCATGAAAGCCCACCGGCAAAACCGCCCAGCCTATGATCCAGCCCAGCCCGCAAAACTGTTAATATTTTCAATCGTTTTTATTTAAATTACTATGAAAGTGTAAATAATTAGTAAGATGGAATGATGATAAAAATAAATGCTATTGATCATGAAAATTACTAATCGTTATTTATAAAAATTACTTTCCAAGTGTAAAATAATTAATATAATGAGAATAAAAATTGTTAAGTGCAAAATTATATAATAATGCTATATATTAATATATCATTAACATTACCCATTGAGTCATGCTTAATTATTAATGCTTGATTAATTTGTTTGAACACTTTTTTATTATTTCAAAAGAGCCTCTAGCCTAGTCCAAGTGTCCAACCCGAACCAGCCCATCAAACCCATGGCCTGCCAAACCCTCCCCTTGAACCACGAAATCCCAGCCCAGACTGTCATCGGCCGAGCAAACTGGGCCACCAGACCAGCCCACCCAGCCCGCAAAACTTGTAGTCCAGTCCTGGGGAATGGCCAGCCAGCCCAGCCCGCCCAATGGCCATCTCTACTGTCCCATATCAACACCTAATATAAACCTTTTCTATATCCTAGAACAAGCTGCTAAAGAAACCTCAGAGAGAGCCAAAGCCGGCAGAGTATTAATAATCCTATCATACCGACTACGGAAGGATAAAACATATGCACTAATACTCATCTAGGGCTTTCACTAAAGTACTTTTTTCCTCAATTCAGACTTCCAAGTTCAAATACTTTGCAGCTAAAAAAATAATGTTGATCATTCAAATGTTTTAACCCTAAAAGACATATGTATAGCATGCGCAAGAAGTGACTATAAAACTTGAGGGTCCCCTGTTCATCAACATCACATGCACATAAACTGGAAAAGCCTACACTCCTCTATCACTGAGATACTTGTATATGTGATTGATTTACCAATCAGCAGAAGAAAAGGATCATCCTACAAACATGTTTAGTTGTCTTTCCAGCTTTCAGCAAAAGAGCATGCTCTTGAAAACAGAAAAAAGTCATTGAAATTTTTTGAACTTTTTTTTGGGGGGAGGACAGGGAGCAACCCACTTATCAGTAAGTATATAATGCTAATAGATTTTTCTTAAAAAAAAAAAAACTCCCTATTCAGGACAGTAATTTATGACAAAAGTACTGGTTACCCCTTGTGAAAGCTTCTAAGTCCAGCCTGTGGACAAAATCTTTCATACCTCTATACTCGGCATCATGCTCCAACTTGTCCAAGATAGAATTATTCAAGCTTGTAAATTCATGGTCCTCAAGAAAACCTTAGGAAGTTTTTGATAATTTTTAAATAAAAGTATAAGGTTCAAATTCAATTAACACTTGTACAACTTATCTAATTAAAATGATCTGATTTCTTGGAAAAGTAAAGAACTGATGCTTCTAAGCCTATATATAGATTTATAGATTAATCATGTATTAGACTTACTGACTTAGACCTCCCAGGCTCTCACTAATATATTTCACTGGAAAAGGAAATCTCCATTATAAATTTCTGTTATTTAGAATCAAGTAAAATTACACAGAAAAGGATCTTTCATGCCTTGTCAATGTGTGAAACCTTATACAAGCTCCAAAGATGTTGGACCGACATTTACAAGAGGAGAAATAAATTTTCACGACTAAAAAGTAAACCTGAAAGCATCAACGACCTTCCAAACCTTAAAGTTAGCCATATACTCTGCATAATTAAGATAAGAAGTCAAATCCAACCACGTAAACAGAAAATGAGGTCACAAAAAACTAGCTGCAAAAAGTAAGGAAAAAATCACAATAAAGTAATAGACTGATATACCCATACATCGTCTCCCGAGCCACGAGAGGTATGCCAGGCATTCTTCTCTTCTCAAAGAATCTCTAACACAGCTTCATAAATCTTAGGGTATTCCGTACTACTAATGCAAGCATGTAATGGATGACCACCAGCCTGCAACCAACATCATTGGAGCAGTCACAAACATAGTGCAGAATCCAGTATAGAACTAGTAAACTATAAATTTAAGAAAATGAAAATAGAATAATTAAATAGAACCTCACATAAAGATAGAAAAGTGGTCATAGACGTAATATTGAACATGTGATACTCCCAACTAAAATCACAGTTTGCAGCAATATATGAACTAGAAAACTTAGTAACCTTCCTTGTGTAAAGGAGTATTAGTGTATGTTTGCTGTATAGTTTCCAGCATGGCTCACTTAGGTTCATTAGATGAAAGGAGAGGCACTAATTAGATAGATATGTCTTCTAATCATAACATGCGTTGGGGGCAGATCAGCAATCTCAAAATAGGGGCTACGACAGAATTATAAAAGAAAAGACAAGGTAACGTAGTCAGCATCTTAAGTCCTTAACTGCCTGTTTGACGAGTGGTTGTAATGCATTTGAGTCTAAATATGTAAGGAAAGTCGCATGTCAATATGCATGATTGCATGGTAATGCTAATTAACCCAAAACATCTCTTTTCTTTATTAACATCCATAATCACTTGGAAAGATGACATTGAAAATTGATGGAAATTCATGAAGCAACACTCATACCTGGGAATGAACTTCATTACCAATTTGCCATTACCCCTATTTATTAGAAATGGGCATAGAAGTAAATAAGTAATAGCCTAGATTTGTCCTAAGGAAAAAGTGCCTTAAAATATGAGTATAATTTGGCTAGTTTCCTAGGCTCGGGTTTATTCAGTTCAGGAGCATTATTCGTAATTTTCTAATTTGATTGTAGATGTATAAGATATTGCCAAACTTTTCCCAACTTTAACAACATTCATGTCATGAGAAAACCTGCAAAGATACACTCTTTGAAAAATCACCACCAAAAAGAGAAGAAAAGAAAATAACCATACGGTCCAACCACAATACGAATTCCACAGGCGGCCTGTATGCCATAGACCATGTGCCAATTGAACTAAGGCTCCGTTTGGTTGGATGTAAAACATTTTCAATGTAAAATGATTTTTCATGTAAAACATTTTACAATGGAAAATTCAAATGCAAAGCTAATTTTACTTTGTTTGGTTCAATGTAAAAAAAGTTATGGAAAAGAGAAAAATGGAAGGGGAAGGGAGAGAATGGATAAGAGGATAGTAAAAGGTGGTTAAGGAAGAGAAAGGAAAATGTGTTTTCCCTTCATTTTGAAAGGAAAATGATTTTCACCTAAAGCTCCCTTGATGGAAATCTTGTTTTACACCCCTTATTAAACCAAACAACGGAAAATGAAAGGAAAAGGAAAACTCATTTTCATACCCTACCAAACGGAGCCTAAATGAAGATGTATCTCACCAAATGAAACATGTGTCAATTGGCCATAGACCATAAACTATAATCAACAAATTCAGCATTAACAATGATAACACTCAATTCAAATATAATGTCATTTCAATTTTCAAACACCAATAACACTCAAATCAAAATACAACAATAAAATCAACATTTATACAATTCTAAATTATATAATTTGATATATAAACACCCAGGCCCGTCCCTGAGCCAGGGCAAGAGGGGCGGCCGCCCTGGGCCCGGGGATGACAGGTCATTCATTACTGATTTCCAGCCACAACACTTGAAAAATTAATCTCATGAAATTAAACAAGAACAAGTGAACACAAATGTGCGCATCTACAAATTGTAACATAAATTTTCTTATCATTTACTTCCATGAAACAAAGATGAGATAAGAAGTTAAACCAGAAGCTCGAGTCATAAGTTTATAACATGTAAATTATCACTAAAAACATGAGATATCATGTATGAGAAAGAAAAAATAAGTTGAATTCATGAAACAAATAGCATAAAACCAATCGCATGAATAATCACATGAAGTAGATCTCAAAAATCGCAATTCCACACCAAAATCCGCAACAAAACAAGTAGATTCATCTAAGGAACAAAAACAACAACCTGGAACGAGCTTCTGCAATTCGAGCTTTGCGTATGACATATGAGAGGTTCCAGATTCCAGAGGTTCTAAAGGAATTCAATTTGCTTATGAGTTCGGCACCGGCACCGTGAGCGTTTTTGGAGTGTTACTCCGTACTCGGATATAGGCTATATACCTACTTCCTCCGTTTTTTATCAGATGTTACACTTTTTAAATCACGGACTCTTACAGTTTGTTTGGTAGAAGGAATTTGGAAGGAAAGGAAAGGAAGTGGAAGGAAATTTATTACTTTCCAATGTTTGGTTCATTAAAAAAAATTAAGTGAAAGGAAATGGCAGGAATTAGAAGGAAAGATTCTTTAATAAAATTTCACTTTCCTTTCCTCCCAAAAGCGGGGGAATTCGAAAAGAAAAATAAAATTTATACCAAATATGGGAAAAATTAAGTTTTTTTTTTCTTTCTCTTCTATTCTCTTCCTTTCCCTTCCCTTCCTTTCTCTTCCCTTTCTTTCCTTTACTAAAAATGAACCAAACACACTGTTAGGTAATTTTTGGAGTGGAAAGAGATAGACAGAATGAAAAACAAAAGGCCCCACGTGAACATGTGATAGGAGAGAGATAGAGAGAAGTTATTACCCAAAATAAAAGTGTAACATCTAATTTAAAATTTCCTAAAATAGAAATGTAACATCTAAAAAAAACGGAGGAAGTATGTAGTTTAAGACTATATGCGAGTAAGAACAAAAGGTAAAGTACTAAATACCGTATAAAAATACAATGTATTTAGGGTGTTAGTAAAAAATTTAGGGCGTCAAATAGCAAAACTCATATTTTTTTATGCACAACATCCGAAAATGTAACATAAATTGACGAGTTTATCTCTATTATATAAGCAAAGTGATGAGCTACGGTGTCGTCTTGTAAAATTATTGTTCTACCCTTTACTATTAAAAAATACTAACTATAAAATATTCAATTCTTTTTTGATCTATATTTATGTGTAATAACTAATAAGGAAACTTAAGATTGTTTAATTTATAATAAGATATAATGTACACATAAAATATTTTCCAAAATAATATGCTTAAAAGAGATATTTTTGATTGAAAATGAAACTAATCTAACTAAAGCAATTTCAAACAATTAAAAAGTAAGAACTTATACATTAACATAAATTTATGCATATGAGACTAGTAATAGCGTATTGTACATCGATGATCTATTAAAATCCTAAATATTATCATATAAATAGGATTATTATTCCTAGCCTGTTCTCTCCATCTTATTTTCAATTCAGTTACAATCAGTTGGATTCATGCTCCGTTTGGTAGTGTGTAAAATATTTTCCATGAAAATTAGTTTTCCTTTTCCTCTCATTTTCCGTTGTTTGCTATGCTAAGGGTGTAATTCCTGTAGGTGGTTATCTAATCCTTGAGGTTTTTTTGAAGAATTGTGAAGGAAAACCCATTGTGACGGGCTCCATGAGTTGGTTTGTTACCGAGTTTGGTGAATCTGACGGGGCGTTTGGTATGAGGGATTGGGAGTTTGGGGATTAGAGGATGGGATTGGGAATGGGAGTTAGAAGGTGGAAATTCATTAAATATATCCCAATCCCTTGTTTGGTATGTTAGTGGGATTATGTTGGGAATATTATTATCCCATGTTTGGTATGAGGTACTTAAGTAGGGAATATATTGCTAAATTACAAATTTACCCATTTTAATGAAGGATAGTAAAATAAGAGCAAACAATATTGGTGAAGTATATTTTAATGAAGGGTAAATTCGTCTTTTAGCATAACTAGAAATAATCTCCCTCCTTAATACCTGCCCCCTCCCATGTCTTATTGGTGGGATAAGAGGGTTTTAATCTCATTCCCCTTCACATGGTAATTTAGATATCCCCTCAAACAAACATGGGATATCTACTCATGGGATATAATATCTCATTCCCACCCCGTAATCCCCCTAAACAAACACCCCCTGATGGTATTATAGAAGGACATCCCAATGATTCTCATTTGCTCCAGGTGAAGGTCAAATGGTTAGAGTAAAAAAGAGAGGCAATATAAATAAGATTGATGCATAAAAGGATAATTTTGGTTCCAGAAATAGTTTTATGACTTTTATCTTATTTTTTACCTTACTTATCTAATCTTAGGCGGATATATGGAGTTGGTAGATGCAATCCTTAGGTGCGTATGCCTTTTAACATTGATGATAGTTATTAATTTGCAAACTTCTAAATTTTTGTCAATTTATTTTATCTGATTCTATTTTCCTCTACTGTTCTTATTAGTTTTTGTTTAGACTAGTGATAATACCTCCATACTCAAATGTGTTGTTTAAGTCTTTCTTATATTGCAGATGTTATCAGTTACTAATAAAAAACAATAATATGATGGGTTGGAGATCGTAAAAAGGCGGACTGAACAACGTTTGTATAGTTGCAAGGAGTATCAACTTAAAAAAGATGTACGTAGTACTATAAACTATGCATCATCCTACCCTTTTAAGAGTGGGAAAGGTGGTTTATGAACAATAATTTACATGTGCGTTGGGGCGTTGTTGTTAAAAAAAAATTATTTCTAACTTGCTTTTGCTATTAATCTTCACATTTCAGCTACTTCGCTTTTATGCCTATTATGCAACAAATTATCCATGGCAAGAGCTTTGCCAATAAGAGCTTTGGGAGTAGGTTCTTGTTTTCATCATCTAAGTCGTTTTTTCTCATGGTTTGCAATAAAACTAAGGTTTTATAAACAAAATCTCTTTAGTTTAAGAATGAGCTGGCGAAGCACGTTGCTGCTGGTGGCGTTCAGAAGTAGGTCGTGGAAAGCAGACAACCCTTTATATCTGAAGAAGGTGAATTTTGGTGGTTCGAAATTGTGAGTGCGGGTTTACCAATTGAATTGTTGGAACGAAATTGTTGTATGTATGCTTGAATTTGTTCGAAAATGAAGTACATTTATTTGCTTGAAATTGTTCGAAAATGTTGTGTATTTGGTTGAAATGGGTCGAAATTGTTGTGAATTTGTGTGAAATTGTTCGAATTTGAAGTACATTAATTAAATTCAAGTACATTAATTTGCTTGAAATTTTTGGTTGAAATTGTTCAAAAATGCAGTTTATGATGATTTGATATTGTTGGTAGTAGTTTATTTGGTTGTTATAAACACAAATTCGAAGTAATTTCTTGTAAAATCTGTGGTTTGGTTTATGTTTTTATGTATTTTTTTGTGCATTTAATTTAATAATATAAATAATTCGAAGTAATTCTGGGGTTGTTGTTGATAATTTGAGGGTTTATCTTCAGATTGTGTATTTTATTTAGAGTTTGGTTGGATTCTTATTTTGATATGGAGAAGGTTTTTGTTAGCATATTGATTTGTGAAATTGCAATATCTAGACTATTAGTTTTCCTTAAGCCATTACTTGGTGAGTAGTTCTCATAGAGTTTTAATCTATGGAGGCCAAAACAGCCACTAGATTGTGGATTTATTGAGATAGTTAGAGAGTGAGTATGCACTTGTGCTGGACAAGAAATATTCCACGTTGTCCAATCTGATATTCTTCCTCCATTGTCTTTGTTAAGTGATAAAAAAAGCAACTGCAACCTACTTGTCTCACTTATGAGTTGATTAAAAATTTAATCCATTAAGCGGCGTGAATAAGATGTTTATGTAGCAAATATAGTATTGCTAACTAACATGCTAAAGTCATATAACCCAATCAAAAGTAATAACCTAAATCTTTAATTAAAGTAGATAGGGAAGTAGGGTCGAATCCACAGAGAAACGGGTCTTTTTACTCTAATTAATAAGTGTAATCTAAACTATTAACAAAATGATAAATTTAATTTTATCCCTATTGTTTTTTGTTCTGAATAAGTTTAGAGTAGTTCATAATATTTTATTAAAATAATGCAAAGCAAATTAATTAAAAGAATAGACCTTTAATCCATAATTTTTTTTAATAAAATTTTGATATTATCTAATATAAATTTCAATTATTTTTTATCACTTTATTTCGGTCCAGGTTAAAATTTTCCGCCTTTGGTCTTTCGATGGTTGTAACTTTATTTAAAATTTCTTTATTAATCATTTAATTGGGCATGTACTTACCTCCTTATCTTAACGTCTTTTTCAAAAATTTCGGACCAAAAAATTGTTTACTTTTTGGTCCAGACCGAAAAATAAAACGTTCAAAAAACTTGAACTTAATCAGGGCCCTAATATGTAGGCTCGCCCTTGGGCCTCCAAAATCTCAGAAACGGGGCTGTAAACACCCATAACAAGTGACAAATTGATAATATTAAGATGTACGGTGTACCTCCGAGACTCCGACCGTCGTCCAGAACAAGAAATCAGCCACCGTCGTACACCAACTCCGACCGATTCTGCAGGTCGGCGAGTCACTTCGCCACTGGATACAAGGCAGAACTGCAGAAGCAACCACGCAACAGCTTACCGCCCCGAGACTCGGAGTCACTTCGACCGATTTCTCTTTAAGTTCGCGCGTCGACGCCGCCGGTGAGGCCGGAATCCGGATGATGGGAGGAAGAAGGGACTGAGATTTTATGAGAGAGAAAGGGAGAACTGAGGTTTGAGAAGAGTTGAGGTGTGGGAAAATAACCGTGACATTTTCGTGCGTGAGAAAAGTAAATTTTTTTTTTTTTTAACAAAGGATAACCTTAACTTAAATTAAGTGTTTTCTAAAAAGCCTAGTACAATCCGAATCCAGCAGTAAAATGTCTAATTACATTTGGGGGTTGGCCCCATTTCTACTTTTCTTATCTATTACATCTGTTATTTGGTTGTCTTGTCTTCTAACGAACTCTAACACTATGTCCATGAAGTAATGCCTCAACTCCCTGCAATCATTAATAATATCACTATATAGATCTATATAGCTAGTATTAGAGTTGATAAGGTCGACGACTTTTTTGCAATCCGAGTGTATAACAATGTACGCAAATTTCTCCTTGCTAGCAATTTGTAAACCTTGCCTTATGGCAAGGCACTCTGCATGAAAAGGGTTTGTAGCATATGATAGACTCTGAAACCCGCTTAGCCAATCTCCTCGATCATTTCTTATAACACCTGCTATACTTGCTATGGTTTCAATATTCACAAAGGAAGCATCAACATTCACATGTACATAAGGCATTGAATAGTTTTTCCATTTTTGAGAGATTTGAGGAGTCTTTAGTTAAGGGATCGTGAGTTGATTAGCAATAAATTCTTTTATGAGGTTAAGGGCTTGATTTAACGTGATCTCAGGAGAGGCATAAGGTTTTTGCTCAAAGATAAATTTATTTCGGGGTTTCCAAATTTCAAAACAGATCAAGGGGAAAGAGAGGGCCCAGTCAATGTTTCTCCATTTTTATATGGTGAGCATTAACATTCATTTTAAGCCAATCACCTATATGGTTGCAATCCCCAAAAACCCGCGGGAGCGAGGTAAGGTTCCAAATCTGAGATGCCTTGGTACAGTCCCGAATAACATGCATCGTATGCTCATTAATCTCAGGGCATGTTGGGCATTCTAGAGAGGATATTATATGGCGCAATGGAGGAGAGTATTGTGTGGGAGACGATCCCACCACATAAGCCATAGGAAAAACTTGAGCTTAGGAAGCGTATTCGCCTTCCAAATCCATTCACTTCCCCGAGATGGGTTCTCTGGTTAATGATCTTGTCATATGTTTCGGACAAGGAGAATTTGTCACGGTCCACTAAGGATGAGAAAGTACTCAAGTAGTATCAGGGATTTGAAAGGGAATTTGCATAGATGTTATTCTCACGACAATCAAAGGTGGAAAGTGAAAGGAAAGTTTACTAATATCCCACTCATTCTCGATGATTATGTCTTTAACTTTCATTGCCTCTTCCCCTTTATTCAGAGGACCATGCATATAATTTCGAATAGGACCTATACCCAACCAATTGTCTAGCCATAGGTTGATCGAAGTACCATCACCCAAGTTCCACACCATGCTAGTTTTCAAATTATTATAGCCTTTGCCAACATTTTTCCATATTTGCAAACCTTTCTTGAAGGCCATCATGTAGTTTGGTCGGACATACTTCGAGGAAATACAAGCTTTAGCTAGGCTGTCTGGGCCTAAGGTCGTCAATTTCCAGCCTATTTTAGTCATGAGAGCAAGGTTTAAGTCTCGGTGGCTTCTAATCCCCAACCCCCCTTTGTTTTTTGGCTGGAATGTATGGTTTTGCCCTACTAAGTGAATCTTTTTTTTTTTCTTCCGATTGCCCCCAAAGGAAATTATTACATATCTTATCCAGCTCATGCAGGGTTGTTTTTGGAAGTTGAGTCGCTTGCATATAGTAAGAGGCAATGGTGTTCATGGTTGACTGAATAAGGGTAAGTTTCCTAGCTCTTGATAAGAATTTTGATTTCCATAAGGCTAATTTTCCCCTAACCTTGTCAACAACAAACTGTACATCTTTTTTCTTAGGTCTCTTGTGGGAAAGGGGTGTAAAGGTAGGATTATTCTTGTTAATATATTACGAAATATTGTAATCACTCTCATTCAAACATGTCCAAATGTAACAATATAACATCAAATACATGGATATTATGACATATATACTAAGGTTTAAAGTAAGATACATATACAAACTAAAGTAATTTGTAAATCATAGCTTGAAATGTGGAAGGGCCGAGGTGCCATCAAGCCCTTTAGTCGTGGAGTAGGCACTATACTCTTTCACTGTAGTCTCACGATACTTTGGGGGATTTGATTGTGACAATAATTCCTTGATAGGTCCATACCTTCTAGACGTCTCAAGAAAAAAGGTTGTGAAGAAAGATACCACAGATATTCTTGGACCATTGTTATTAGCTAATACTCTGTGTTCCACACTTTTGAATCTGTCGTTTGTTATCAACTGTGAAAGATAAATAAAGACAATATATTACACAGATGGAACTTTATCTTTGTTCTTTGATCCAAAAACAAGTAAAGGTAAATGTAATGAAAATGAATGTGCATAACAAAATCATGCTAAACATATTAATTTACCTGTAAAAGATCCCCTATGTTAACAACTAGGGCTCCAGGAGTGGGAGAAACATCAACCCAATGATTATGATGAAGAACTTGGAGACCACCAATTTGATCTTGCAATAGCAGAGTTAAGAAGACATTATCAGCATGCTTCGAGGTTCCTAATGTTAATTCTGGTTGTGGACATGCAGGATAATAATGACCTGTAACATTTAGCCCTTCACTACATCCTATTTCATTTAAGTAGTTTGCCTCCAATCCAAGTGCCTTTGATAATAGCTCAAACAACGTATTTCCCACCTTCATCACTTGCCTTGAATACTCTATTAGAATTTCCCTACACATTCATAATAATAAACAAGTTTTTTGTAATTAAAAAAGCTGATGCAGGAATTATTACTGCATAATCTCAATGGATCTGCTGATATGTGATAAAGTATATGATTCAATTTTACTCAAAGGTCATTATATAATAGTTGGATCATTCCCATACTTTTTTCTATTACTTAAGTTACATTATTCTCACCAGTCTTAAAGAACCTTATTTCAAGTAATCAAATATATTACTCCCTCCGTCCCAAAATATAGTTCCCATTTCCATTTTGGGTGTCTCAAAATATAGTTCCCATTTCCATATTTAGCTCCACATTTTTCCGTAATTTGCCTAGAAAAATCGTGTCCCATCATTTATTTGCTTCTTGAATTTTGTTTTTTCCTTTGTTTATTCAACCAAAATGTTACAATTAATGCTCTTTCACCAATTATCTCCATTCTCTCTCCTAAAATCATCTTTTCCCATACAACATTTATTTAAATAAACAAAAAAAATTTACTATCCCAACTTGCATAAATTACCGTGAAAAAAGAGAAATGGGAACTATATTTTGGGACGGAGGGAGTAGTATATGTTCCAAATAAGTTCAAGTTCGTGAATTTCAAGTAAAAACAACACTTAAAAAGGGTATAATATGTCGATATTGCAACAGTTTTTAAGTGATAGAGTATAAATCTATTCCTGGGGTCTCAACCATCAGCTTAAGCTTTTGGTTGAGTTGGTCCTTTAACATGGTATCAAGAGCCAGCGTGACAAAAAGGTCATGGGAGACCTGTGTTCAAGCCCAGAGGGTTCTTGCGTGATGAGGCGTGATAGAGTATAAATCTATTACTGGGACCTCAACTATCAGCTTAAACTTTTGGTTGAGTTGGTCCTTTAACATTAAGCATACAACATATCAGGTATCACGTATAATTTAAAAGACCAACTCCATAATATAAATAGGAAAATTTGTCAAAAAAAACCTTTTAAGTGTTCAATTTTGCGAGAAAAAACCTTTTAAAACAATCTTTGCGAAAAAAAACCACAAATTTAATTTTTTTTGCAAGATGAAACCTATTCCCATTTTCCGGTGTAGTTTTTGAGATGCATAGGGGTGCTGCTGCAGTTACTGGAAATAGAGGGTTAAAGAAAGATAGAAGAGTCAGCGCCGGAATTGAGAAAAAACACACCGGAAAATGGGAATAGGTTTCTTCTTGCAAGAAAATTTAAGTTTGTGGTTTCCTTTTGCAAAGAATGTTTTATAAGGTTTTTTTTCGCAAAATTGAACCTTTAAAAGGTTTTTTTTGGCAAATTTTCCATATAAATAAGATGGGAAAGTGAAATACCTGCAAGGAGGAGGCAATTCATGAGGAAGAGGAGGATTAGGGGTCATCATAACACCAAAAGTGTCTCTCCAATTAGCAGCAGGTCCAGTAAACAAATCAACATTACTATTATAAGTCAATCTTCTATTTTCATAATCCCTAGAATAGTAACCTTTCTTCACTTGATCATCTTGCTCAAAAAACCCTTTAACTCCTTTCATTATATCTTCTAAAACCATGTCTGGAATCCCATGATTCACCACTTGGAAAAATCCCCATTCCTCCGATGCTTCTCGAATCTTGTCGACTGCCGCGGCGGCATTCGCGGCGGCAGAAGAAATATCAATGATTGGAATACTAAAGCTAAGATGATGAGAAGTAGTGGGTGTAATTTTGGGATGTATGAAAATAGAGGGAATAGTTGAAACACCAGCATCAACAAGCCCCTTAACTCCTAATTTTGTTTCCTCAAATGCTCTTATTTCTGCTTCTCGTGCACTCCTACTGGAGTTCATTTTTTGCTAGTAATAATAGTACAAAAATGTACACTGGCTTAGTAGCTTAGAACTTAGAAGTTATGTTATGACTTGTGAGAATATATATTGAAGCAAGTCAGCAACTCTTACTCAAGCAAGGTACAAACAGATTTTTTTTCTTTTCGTGGACTCCAAGGCAAAAATGTTTTAAACAAATTATAATGAATGTCAGTCAGTATGAGTGTATGACCCCCCACGTAGTCATATTCGGTATTGAGTTTGACTATAATTGTGTATGGGCCGTCACTGCTTCCGTCACTTAGAATTACTTCCTCCGTTCCAAAATAGATGATACATTGTCTATTTATGGGTGTTTCAAAATAGATGATACATTATTTTTTTTTTCCTTATTGAGTAACTTTTGCCTTACACTTTTACCATTTTACTTGATTAATACATGTGGTCCCCAACTTTTTCTTTCTCCCTCCTCTTCACATGGGACCACTAGAATTAATCTACCTCCCTTTATACTACTTAAACATACTTATGAAATTTTGCCTAGGAGTCCGTTTTAATCACAATGTACCATCTATTTTGAAACGGAGGAAGTAGTTTTTTTTTTTGAAGGATTTGTCACTTGAGATTTGAGAACGTCTAGATCCGGTATTGAGTTGGAGTATATCTCTATTATATAAGGGAAGGGGGAGCAATGATGTCCTCTTTTGAAACGCCTATTTTGCCCCCATTTTTTTTCTAAATTACAAAATGAATGTCAAAATCAAAATACCGAAAATAAATTTACAACACTCACTCACAAATCACTTAAAAGAAGAAACTTTACAAATCACCCATACAATTGAGAAAATCACGTTATAAAAATCACGCAAATCACTCAAATAATCAGGAAACTTTATTAAAACTTAAAATTAATTACAAACTAAAATTAATAACCTAGAACGTCAATACATACAAAAAATTTACTTATAAATCACTATTCTCAAGAACCATTCACAATTAATGGTGGGTCATGATAAAAAAATAGAGGTGTATTTGTAGTGAAATCAGAATTTAGAAATTAGACAAGGAAAAAAATTATTTACTTTTTTTATAGTGTTTCCTATATATAATGAAACTTTTACATATATTTGGACGTATTTTTTCTATTATATAATAGCGATAAATTATCAAGGTAAAAAGGTTTATATAAATATCATTCAAGAATTTTAAAAGTACAACATATCTCTATTATATAAGGGAAAGGGGGGAGCTATGTTGTCGCCGAATGAAGAGACTATCTTACCCCTTCCATTCTAAATTACAAATTCACTTACAAATCAAAGGGGCTTCAAACAAAAATATCAAAAATATAATTATATAATCACTCACAAGTCAATAAAATCATAAAATTGCATAATTTACGTTATGCAAATCACTAAAATGAGAAACTTTACAAAAACTTAAAAATTCACTTACAAACTACAACCTATAAAAAATTGACTTGAAATCAAAGTGCTACTTTCTTTACAATTTATGAAGTACTGTACTTAATTCAAAAATCAACTAAAAATTATATATATTAGAAATCATAAATAAATTCAAAAAAATTCTATTTTATTCATAGAATTTAACTTTGAAAAGTAAAAAAAAAAAACAAAAGAATGGTGAGAGACTTAAGTGACAGAAACTAAACCAATCAAATTTTGCAACTAAAACCAATTATACTTCGTATGTCTAATGTTCAAATTTTGACTCTTATGCCGAAGAAATTTGAGTTTCTGTTCGAAAAAAATTCAAGCACGCATCGCGTGCAAAAAATTCTAGTAGCTAAGTAATTAAGGGTCCGTTCGTTATCGTTTTTTGTTTTCAGTTTTTATTTTGAAAAAACTAAAAATTAAAAATCAATATTGAAAACCAGAAAAAGTGATTTTCACTTTTTGGTAATCAGTTTTCAAAATTATCATGTTTTTAATAAATTTGATTAATTTTTTATTTGTTATAGGACATATATCATATGTGATATGACTTTGAAAATCGAACAACCAAATACATAAAACCACATTAATACCGAATGAGCCTTAAACTTTAAGTTATTATTCCTGTAAAAAAAAAGTTATTGTTAGCTAATTATATATTTTAGTTAAGTAGAGTCTCTTTGAAAAATAAAACCTTTTGTACTATTGGTCGGAGCTCCGACGAGCAGGTGGCGCGGAGGAGCAGGCGTGCTGGCCGGCAGGGTGGCGGTGCGTCAGGTGCGCAACAGCCTAGGTGGGGCCGAGGAGGAGAGAGAAGTCAGGGGGGAGGGGGAGCAACGAGAAAAAGAGGAGGGAGAAGAGGAGGAGAAAGAGGGAGGGTGGCATGCACGGTTGGTCGGCGCCGGCGAGGGGGCAGACGAGTGGTGGTGGCGGCCAGAATATTTATGGAGGTTGTGCTTGAGATCTTTTGATTTTTGGGTGGAGATGAATAGTGAAATCATCATACTATTTATAGTAAGTTTTAGGAATTAAACTTCGTTAAACTAATAGATACTTTAATGTTGAAGAATACTTTGAAAGATGTTCTAAAATGTCTTGGAAAAAAAGGAGAGAAAGCTTGAGGAAGAAGATGAATTGTGTGGTCATGGTGATTTTCCTTTTTTTTTGGGAAAATTTCTAATTCTTTTGCTATTACTAAAATAGTAACTTTTCCAACTTTTTTTTAATCTACTACAAATTTAACTTAAGTTATTTTATTAAATACTTGATTTTATTTTGTTTCAAATATATTAGAAAAGTGATTAAATAATAAATACATTTTAAATAATTTATTTAAGCTAATTATCAATGTTAACCAATTTAAATTTTCGAGATATTACAATAAGAAAACTTGAAAATCATTTGTTATCAACCAAGTGCATAATTAAAACTCCATCAATAAGAAAACAAGAAAATCAATGGCTAACCCCTAGTAGTACAAAAATCATTTAATTATGATAATACTTAGGGTGCGTTCTATTCAACTTATTGACCCTGAACTTATTGGACCTTATCTGAACTGAACTTATTGAACCTGAACTGAACTTATTAGAACTTATTAAACCTGATTGGACCTGATTCAACTTATTGGACCTGATTGGAACTTATCGGACCTTATTGGAACTTATTGACCTTATTGAAACTTATTTGACCTTATTGGCCCTGATTGAAACTTATTATTAGACCTTATTGGACCTGATTGAAACTTATTAGACCTTATTGGACCTGATTGAAATTTATTTGACCTTATTAGACAAAAACATTGACCATGAATAACATAAATATTACCACTAACGTAAATACGACCCCTCAAATTTTTTATGGAGTAGTAATTATTATAATTCGTCCTTTGAAAAATAATGATTATTAATTATCTTTTATGATAATTAATTTAACAAAAAAAATTACTATTTATATATTTGCCTATACATAACTTTCACCACTAATATACTCCATCCGTTTCCTAAAGATCTTCCCTCTTTCCGTTTAAGGGTGTTTCCAAAAGATCTTCCCTCTTTTGCTTTATTCTTTATTTGGCAAAACAAATTTCCCTATTTACCCTCTCATGTCACTATCATATGGTCCACCATTACATTATTAATTCAATTTTACTCCCTTTCTCTCTCCTACTTTAACCCCTTTTTATTTGTTTATTTATCTTAACCCCCTTCTCTCTCATACTTTACTCACACCATGCCCCACACAACTTGATTTTCCTTGGTATCTGTAAGAACAGTAAGTGGGAAGATCTTTAGGAAACGGAGGGAGTATCTAATAGTCTTTGTTTTGATTTTATAAAACACTAGTAGAAAATCAAAAATTAATTAACATTTATATCTTACATTGTTATTAGTAACGAAAACATGTATGTTATCTCTAGTTATTTAAAGACGACTTGTAAAATATTGTAATTATAATAATTATTATTATTATTGTTAACCTTAATTATTTAACCATGATTATAATATTATTTAATAGCAATATGAATAATCAAATAATAGACAATAATACAAGTATAATACTATACATTGTGGTACTTTAATAAAAAATTTTAATAATAACATAATCAGCTAATAGTAATATGAATAATAAAATAATAGATATAATACAAATAAATAATAAAATAATAGACATAATACAAATAAATAATAAAATAGTATACACTAATACAAGTATAATACTCCCTCTGTTTTTCTTTATCATTCCTACTTTTCTGTGCGCGTCTTCCAATGCGCGTTTTAAAACTTAAATATCTTTCATTATATATTTGTAAAAATTATAACGATTGAATATTAATAAAGTACTAATTGAGACGAATCAAACAAGACCCCACATGACTATGTTTTTTCTTATAAATTGAGATCAGAACATTTGAGAAGATTCTCTCTATGCATGAATAGTGTCAAGATTCTAAGTGAGAAAGATAAAAAAAAAACAGAGGGAGTACTATATAATCATTGTGGTACTTTAATTAAAATTCTAATAATAACATAATCAGCTAACAGTGATATGAAATTATGAATAACAAAATAATGGACAATAATACAAATGTTTATTAAACATTGACTATTTGGACCTTATTAGACCTGATTGGAACTTATTGGACCTTATTAGACCTGATTGAAACTTATTGCACCTGATTGGAACTTATTGGACCTTATTAGACCTTATTGGAACTACTTATTGCCCTTATTAAACCTTATTGCAACTTATCTGAACTTATTGGACATGAAACTTAATTTTTTAAGGGTGCGTTCTGTTCAACTTAAAAAATTAAGTTTCAGGTCCAATAAGTTCAGATAAGTTCAGATAAGTTGCAATAAGGTCTAATAAGGGCAAAGTTCCAATGCGTTCTATTCAACTTATTGGCCCTGAACTTATTGGACCTTATCTGAACTGAACTTATTGAACCTGAACTGAACTTATTGGAACTTATTAAGGGTGCGTTCTGTTCAACTTAAAAAATTAAGTTTCAGGTCCAATAAGTTCAGATAAGTTCAGATAAGTTGCAATAAGGTCTAATAAGTGCAAAAAGTTCCAATAAGGTCTAATAAGGTCCAGTAAGTTCCAATCAGGTGCAATAAGTTTCAATCATGTGCAATAAGTTCCAATCAGGTCTAATAAGGTCCAATAAGTTCCAATCAGGTCTAATAAGGTCCAATAAGGTCCAAATAGTCAATGTTTAATAAACATTTGTATTATTTGTCCACTATTTTGTTATTCATAATTTCATATCACTATTAGCGGATTATGTTATTATTAGAATTTTAATTAAAGTACCACAATGATTATATAGTATTATACTTGTATTAGTGTCTATTATTTTATTATTATTTGTATTATGTCTATTATTTTATTATTTATTTGTATTATGTCTATTATTTTATTATTCATATTACTATTAGCTGATTATGTTATTATTAGAATTTTTTATTAAAGTACCACAATGTATAGTATTATACTTGTATTATTGTCTATTATTTGATTATTCATATTGCTATTGAATAATATTATAATCATGGTCAAATAATTAAGGTTAACAATAATAATAATAATTAAAATAATTACAATATTTTGCAATTCGTCTTTAAATAACTAGAGATAACATGTTTTCGTTACTAATAACTATGAAATATATAAATGTTATCAATTGATTGCTTCATTATCATCACTGGAGTATCTTTCTTCATCGGAGTATCTTTCTTCATCTTCTACATCATCCTCTTCAATCAATACGTTTTCTTCATCAACAGCCAACCATATTTCATCTGCAATTTTCGCCCGAGTTATCTCCATATTCTTTGTTCTCGTCTTGTCAGTCAAATTTAAATCAGCTCTTGGTTCCATGGTTTCAACTACTTGCGAAACTGGAATTCCTAAATCATGTAAACAAATAAAATTATGTAGCGTGCATGTTGCCACGAATAAAATTATGTAGTGTGCATGAATGAAGGAGTTGTTGTTAGCAATAAATGTTCAGCTTATTTTCATTGATTAGGAAAAGGAGAATCAGGCCCATAATCAAGCCCTTCACAATGAAAGTTCACTGCCTTTTGCTCAGCTTAGATTAGTAACTACTAACTACTAGTATTTTATAAAATTAATTTTTTGATTTTCTACTAGTGTTTTATAAAATTAAAACAACACTATTAGATATATTAGTGATGAAAGTTATGTATAGGCAAATATATAAATAGTAATTTATTTGTTAAATTAATTATCATAAGAGATAATTAATAATCATTATTTTTTAAAGGACGAATTATAATAATTACTATTCCATAAAAAATTTTGAGGGGTAGTATTTACGTTAGTGGTAATATTTATGTTATTCATGGTCAATGTTTTTGTCTATAAGGTCAAATAAGTTTCAATCAGTTCAATAAGGTCTAATAATAAGTTTCAATCAGGTCCAATAAGGTCTAATAAGTTTCAATCAGGGTCAATAAGTTCCAATAAGGTCCAATAAGATCAATCAGGTTCAATCAGGTCCAATAAGTTGAATCAGGTCCAATCAGGTTTAATAAGTTCCAATAAGTTCAGTTCAGGTTCAATAAGTCCAGTTCAGATAAGTTCCAATAAGTTCAGGTCCAATAAGTTGAATAGAACGCACCCTAAACCTGATTGGACCTGATTCAACTTATTGGACCTGATTGAACCTGATTGGAACTTATTGACCTTATTGAAACTTATTAGACCTTATTGGCCCTGATTGAAACTTATTAGACCTTATTGGCCCTGATTGAAACTTATTAGACCTTATTGGACCTGATTGAAACTTATTTGACCTTATTAGACAAAAACATTGACCATGAATAACATAAATATTACCACTAACGTAAATACTACCCCTCAAAAATTTTTATGGAGTAATAATTATTATATTTCGTCCTTTAAAAAATAATGATTATCAATTATCTTTTATGATAATTAATTTAACAAAAAAAATTTACTATTTATATATTTGCCTATACATAACTTTCACTACTAATATATCTAATAGTCTTGTTTTGATTTTATAAAACACTAGTAGAAAATCAAAAATTAAATAACATTTATTGCTAACAAATTAAAATTCGCACATATAAAAAATTCTCACTTCACTTTCATTAATGTGAAGGTAAGTAGATAGCATTAACTCCTTCCTTCATTTCTTCTCCTTTCTTCTCCTTTCATTTATGTGAATGTACTAGAAGATAAAAAAAAAACAAAAAGAAAGAGAAAAAAAATGCTCAAAATCAACGTAGCTTTGCAACATCGCTGCATTCATTTCTTCTCCTTTCTTCTCCTTTCTTCCTTCTGTTTTTTGCTTTTCTCCAATACTCCATTAGAGACACAAACACGAAGTCACCAATCATAATCTTAATTATTTGACCATGATTATAATATTATTTAATAATAATATAATCACCTAATAGTAATATGAATATAATCAAATAATAGACAATAACACAAGTATAATACTATACATTGTGGTACTTTAATAAAAAATTATAATAATAACATAATCAACTAATAGTAATATGAATAATAAAATAATAGACATAATACAAATAAATAATAAAATAATAGACACTAATACAAGTATAATACTATATAATCATTGTGGTACTTTAACTAAAATTCTAATAGTAACATAATCAGCTAATAGTGATATGAAATTATGAATAATAAAATAAATGGACAATAATACAAATATTTTATTAAAACATTGACTATTTGGACCTTATTGGACCTTATTAGACCTGATTGGAACTTATTGGACCTTATTAGACCTGATTGGAACTTATTGCACCTGATTGGAACTTATTGCACCTGATTGGAACTTATTGCACCTGATTGGAACTTATTGGATCTTATTAGACCTTATTGGAACTTATTGCCCTTATTAGACCTTATTGCAACTTACTAGAACTTATCTGAACTTATTGGACCTGAAACTTAATTTTTTAAGTTGAACATAACGCACCCTAATAAGGTCCAATAAGTTCCAATCAGGTGCAATAAGTTCCAATCAGGTCTAATAAGGTCCAATAAGTTCCAATCAGGTCTAATAAGGTCCAATAAGTTTTAATCAGGTCTAATAAGGTCCAATAAGGTCCAAATAGCCAATGTTTAATAAACATTTGTATTATTGTCCATTATTTTGTTATTCATAATTTCATATCACTATTAGCTGATTATATTATTATTAGAATTTTAATTAAAGTACCACAATGATTATATAGTATTATACTTGTATTAGTGTCTATTATTTTATTATTTATTTGTATTATGTCTATTATTTTATTATTCATATTACTATTAGCTGATTATGTTATTATTAGAATTTTTTATTAAAGTACCACAATGTATAGTATTATACTTGTATTATTGTCTATTATTTGATTATTCATATTGCTATTAAATAATATTATAATCATGGTCAAATAATTAAGGTTAACAATAATAATAATAATTATAATTACAATATTTTGCAATTCGAGTTTTAATAACTAGAGATAACATGTTTTTGTTACTAATAACAACGAAAGATATAAATTTTTGATTTTCTACTAGTGTTTTATAGAATCGAAATAAGACTATTAGATATATTAGTGGTGAAAGTTATGTATAGGCAAATATATAAATAGTAATTTTTTTTTGTTAAATTAATTATCATGAGAGATAATTAATAATCATTATTTTTTAAAGGGCTAATTATAATAATTATTACTCCATAAAAAATTTTGAGGGTAGTATTTACGTTAGTGGTAATATTTATGTTTATTCATGGTCCAATGTTTTTGTCTAATAAGGTCAAATAAGTTTCAATCAGGTCCAATAAGGTCTAATAAGTTTCAATCAGGTCTAATAAGTTTCAATCAGGGCCAATAAGGTCTAATAAGTTTCAATAAGGTCAATAAGTTACAATAAGGTCCAATAAGTTCCAATCAGGTTCAATCAGGTCTAATAAGTTGAATCAGGTCCAATAAGGTTTAATAAGTTCCAATAAGTTCAGTTCAGGTTCAATAAGTTCAGTTCAGATAAGGTCCAATAAGTTCAGGGCCAATAAGTTGAATAGAACGCAGCCTTAGTAGTACAAAGGCAGTAGTCACATTGTTGACTAGTGCTTTTGTCTTCTTTTTTTTCTTTTAAGAAAACTTCTGCACATATCTTTATTATGTAAGGGAAGGGAGGAGCTATAGTGTCCGGAGAATCTTTATAGTAAACCTGGGTGTATCATGCTCATGGTACACCCAAGGCTATTTTCGTCAAATGAGCAAAATGGGCTAATGAGCAAATGAGCAAAATGAGCAAAGGATCAAATGAGTAAATGAGAAATGAGCAGATGAGCAAGTATTTCTACTCATTTAAGAAAATGAGCAAACTTGGTGCAAATGAGCAGTTATGAAAACAAACTAATTACAGGTGAGCAAAAAAGAAAATAAAGAAAGAGATGAAATGAATAGAAAAAAAAAAGACTAGAGCAAGTACATAAGAGTTGACTAAGCACCAATAATCATCCAACACAAATTATGTAAATGAGCACATAATCTTCAACTGGTTTATGCAATACGAATAACTGAGGGGAAATGAGCAAAACAACAACAAAACTAATGAGCAAAAATATAATCAGACCTTGGTCGTGGGTCTTCATCATCGTCGTGGATGGGTCGTAGGTCTCTTCAGCCGCCTCATCATCATCATCTCGAGTCCGCGTCATCATCATCTCATCGTTCATCTCGTGAATTTCAGATCTGGAATTTTTTTTCAACGAATTTCAGATCTCCATTGTTGTGTTTGGAAGGTTTGGAAAGATGAGAGAGAAAAGAATTGAAAATCAGATTTTTTTTACCGGCGAGAAAGAATTGAGATAAATGAGCGAATTTCAGATCTCCATTATTGTGTTTGAATTGAATATGCCATTAATGATCTGCAAGGTTGTGTTGGTTTCTCCATTTTTTTTTCTGTTTATAAGGTTTCGAATTAAAGGAGGAGAGAGAAAGAAGAATTGAATTCAGATTTTTGCCTTTTGCTTTTTGTCATTTATTGCCCCGAAATTACCAGCGTGCCCCTTAACTTGCAATTAATTACGAAAATGTCCCTGGGTGTACCATGAGCATGGAACACCCGAGTGTTCCATGAGTGGACTCATTTGTCCGCATTTGAATATACTGTTTTACCCTTTTTTTTCTTTTTGAATTACAAGACCAATTTCAATTGCCGAAAATACAATTATAACAATCAATCACAAGTCAGTTGAAATCAATAGAATTGCATAATTCACGTTATACAAATAACTGAAATGAGAACCAAGCTTGCTTGGTGGAGGTGGTGGAGAACTCACCTTGTGACTTGGAGGTCACAAGTTCGAACTCCACTACCTACATATGCTTGGGAGTAGAGATTCTCTTATACCCCCCTCTACTCTCAAGCGTTGACTTGTGTTGCTGGGCTGGCTGACCTGAGCGAGGTGTTGGTCCAGTAGGGTCCTTCTTCTTATCAACGGGTCCCCAGTGGGGGCCAAAAAAAATGAAATGAGGAAACTTTACAAAAACAAGAAAATTCAATTACCAACTATAACCCAATAGCAATTGCATACTCCGTTCCCAAGAACCATTTACAATTACATACTAAAAAAATTACCAATACACTACAACGTCAATACAAATTACAAACTACGAAAAACATACGATTTTGACGGGAAGATTCACATTTGTCCATTGGCAATATGCGAACTTCTAAAAAAAGGTACATAATTCTTTTTTGTCTTGCAAGTTATTTCAAATTAGTTGAAAAAAAACTAACTCTTATATTCGAATTACATGGATAATTTAAGTCTCTATTGTATGGTATAAATTCCGAAATAATTATTTAAAAAAATCAGTACATGTTTGTAACAAAAAAAGGCATTATAAAATATAAATCAATTTTGAATACAATAACACACAAAAAACAAACTAAAAATGAAATTACACTAATTTTCCAAAACAAATATTGAAATTAAAAACCGAAAAATGATTGATTTTACTGAGATTTCTTATGAATAATTTAAAATCCAAAAAAATGAGTAGAAAAAGTATGAATAATTAAAAACCCAGAAAAAGGAGTAGAAGAAGTCTTGATAAAAAAAAAAAAGGGAAAGGAAAAGTGGATGATTCAAGAACTTATTTGGGACAAAATCAGGATCATAAAACGTAAAGAATTACCATCTTCAGATTTGAGGCCCCTCATTTAATTCGTCAACCACATAACTCCAATTTCAATTCTATTTCCACGAACGTTTTGAGCATTACCACACGATCGAAATGAAAAACCTAAAAAGATCCACAAAAACAGAGACCAAAATTATCCTAAAAATTAATGGAGCGTTAATGGGGTTAATTATGACACCATAATTGACTTATTAATATGATGTTTACCATGAAATATGAATATAAATATGAAATCTCGATCTTATTTAGTGAGCTATAAATGATAGCGAGGATAAGTAGACGAGTCTATCTATTTTTTTCTGAAAGAATCGTTCTAATTTTTTGAGGGAAGGGAAGATATAAGGTTCTAGGTGGGAAGATGAAAGGAGGATTAGATGAAAAAAAGTGAGATACATCAGTCATATGGGTATATGGGGTGGATAGTTATATGGTAGGTGGGATTGATAGTCATATGGATAGATGGGTAAAATTATGTGGGTTTGTTACTTGCATACCTGTGGCTTTGTGGTTTTGGCTACAATTTTTTTTGGACTATTAACAAACAACTAACGTTAATCATACTTGGTTATCTATAAGTGAAACAATAATATTAAATAAAATCATGAAAACAAATTATATTTATCTTGTCTCCTCTGGACATGATTTGGCATGAACCTCAATTAATATATATCAATCTTGATTAGCAGTATTGATCTTCTCTTTACATGGTTTGTTTCAATAATGAGCAACAGTTATGCCAAAAAAATCGTCGCACGCATCGCGTGTATGCAGCGATGTGATTACGGTTGTGGAAAACAAGATCTTTTGTGGTACTTATGAAAAGTAACTAATACTAAAAAAAAAAAGGATAGGGGCTCTTAAGTCACGATTAAGAGCGGATAAATCACTTCTCGTTTGTTTGATTTTGATTTATTACTTGAAAATCAAGTAGTTAATTTACGTTCAACTCAAAAAAACTCTCGTAATTTTAATTCTCTAAATCTTCACCTTTATTGAATAATATATGTGCCTTTAAATAGGCATTACAAACCTAATCCTAGGGGGCGAACTCGGATTTGGCGTGAATATATAGATAGCAACACGCTTCTTTCCTCATTCAAGCAAACTAGAACTCATAATACACATAAAACAAGAAAAACATATTTTAAATAGAGTAGTAAAAACTTGTAAGTAAAATACTGCTAATACTACTAATCAAAATACTACCGTACATAAATAGAAACCTTAAAGAACTAGGATACTATGAGAAATCTTAATAGAACTAGGATACTATGAAAAATCCTAATAGAATTAGGATTCTCTAAAAGATGAAATGCCGCATGCTCTTGCATCATGTATGAGGTACATATACGGAAGAATATGTCAATCAGAGTCTGAAATGTTCACGAGCTGAGCCACCATTAAGCCCGTTATTTATGAAGTAGGCACTACATTCTTTCACTGTGGTCTCACGATACTTTGGCGGATTTGATTCCGATAATAATTCTTTGATAGGTCCATACTTTCTAGATGTCTCAAGTAAAAATGTCGAGAAAAATGATGCCACAGATATTCTTGGACCCCTTTTGTTGGCTAATACTCTGTGTTCCACGCTTTTATATTTATCATTTGTTATCAACTGAAAATATACATGCAAATACATTAGACACATTAAATTTATGTATATGTCCAGTTGCCACATTTAAACTTATATGTTATTGTTTGATATTGACAAAAGGAAAAAGAAAAAAAGAAGACAAAGGCAGTTAGGCACTAGTCAAATTGTTGAACTACTGAAATGGAAGTATATAATATACTCTCTCCGTTTCAAAATATAGTTTTTGTTTCTATTTTGAAAGTCAAATTTTAGAAACTTTGACCAAATATTCTCGTTAATGTATAGATTAAAACATCTTCATATGAGATCTTGTTAGATTCATCTTAATGTGTACATTCATAATATCAACTTTTTATAATTTTTACTAATACAAAATTAAAGATATTGTAGGTCAAAGATATGTATTGAAGACTGTGCAAAAAGAAACGTGAACTCTATTTTGGGACGGGGGAGTAACATACAACATACTCAACATATATAGAAGTACTTATTTACCTGTAAAAGGTCCCCTATGTTAACCACTAAAGCTCCAGGAGTGGGAGGAACATCAACCCAACGATTGTGATGAAGAACTTGAAGACCACCAATTTGGTCTTGCAATAGCAGAGTTAAGAAGACATTGTCAGCATGTTTTGAGGTTCCCAGTGTTAATTCTGGTTGTGGACAAGCTGGATAATAATGACCCATAACATTTAGCCCTTCACTACAACCTATTTCATTTAAGTGCTTTGCTTCCAATCCAAGTGCCTCAGATAGTAGCTCAAACAACACTTTTCCCACCTTCATCACTTGCTTTGAGTACTCTATTAGTATTTCCCTACACGTCCATATATAAACCATATATAACCAAATTGTCTATCAATTGAGAGAAATGGTAGTATTTTACAACAAATAAAACAATATATTATGTAGTTTAATTTTCACAACATTTTTGTATTTGGTAGTTTTTCGGAAAATTATATAAGATAAGCGAAGAGGAAGGGGACACCAAAAACTATAAACCCCCTTAAGTAATAAAATACAAATTCACCATCTTTTACCATTATACCTTCAATTAACAAAATATTTATATCGTCCTTGATTTATTGGTTTTCAAAAACTAGAAAACTAATATACAATGAACTCTATGAACAATTTTTTGTATATATTATTACGCAATTGACCTTTTGTTTGTTTTCGCATACATCGCGTGCAAACAATACTAGTAATAAATAATAAGAAGATAATAGATCAAAAGAGACAAACCTGCATGGGGTAGGCAATTGATGAGGAAGAGGAGGATAAGGAGCCATCATAACACCAAAAGAATCTCTCCAATTAGCAGTCTTTCCTTTATACAAATTAATATTACTATTATAAACAAACGTTTTATTCTCATAATCCCTAGAATAGTAACTTTTCTTCATTTCATCATCTTCCTCAAAAAACTCTCTTACTCCTTTCAATATCTCTTCTAAAACAGTGTCAGGAATCCCATGATTCACCACTTGAAAAAAACCCCATTCCTCAGATGCTTCTCGAATCTTCTCGACTGCGGCGGCGGCGCTAAGATCAATGATTGGGATACTACAGACAGCATAATCAGACTGAGAAGTGGGTGTAATAATAGTTGGGTCAATGAAAAAAGAGGGAATGGTTGAAACACCAGTATCTGCGACTCCCTTCACTCCTAATTTTGTTTCATCAAATGCTTTTATTTCTGCATCTCGTTCACTTTTACTCGAGTTCATTTTTTTTCCTTTTCTTGTGGGCTAATAATAATAATAATAATAGCTTTGAAATGAGAAAATATGTCGAGTTCTCAATCTGCTTATTAATTGAAATGAAAATAGCAGCTATATATATATGTTGTGAGAATATGTATTGAAGCCAGTTGACGAACATATTCTTGTTTTCTTTTTCTTTCTTTTCTTTTCGTGAACTCCAAGCTATAGTGGAATACTGATAGACACACATGCATGTCGGGTACGTACGACTTCGTGGTCAGGAAGTCTGGGTACGACTTCGTGGTCAGAAAGTGTCCGAGTTTGTGTAGGGTTTTCATAAAAAACGAAATCGAAAAATCGTATTAAAAAACCGGTTTAAATAGGTGATTACCGTATTGATAAAAAAAAATTTAACAGTACGGTTACCGAATCGTCGAACCGATAAAATTAACGGTTAAATGGTACGATTACAGTACTTATGATTTTTGAATGAACGGTTAAACGAAATATTTTTTTCTCTATTTAATTGTTGTGAAACATTTTCAAACAATTACATTAATTCTAATATTTGTTGCTAATAAGTTACAACAATTAGAGAAAGTATGTAATTATTTAAAAACTCTAGTATAAATATAAACACTATAATTAGGAAATGCAGTGAATTCTTAGTGTTAGTTATGTTTTACAATGGATTTATTACTATCCACTTTATAATACATTTTATATTAGAGTATATATATAATATTAAAATATATGCACAAAAATCGAAAATATATATGTACATTAAGTAAAACATAATAGTATAACTTAAATAACGGTTAATGGTTAACCGAAAAACGTAATGAAAAATTGGTTAACCGCGCTTAGGCGGTAACCGGTCTAAACGATTACGGTTCTCAAAAGAGTGAATCAAAATGTTATTTCGGGATGGTTAACCACAGAATACCCCTAAGTTTCTCTATGTCTCTCATCGTGAGAGGCCAAAATTGACTCTCATAGGGACACGCTTGACATTTCGCACAAAAAGACAAAAAACAGACACTCAACATTGGCACCAACTTAGGACCTGTTCTCACCAACTTATTTTCAGTTCAGTTCAGTTCAGCTCCAATCGGTTCAGTTCAGTTCAACTCCATTCTTTTATAACCATTTTGTTAAATATTATTATTATGTTAGTATAATTTATATTTACTAATTACTCTTATTATTATTATTATTATTATTATTATTATTATTATAATTATTATAATTATTATTTATTTATTTATTTTTATATCATTACTATTAAGTATTATTATTATTATTACTTCCTCCGTTCCATAATAAGTGAAACACTTCTCTAAAAAAGCTCTCACATAAAAGAGATAAGTGTTTCACTTATTATGGAACGGAGGAAGTATTATTTTATTATTATTGTTGTTAATTGTTGTTGTTTCTATATATTATTTTGTTTATTATAGCTTTACTCATTATTATTACTATTATTATTAGGAGGATCATGGTTTAGGTCAAAGCACAAATAAACCCACGTTATTAAGCCCATAAACCAATCAAATCGCGTCAAAACGGTTTATGATGCAATTTTCGCGGTCCAACCCAATCATTATTTTTATTACTAAATATTATTATATTATTAAATCTAATTATTAAAATAGTAATATTAATTTACTTCTTAGATATTATTGTTATTATATAATCATCATCAAGTATTAATATATTAATACAAATAATATAAAATAATTATTATTAATTATCATTATTATCATTAATTATTATTATTATTAATTTATGATTATTAATATTATTTATTTATAACTATCATTTAAAAATATCCAAAATATTATTATTATTATTATTATTATTCATTATTATTACTCATCATTATAATTATTATTTAATATTCATATTATTATGTTTAAATATTATTTATATATTTATTACATTCAATTTAATTCAATTCAGTTCAGTTCAGTTCAGCTCCAATCAATTTAGCTCCAATCAGTTCAGTTCAATTCAGCTGCAATCAGTTCAGTTCAGTTCAGCTGTTTTCTGCCGAAGAGAACAGACCCTTATACTAAAGTTCAGTAAAATAAGTACCAATACCAAAATAGCTATTGTTTTAATACCTAGTGTAAGTGAATTTTGGTATAATTTTTGGTATCAATTTTACCAAGATAAGTATAGTTTTTCCAATAGACATCAAGTGGTACTATTTTGACCTTACCTATTGGAAAAGACATACTACTGTACAATGGGATAAAATTTAGTTTATCCAATAAGAATTTAAATATGATGTAATCCAACTCACCGTCAAAACATATACTCCACCTTTAGAGTCTTTTTAGATAAAATTTAGTTTATCCAATAAGTAATTTACCCATTAATCTATCAAGTGTAGTTATGCTCGTACTAATAATATCTAAATATCAAAATTATGTTCGTAGAGTCTTTTTAGGATTCCACCTTTTAGTTGCCAAATCAAGCCCCTCCATTATTATCTTTCTCGCTTTTGACTTTTTTTGGGCCGCCATGTTTTCCGTCATAAATTTGTGAACGTTTAGTACTTTTTTTTTTCCTTTTTGGTATAGCTATCTAGCTAAATTTTGCTCAAGTGTTAAGGCATTTATTAAAGTAAAGTGTTCTTCTAAACTTTTATACTTTTTCTTTGAGGTATTTTTCATTGTTTCCAAAAATTGATGTTATATAAATTGATATTATTGGATTGATTTTAGTTATATCAATATCATTTATATACTAGAAAGAATGTTAGGTTGAAGTTTACAAAGTTTGAACTTGAAAAGTCAAATAGAATACTATAAAAATAATGGAAGAACTATTTACGAGATGAAAATTTTGCCGTTTTAATTAGGCTATTGTTCACTTCACTTTAGGTTCACTTATTTGAGGTAATGTAAGTTCAAGATTAACTTCAAATAAGGTTAGATAAGTCATAAATAAGTTAAATTTGATAACGAGCACTTGAATTCAACCAACAACCACAATAAATCTTAATAAGTTAATGGACTCAAATTTTTTAAGTTCGTAACTAATAAGCTCATACGAGGATAATGCAAGCTGTAAAAAGATTATGTTCTCCTCAACCTTAGAAAATTTGGATGCCTTATGAAGGAATTGAGTATTTTAGTATAACTTTGTTTATTGGTGTGTAGAGAGAGCCACAAGCTCACAAGAGCAAATGATGCAGACGTAATATGATTCCACGTTTTGGGCACCACCTTTTAAGTTTTTAATCAATATAATTAATCTAATTGGCATCCACTAGTATAATTTTCTTATGAAATCAGAAATATTTTTTGTTTAGATGAAGGGATACTAGTCTATCATTTACTAAGGGTTATAAATCACTGTTCCCAAAAGCAATGGGTATAGTATATATATTATTGGATTTTTCCAACATGTCATAAGGCATAAGTTAGAGTATCAAAAATCCTATATAAGATTATCATTATATAAAAAGTTTCCATTTCAAAATTCAATCAAATTAAACTGAAAAAATTATATAATTATCTCTATATATCTTAAGTATCTATACTTATTTAATTATATATTTTTTTAATGAAATTAATCTTGAAATTTATGCCTTATGGCTTAGGTTAGAAAAATTCACATATAAAGGGCATGTTAAGTGTGTTTGGATCCTCTAAAGTTTTGAAGAAACTCTAAGATAGAGTTTGAGCAATATCAATCATTGAATAAAAAATTAATGGCTCATATATATATTATCTTTCCAAAACTCCTCCTATTTTTTCTTATCAAAATCCACCCACTTATTTCTCCCTTCTCACCAATATGAGCCCTTAATTTAAAAATGTATGATTCATATATAACTTTACCTTATAGAGGATCCGGACTCATGTTAAATTGATGACTAAATGGGTAGAAACATGCATGGAAAAAAGTTCCATTATCTATATTATATAAGGGAAGGGGGGAGGTATGGTGTCCCCTAATGAAGAGACTATCTTATCCCCCCCCCCCTAATTTTCTAAATTACAAATTCACTTAAAAACGAAAGGGGACTTCAAACAAAAATACTGGAAATAAAATTATAATATTCACTCACAAGTCAACTAAAATTATATAATTGCATAATTTACATTATACAAATCAGTCAAACGAGGAAACTTTACTGGACTAAAAAATTCACTTACAAACTACAACTAATACACTACAACGTCAATACATACTCACCAAAAATTTGACTTGAAATCAAAGTGTCCACTTTCTTCACAATCTATGAAGTAGAGTACGTACTTAATTCAAAAATCAACTAAAAAATTATAATATTAGAAATCTTAAATAAATTCAATAAAATTTCTATTTTGTTCATAGAATTTAACTTTGAAAAAAAATAATTGGTGAGAGACTTAAGTGATAGAGACTAAACCAATCAAATTTTGCAACTAAAAACAATTATACCTCGTATGTCTAATGTTCAAATTTTGACTCTTATTTATGTTGAAGAAAACCGAATTTCTATCTCGAAAAAAATCGAAGCACGTATCGCGTGTAAAAAATGCTAGTAAATAAAAAGATGGAAAGAAAGCAGCTCTAGTAAGGAAAAATATATAATACCAAACAGAATCTGATAGAGTGATGGGTATTCAACTGTGATTTCTTAACTAATATATCTCTGGATTTTGTAGTATACAGCAGATCATTTTCCATATATATACTTCATACCTTTTTTTTTTAATAATTTAAATAAAATATTTACATCTAGCTCTTTATATAACAATTATTTTTGATAGATAAAACAAATATATGGAAATGAAAAATTATTATTTTCATATTTTTTTAGTTCTCAATTTTTAAAATCAAATTGATTACATTAAGATGAATTTAAAGCTTGATTAAATAACACCTTTTTTTTAAAATAAGATGAAGTAGGCTCACTTGAGAATAGACAAGGGAGATTCCTCAAATGAGTTTCTTGAGTTTTGATCCCGCCACTCCTTCACCTCCTCAAATAAATAGAGATATATCTTTCCTAAAATTTAAAAAGGACATTGATTGAGTGACCCTAAGGATTGCCAACCCTCTTATTATTGAATTTTCATTGGTTAGGAATATATTAAAACATTATTTTTATATCTCTTCTCTCCTCGTTTATTACATACATATCAATATTTTATTCTAATGTGTCTAAGAGGATTGACAACCCTAAGGGTTACTCAAACATTTTCCAAAAAAAAAAATAGCACATATCTTATAGTTTTCTAAAATTTTAAACCATAAAGTGAAAATTGGCCACGAAAGTTGCATGCAATTAAAAGAAAAGCGAAGATTTATTTCCATAAAATCAAAATGTTTATGATTTGGTCTGGTGTGAAAAGAACAATAAAAAAAGCTAACAAAAATTAACCAAATACAATGGACAGTAGATTAGTTTCATCTATAAATAAGATAATCTCACCCTTAATCTTTATAGAATAAGAGTATCTTAAATCAGGAGAGTGATATAAAAAGAAGATGGTGAGAGAGGCTCTTCGCAAGTGCTCTAATTGTGGTAATACTGGTCACAATTTAAGGACTTGTTTAGGTAACAACAACAATGAAGAGGGTTTTAAGTTGTTTGGGGTTCAAATTTTATTGAAGAAAGAACAAGAAAAGGTGATTAAGAAAAGTATTAGGGGTACAATAGATCTCAATGATACAACTAATAAACATGATCATAATTCCTGTGATGATTATCTGTCTAATGGCCTTCCTAATAGAAAAAAAGGTATGAGTTTATTTCCTACTTCTACATTGTTATTCTTTCTTACTCCCTGATAATTATAAAGAAATGCTCAATTAGCAACATGTAAATATGTAAGGGGCACTTGGAGCAGCAAGTGATAGCCTAATGATTCTAGGCATTTGGGATTGAATTTCATCTCTGGCTTAGAGGGATTTCAAATTCTCCTGACTTGTAAGGGACTTCAATTATCCCGAATTAAAAATAAATAAAATATAAGGTGGCGCCTGCATAGTAACGGACTAGCCTGAAAAGAGGCTGTCAATTCACACTTTAGTTTTAGAAATGAATTCTTTTAAAAAAACTACCTTTTACAACGAACTTTTTTTAAAAAATTACCTTTAAAAAAAATCATAAAACTACCTTTTATAGTAAATTCTTTTCAAAACACTACCACTTAGCGATTTTCGTTATGCTTCACTAGTAGAATAATTGCTTATTGCTGCGTGATATTGCCGCAGTATTACCAATACGCAACAATATATCACGTAAAAAGAAAAGAAAAAATATAAAATAACCATATATATTTGTTGAGCTTTTGGCCGAAAACCGCAGCAATATGGTTTCAACAAAAAATTTTGAAGTTTTTTTGACTATTGGACCCAACATATTGGTGCGGTTTCTGGCAAGAACCGCAACAATATATTAAAAGAATATTAAAAAATATATTATTTTAATCTATTATTGCGATTCCTTCTAGAAACAGCAGTAATAGGGTCATTAGGGTTTTATACTACTAAGGGCGCCGTTTCTTCACTATTTCCCCTCACTTTCACTTCATAGTATCTCCTTCCTCCTCTATCTCTCCTCACCCTCTCTAGATCTCCTTCCTCTCTCCTCACTTTCATATTATCTCCTTCCTTCTATATCTCTCCTCACCTTCTCTAGATCTCCTTCCTCTCTCACACTTCGCCATTTCTCCAGATCTCCTTGTCGTTCTTCGAGATTTCGTTGCTCGATTTCACGCCGACCAACACCACCACCATACCGGCCACAACAAACCCACCGGCGCTTCCTATTACGTCAACGCCATCGATTTTGTGCCATTAGCCTTTCATGCCATCAGCATTCCTCCACCGTCGAAATCTGGTGACCATCGGCGAGTTTATCTCTCTTTCTTTGAACGAAGAGTACCTCTTCGCAATATTGGCGCTCGTAGCTCTGATCCTCCGTCATTGCTTGCTTTCGCTGGTCGCCTCGAGTTTTTCGAGTTCTTGGCGATTCTTCGAGTTTGTTGTTGATTTTCAGTTTCTTATTTTTTGTTTTAAGATCTCTTTTTTTATTTTCATTTTCTTATTTTTTTAAATATATTTCTTGTTTTTTTTTAATTAGTCATTTAGTTGTAACTGTTTTTATTTTTTTTTGCATTTTCATTTTACTTTTTGATCTTTTGTATTGTTTATGTAACTAGCTTTTTTTTTTTATCTTTATATATATTAATGAGTTCATATGTCTTTTCATCTTCAGTTCATCTGCGAATTTGGTGGATAGTGGATGGGTTAGTTGCCTGGTTTTAATCTTTCAAATTTGATTGCAAAATGCAAAAAAAAAAATTAATTTACCTGTACCAGGATCTATTGCTACGGTTTTGGACAAAAACCGCGGTTCCTAGCCAAAGCCGCAGCAATACGTTGTACTTTTTTAATAAAAAATAAATCTATTGCCGCGGTTTTGGCTAGGAACCGCAACAATATCTCGGCCTATTATTGCGGTCAAAAACCGCAGCAGTAGGTTAATTACCTATTGCTGTGCCCTTAATTGCTGCGCGGCCAAAACCGCCGCAATCGGCCACTTAATGACCGCGACAATAAGCATTTATTCTACTAGTGCTTGATAGTGAAAACGAGGTCTGACAATCACGTGATATGCACGTAAGTAGTTACCAAACTCAAATGGATTACAATTGGGCTACAACAAGATCGTGGGTTATTGGGGAGGGAGGGGAATTGTGCTCCGACGAGGTCATGAGTCATTCGAGAGGGAGAGAAAGTTCTGGTAATATGCTCACATGAGTAGTACATAATGATAATTTTATCATGCACCCGGATGTACCATGCTCATTCGTATACCCAATAGCCTTGGATACATGTATAATGCATATGGTACACCCGAGTGTATGATGAATGTAGGTCAAATCTTATTTTAGCAGTCTCCCTTAACTAAAAATTGTTAAGTGGTAGTGTTTGAAAGGATTTTACAATAAAAAGTAGTTTTGTAAAATTTATTCTTTAAAAGTCAGTTTTTTAGGAAAAAAGTTTGTTATAAAAGGTAGTTTTTTAAGAATTTTCCTTTATAAATAATTATTTTTTTTATTTTGTTTTGTGACCTTTACATTCATGATGGTAACTCTAATTCAAACTTTTAACTTATTGGCTTATTGTGTGTGCATATCATGCGCCGGTGTTTTAACTATATATCACACATTGCCCTACATTTGCATGGTCCAATGTGCTCCTGCTTTAAGCAAGACTTGCATAGTTACAATGTCTGACAATGCAGGAAATCCATGGACCAAGGAAGAGCACCAATCATTCTTGATGGGATTGCAAGCGCTAGGAAAAGGGAAGTGGAAAGGGATTGCAAAAAAGTACGTGATTTCTAGATCGCCATCTCAAGTGGCTAGTCATGCACAAAAATATTTCATCCGACTTGCAGCTTCAGAGAAAAAGAAAATAAGACCTAGTGTATTTGATGCCAACCTTCAAGAACCTGTAAGTCTAAATTCATTCTTGTGTTTCTCTTCTCTTCAAAGAAAAAATTAAAAAACCTTATGTTATGGTCTTATGGACGTTATATCATATTATAGTATGTTTCCTTAAAACGATCCCCTTCAGTATATAAGGTAAAGGTTAACCCTAATTTGTGGCTCATTATATATTTTGTTTATATCTTATAACTTCCACCTTCATGAGATATGGTATTGATTTAATATGAGTTTTACATGTGTGAAAAAAATACATATTTTAAATTTAAATACTTAATTATAAAGCTATAACATTGATTTTTATGTTATTGTGTAGATAAGGGCATCAAATGAGACACTTAGTATTAAATATTAACGTGTTTGAACTAAGTTGGTAAGAATTATTAAGCTCAAGTATGATCGAGCCTTTCAATCTCTAGTCCAAGCTCATGAAACGTTTGGCTAGCTCGAGCTTGCTCGATCATTATTTGTGCTTCGAGTTTGAATCAAGCTCATTATATCAACCTTCTTGCTAAATACTCCCTCCACTTCTTATAAAGCATGCTCAATTTTCGAGATTGAACTTCATTCAAAGTACTCTTAATAGAATAGTATTGAACACTTCAATGTCTTATGATAAAAAACATATAGGAATAGTAAATTAAAAGGCATCTCTAAAACATCATATTCAAAACTTGAACGAGTTTTTACGAACATAAACGTGTTGATAGATGAGTAATGAACAAGTCACAAACACGTCAAACATGAAAACAAACCAACTCACGCAGCTCATTATCTTTAAGAGTTATATCTATAAGCTTTAGCTTAACTAGTTTGCAAATATATTGGTTCATTTGGAGCCTTTTCACAATTTCACTTGCCTTAGGATCCTTTTATGCCTTGTTTTCTTGAACATATTTTTTTAGAAGACTGATTTTATTTTATTTTTGATGTTTTTGGTGAATTTTCAGCAGGTTGATGTGGATGGAAATGGGCAGAAAAAGTTTGTTGTAGGAAGCTGCACCCCAATTATGTTATATTCATATGGACCGGTGACAGTTAACTTCTCACATGAGACTTACATGTATCTGCCTCAAGGCTCAAACCCATGATTCATGATTGAACTAGAAAAGTTTCAAATGTAATGCTCCACAAAATCACAAATCATCGAAAAAGAATGAAAAATAAAGGAATCACTTCAGCTTAAAGAAAGAAGTTTTGATTATATATACTTGAGAGTGATCGTTATATTCTGAAATTATAATGAGTATAGTCTAATCAATTACTCCATATGAAAGATGACAAACATTTCTTCGAAACAACCAAAAATAATGTTTTATTTGGATTGCAGTGGGGAGCCTACAATGGGTAAGAACTTAAGAAGTATCCATTGACACCCTAAATAAATTTTCTAAAAAGAAGATTTATCTATCTCCATTGGAGAGTGCGTTTATCATACAACAAGTGTACCATGTGCATGGTACACCCAATACTATTTTTTGCTCATTTTGGGTTCTACTTATTATGTGATTATGTTCATTTGGAGGTTTCAAGTGAGCAATGAGCAAAAAATATCCTTAAGTGTGATAAAAATTATACTCCGTTGGACTCTAATAAAATATAAAACGTTTGTATTCATTGTTGAAATAGTAACTTCAACTTATCAAACCTGGATCCTGTATCTAAAACCCCGAATCTAAAATTATGGTACGACACTACGGCTATGTTCAGTTCACCTTATTTTTGCTTATTTCAGATCTAATCAGATCATATCAGAAAAAATAAGTTCAGATTAGATCAGATCAGAAAAAATAAGTTCAGATCATATATATCATGCTTATATTTAAAAACTCATTATTACTATTAAATATCTTTCATTACATATTAGTAAAAAATTATACTAATTGAATATTAATAAAATACTCATTGAGACGAATCAAACAAGACCCCACATGACTATATTTTTTCTTATATATTGAGAAAAATCTAAAAGATTCTCTCTAATTGTGAATAGTGTCAAGATTCTAAGTGAGAAAGATAAAAAAAATACAAAGGGAGTATTATTATTTACTAGTACATTTGTTCAAAAGGATTATTATTGTTGTTGTTGTACTTATTAATTACTAGTTGCATATGCACGCGATGCGTGCGTGGACAATCTTATATAGTTATAGATAAATAGACATGTTTTTTTTATCTAAAATTATTTAGATAGTGATGTAAATTATTGAGGTTCTTCCATAGATCATGTTTTTATCTTTTTAAATTAAAGGTGAATGATTTTAATTGTTCAATACAGTCACTGTAAAATTTGATCGATAATTTAATAATTTTCTTTTCAGTGACTTTAGCATAGTTCTTTAACAATTATAAATGTTAATAAACCATATTGTTTGAACTTTGTAAATATAAAATATTATGTTATCACGATATATTGCTAACTTTTTTTTGGTGGAAAATTCTAATTGATTTCGGAATTGATTGTGTCAATCTAGTTTTTCAAATTATTAATGGTATTGCATATTCCATTTTTGACCTACTCATATGGCAAGTTTCATTGATTCCCATTTTTCAACTTTTCATAAAAATAAAAATATTATTTTAAATTATTAGAGGGTATTTTAGTCACTTCAAAAGAGGACACCACACCTCATCCCTTGACTTATATAATAGAGATTAATATTGGTAATTATTATTAATCTTGTTGTTACCATTATAAATGTCATTGTTATCATTATATTAAGTTATTTTGTTGTTATTAAATAATAGAAAATTAAAAGTCACGTGTTAAGAACATAAGATTTACGCAAAAGTAAGAAATATATATAGTATGATAGCTCAAATCCATGACAACGAAACTACTAAGTTCGGATTACATTTCAAAATAGCTAAGTGTGAAATACAAATTATAAATTTAGATTCGGACACCTCTTCCTACTGAATTCCAAATCTCTCTAGCTATTTGAAGTTGCACGCTAGTTATTTCTTTTATGCGCAAGTCATAGTTGTTTGTATATCTTATTATATTTTATATGAAAAAAAAAGTTGAGTCTGCCGACTTCTCAAGTGTGAAACATTTTTTTTAAGGGAAAGTGTGAAACATTGTATAAGTGCTCTTATAAATTAATGACTTGAGTTATATAATTATTTTTAGTAATAATAATTATTATTATGATAATAATTATTATTGTTGTTCTTATAATAATATAATTATTATTATTATTAATAATAAAAGTTGTATAAAAGTTGTAATAGAAATAAAATGATAATAATAGTAATACTATAAAGAAGATCTTATAATGTATTGCATAATAATGAATTACAAAGTAATAATATAATAGTAATAACATATTTTATAAAAGATAAGATCTTGTAAATCAGATCAGACCAGATCAGATCAGATCAGATCAGACCAGATCAGACCAGATCAGATCAGAAAAAATAAGTTCAGTTCAAATCAGAAAAAATAAGTTCAGATCAAATCAGATCAGATCAGATAAGTTCAGATCAGAAAATTTCAAGTGAACTAAACATAGCCTATATTGTGGTTGCTCTTGCAAAGTGAAATAATTTCTGAATAATTCTAACCAAAATCCTCAAAATCTATGAGGCAAATTGAAAACCTAAAGTACCAATGCAAGTTACATTGGAACGTATTTTTGTTGCCCAATTATAATAATATTGTTATCTTCGAGAAAGGAAAAAGACGGTGAAGAAAGTTAGTTGCACCATTCACATGCATACACAATTTAGCAGGTGGACTCAAGTGCATGGTGCACCCTGTTATTTGATCTTGAACTTTTTTTTTATCATATAGATTCTATACATTACGACCTATATATTCTTTGAACATGACTTAATACAAAAAAGAACATGAAGTTGTTTAGCAAGAAAATAATAACTACAGTTCAAAATCGGTGTATTTGTTTAATATAAAAGGTATGCTCTTTTCATTTTATACATACAAAAAGAACACAACTCAATATGAAAACAAACACAAAACTATACAAAAATATGTATAAATAAATATTGTTAAACTCATTATAAATATATATTGTTAAAAATCGTTATGATTTTTAAGATGAACTTTCTTTAATTTAATACATACAAAATGGACATAACTTGATATGAAAACAACATGAATTTGAATAGCAAGAGAATTATTCAAATTTTATAGCTCCTTACTTCAAATTTAAATTTGGAAAGTATATTCTTTCAACTTAAATTAAATATTTTTTAATTATATATTTTCACTATGGCCTATGTTTTTTGTATGAATGATAAAATAGACACGTTCTACAATTCTAAATTGTGTATTCTTTTACAAAGAAAAGGTGTTTAGGTTCTTTTAAATTAATGATTATTTTTTGACAGTAGCATTGTACACCTTGGTCAATCTTGAGAGGTTCACCTTAAAATAAAATAAAAAGATATTGAGGTCATAATTATCTCTTTCAAAAATAAAAGCTCTTTGCACAACTATATATTTCCTCTGTTTGAAAGGTTTATTATTGGTGGGGGGGTATCAGGAAGATGAGAGAGAAAGGTAGAGAGAGAATCTCTGACCCAAAGCCTCAGCCAAAAAGTCCTCAAAGAAACCCTAGCAATTCGAAAATCGCCCAAAAAACCCTAGAAAATCGTTTTCATCACAACTATTCCTCTAAGTTCCAAGTATTCGAAGTTATCTTTGTCTTGTGGTTCATTACTTCTATTCTAATTCTCTTTTCCCATCAGAGAGAGTTATTACGTGTAGTTGGATTCCATTCTAGCCCTAAGTTAATTAGGAATAGGTCTGCGCCTAAATTGGATTTGCAATCATGTAAATCTTGTAGTTGGCGTGTTATTCAGGCGGTAATTGAAGTAATTTGGGATTGTTTGCTTAAATCCCTATTAATTTGCCTTCTTTTTTGGCTGAGGTGGCGGAAAGGTAGGGGTTTCAAGTACAAATTAGGGTGTAGGCTTAGGGTCTGTCAGGTAAGTGAAGTGTTGGCGCTGTTCTCTGCTGCTGTATTGAATGCGTTTATTAATGGGTTTGGAGCTGTTTTCATCATTATTTGTGGGGTGTGGGAAGTTTTAGGGGTTTTTTCAGTAAGGTTGCCTGATTGTATTGGATTTTTATCCATTACTCTAGAATTTGCATTTAATGCGATTGGAAAAGTCACTGTTCAGGTAAGGCTTCTTAAACTAGTTTTTTGGTTTTCTGATAATTTTTGCTTATATAAAAGGCAAGTGTTGTGGTGGTTTCTGTCACAATTCTCTCAGTTTCTTCATGTTTTCTTTCGATTAACTTTTTTTTTTTTTTCTCAGTAATTTCTAAAGTGATAAGTAAGGTAACTCTTGTTTGCTGGTTTGTTAGTGAATATGCAATCTTTCAAGGATATCTTGCTGCAAGAGGAGCAAGGTCAGCTTCCGGATGGTGATGGTGGTGCTCAGACTCTCCCTCTCTCTCCGTCTCTTAGCAATCTTGCTAAGTTTGTAAGTGATCCCCCAGGTCCACCTTCTTTGTCTGAGTCCATTGTTCTTGATGATTTGTCCCAAGTTAAACAAGATATTGATGACCTAACTAAATCTTGTTTGGTTGGGAAAATGTTGGGTGCCACTGTTGACCTAAGAACTATCATGTTTAGAACTAAAGCTGACTGGCAGTTTTGTAAGGGTGATGTAGAGTACCTGGATATGGGGAATAACTGGGTTATGATTAAATTTGTGAATCCTGGTGATTTATATCTTGTATGGGCTGATAGACCTTGGCATGTTCAAGGGGAGCTCTTTGTGATCTACCCTTGGAAACCTCATTTTGATCCATATGTTGAGGAGATCAAATATGTGGATTTGTGGGTTAGAATACCTAGATTTCCTGTTGAGTTATTGAATTTTGATTCTGTAGCTAATTTGTTAGCTGCTAACAATATTGGATCACTGATTAGGCTGGATTCTCGTTCAATTCTTAAGCATAAGGTAAGATTTGCTCGTGCTTGCATTAGAGTGGATATTACTGAGCCTTTGCTGGAATACGCTGAGGTTACTAGAGCTGGTGGGGTTAAGTGTGGTTATGTTATTTGGTATGAGGATTTTTCAATTGGTTGCTCATTTTGTGGGTGTGATGATCATGTTATTGATAACTGTCTCATTTTATCTCCCTCCTAAAGAAATTAAAGTGATGTTGTTGAAACATCCAAAGAAACAGTGGCTAGCTGAGTTCTTACAAGGTGCTACTAGGCAAGCTAAGCCTCTTACCACTGCTGAGCAAGCTTTAGTGGTAGAGGCTAGGCCTAGACACATTGTGCGACCTCAATCTGTTGCTAATTTATCTTCTAAGAAAACTGCTGCTAAGAAAAAGTTCCCTGGAAAGTCTTTCACAGGTAAGAAACAAGAGGTTCATGCTGGTGCTGGTATTTCTATCAGAGAACCTGTGACTAAGCCTCATCCTCCTGTTGCTGCTCTCTCTTTACCCGGTTCTGGTGGAAAAGGTAAAGGGGTGATGATTGCTCACCCTGTGATTGATGTGGAGTCCTCTGATGATGATTGTGATATTGAGATGAATTCTGTTATCCCTCCTCCTCTTGTTCTTGTTGAGCATGGTAAAGCTAAGCCCATGATTGTAATGATTATGTGTCTCCTAGCTCTAAGCCCTCCTCCTCCCTCTGTCAGTGAGGAGGTTATTCAATCCCCGGTCCCTTTGAGAGTTATTTATCCAGCTGAGCTTTTGGAATGTGGATTCATTACTGAGGCTGATGAGTTTTTGGAAGATGATAATGATGTGTATGGTGAGAATGCTGTCCAGTCAGGTCTTGTTGATGATACCTATATATTAGAAGAAAATGTTCATGATGAAGTTATGGGAGATTATCTTTCCCATCCAGAGGGTTCCTTCCATTTCATGCACTCTGAGACCTCAATCATTAAACAGATTGAGGGGATGGGAGTTGAAGGGGCTAGGGCTAAGGCAATGCTTCTGCTTCCAGCTCCTCCAAGAGAAGGAAGATGGATTCTGATGAAGAATCATCTACTTCCAACCTGAAGAGGGGTAGGTCTTAGTCTTTGTTACTTTTATTTCCTGCCATTTTATGAATATAAGCTTTTGGAATGTAAGAGGGGGTAATAGACCTCAGTTAAAGGAGGAAGTTAAGTTCTTTTGTAAAAAAAATAATGTGCATGTCATGATGTTGTGTGAAACCAAATCCTCGTCTCCCCCGGTGGAGTCCATGGTTAGGTTTTGTGGGTTTCACCATCATGACTTCCTCCCTTCTTTTGGTTTGGCAGGAGGTATGTGGTTGTTTTGGAAGGATGTTGCTAGCAATCCTTTTTTTTTTTCAATCTCAGCTAAATATGATCGTTTTATAGTTTGTGATGTTAATATTTTAGCCTTGCCATGTTCATTTAAGCTAATTTTTATTTACGCCCCTCCCAACAATAATCTTAAAATCCAGTTTTGGGATGAGCTAATTAGTGTTATTAACCTAATCTCTGGACCGTATGTTGTATTAGGAGATTTCAATGAGTTAAGTAGTAGTAATGATAAGCTTGGTGGTGCAAATTTCTCATTTGCACGTTTGAATTTCATGAATAGATTATTCTCGGAGTCAGATTGTATTGAGCTCCCTTTCCAGGGTCACGCCTTCACTTGGAGGAAAAAACGAAGTGGCCCCGGAAATATAATGGAAAGAATTGATAAAGGTGTAGCTAATGTTGAGTTTCTCAATTTATTCCCTAATAAAGTTAAATCACCATATTTCACAACATCTGATCACTGTCAGGTTTCGCTTAATTTAGATACATTTCAAGGTAGGAAAGCCCCCCCGTTCAGGTTTGATAAGATCTGGACATCAAGAAAAGATTTCGAAATAATTATAAAGAAAGCTTGGTCTACAAGGTTTCATGGATCTTATATGTTTTGTTTAAGTAAAAATGTAAACTCCTTAAAGAAAAATCTAAGAATTGGGTTGCGACTAGATTTGGTAACATTTTTCGTCAACTCAATGTCATTGAAAAAAACTAAAGGCTATCCAAGATAAGTTAGTAGAGGATCCTAACTGCCCGTACCTAGCTGCAAAACAGAATAAGTTCTTATGTAAACAGCTAATCTTTTAGAGTTTCAAGAAGTATATTGGAAGACCAAAGCAAAATCTAATCATTTGAAATTGAGTGACTCTAATACTAAATATTATCATGCATGTGCGTCTATAAGGCGAAATAGAAATTTTATTGCCTCGATTGAGGATGAAAATGGGGCTATTGTTGTCGATCCCAAGCAAGTCGAAAATTGTTTTACTAGTACCTTTATTCAAAGATTCACATCTAATTCAATGTGTAACTTTGATGAAAGTGTAGACTTTAATCTCTTAGAGCCGATTATTTCTTGTGAGGACAACACCTTGCTATGTTCGGATGTTAGTTTTGAGGAGGTCAAAGTAGCTGTCTTTGACCTAGCTCCTGATAAAGCCCCAGGGCCGGACGGGTTTCCGCCTTTTTTCTTCCAAAAATATTGGTCTTTAGTAGGTAATTCAGTTTTCAATGCGGTTAGAGCTTTCTTCCATTCTGGAGTTCTTTTAAAAGAAATTAACCATACTTTTGTCACTTTAATTCCGAAAGTCTCTAGCCCTACTTCTCCAAATCAGTTCCGTCCTATTTGTTTATGCTCAACGATTTACAAGATCATCGCAAAAATTATGGCTGCTAGACTAAAGACTGTTCTCGGGAAAATTATCCATCCCCTCCAGGGTGCTTTTGTCCCTGAGAGATTGATTCAGGAAAGTTTTACTTGCTCACGAGGTTTTCCACTCTTTTAGAAAGAAGTCGGGTAGGCAAGGGTGGTTAGCTATCAAGTTAGATATGGAAAAAGCTTACGACAGGTTAGAGTGGAACTTTATATTTGTTGTTTTCCGAAAGCTAGGCTTTTGTGACCGTTGGATTGGTTGGCTAAAGGAATGTATTACTTCCGTATCTTTTTCGGTCCTTGTTAATGGCATCCCTGGAGATGTATTCATCCCATCTAGGGGAATTCGCCAGGGAGATCCGCTATCTCCGTATATTTTTATATTATGTGCAGAAATCTTAGCTAGACAGTTATATGCTGCTAGTATCTCGGGTGCAAAATTAGTAGGTGTTTCTTTAGGCCATTCTCGTGTCAAGATTCCTTTTTTAACCTTTGCGGATGACACAATGATCTTTGCTAAAGCCACTCCAAGTAGTTGCTCTGTGATAAGGGAAATTTTAGATAATTATTGCAGGATGTCGGGAATTAGTTAATTATAACAAATCGGCGTATCAGTGCTCTCCTAATACTGACCCAGCTCTCTCTACCTCCTTTGCGAACCTTCTCCAAATGGGAGAAGCTCGGTCTCTTGGTTCATATCTGGGGTGCCCTATTATTGATAGTAAGGTTACTAATAAAACATTTGGGGAAATTCAGGAAAAGGTGTGATCCCAACTTTCCAAATGGAAAGCCAATTCTCTTTCATTAGCAGGTCGGCCGATTTTAATTCAATCTAATCTCGCTACGAAGGCCAATTACCAAATGCATCTTTCTTTGCCTCTCATATTCTGGAATCCCTGGATAAGAGTTATAGGAATTTCTTTTGGAACAAACCGCCAGGATCTAAATCTCTTAATCTTATAGGTTGGGACAAAATCTGTAAACCAAAGAAGTATGGGGGGTTAGGGTTCAGAAAAGCGAAATGTATGAATGTAGCGCTCCAGTTTAAGTTACTTTGGAAGATTTGGTTTGCCCGGATAATTTATGGGTTCAATTAGTGCTAAGAAGTACTTAAAGGAGTCAAGTTTGTTTGAGTATAAAGTTAAAGCTAATCTGTCATGGCAATGGAGAAAGTAATGTTGTTGAGGAATTCGTTTAAGAAAGGGCTTAGATGGGTGGTGGGAAGGGGTGATAACATCTCGTTCTGGTATGATAATTGGGTGTTTCAGTATCCGATTAGTTCGGTGTGCCCAGTTATCGCGGGCACTGAGTCCCTAGTGGTGGCGCAGGTCATCAATCTTGATTCGCAGTGGGATTGTCTGCGGCTATATGAGCTTGTCTCAATCGAGATTGTCCAAGCGATTTCGAGCATTTTTATTCCTAAATATGGTCTAGAAGACAAACTGATTTGGGGTTTATCAGTAGATGGGTCTTATTCGGTAAAATCGGGGGTGGTTCTGCTTCAGGGTGTGGGGGCTCAGGAAGCCTCGTCCTCCCCTGAAGCCCCTTTTCAGTGGATTTGGAAGTTGTCTGTTCCTCCCAAGATCAAGTTCTTTATTTGGAAAATTTGCAATAATGGCCTTCCGACTAAAAAACGTCTTGAAATGAGTCACGTTTTCGTTCCTCTGGAGTGTGGTTTTTGTAATCACCACTCGGAGGATCTTCTTCATCTTTTCAGCAACTGCCCATTTTGTGTTGATGTTTTTGAGTTATTAGGGTCTAGATTTGGCTGGCCCACTATCCCTCTAATTATAGCAGGTGTTCCATTTGGTTCCTTTCTTAATGAATTGGTTAATCTCCGGTCGAAGGACGAAATAGCAAAGATTTTTATCGCTTGGTGGTTCATTTGGTATGCTAGGAATGGCATTTCTTTCAGGAATGGCATTTCTTTCAGGAATGAATCTTTTTCCCCTAGAAAATTGAGCATTATGATTTTTAATTACCATTCGAGACTTAAAGATGCTTCGCTTGTGTTGGATTCAGTTGGCTCGCCTGGAGAAGGTTATTTCCAGCCTAAACTTCCGCGGAAGAATATTAGTTGGACCCCCCCTCCTGTGGGCTTTTGCAAGCTTAACTTTGATGGGTCTAAATTAAAAGATGGGTCGGCGTCTTTTGGTTTTATTATTCGAGAGAGTTGGGGTCATCAAGCTTTGTGGTGCCAATTCATTGCCCCTCTCATTCTATCTGGTAGCTGAAGCTTGGGCTTTACGAGAAGGGATTAAGGGGGCCCGCATGTTGGGTCTAGATAATTATTATAGAAGGGGATAATCTTTGTGTTATCCAAGCTATTAAGCGTATTTGGAAGATTCCTTGGGCTATTTACTCCCTTATTTTGGATGCAGGGGAAGATCTCAAGCAGTTCTCTCAAGTTCGTATCAATCATGGTGTTAGGGAAGGGAATGCTGCAGCAGACTGGCTGGCGCATCGTGGTCATTCGTGTTCAAATTTGACTTACTGGTTCGAGTTGCCTGATCTCAATTTCTCTGTAATCATCCGAAAGGATGCTTTAGGGTGGCCCATTTCTTGGGATCCCCCCTAGTGTGTTATTTTCTGTTTAAAATATATATATATATATATATATTTCCTCTGTTTCGTTCTAAATGCAACAAATGAATATCTTATATCTCACAAATAATACCCTTTCCTTCTTCCATGAGATTCGTACTGCGCTGTTGTCATAACTGTTAAAGTCACATAAAAATAAAATTCACAGCTTTGTGAATTGATGCGGAACATAACACAAGTCTTTTTCTTTTTCTAGGGTCACAAGTCCAATAACAACTGAAATGTCTCAAAGACAACATGAAACTGTACAGCATAAGTGCACAAGCACAACATTAGCAAGCTTAGGTTAAAGAGCAATAGTGTAGTAGTAGCATGTACAGAGTAACTGAGACTTCACCCACCTCATCCTTGCTATATAATTACTGATGGATGAGATTACGAATTTCACTCATCGGAGAAATCACATGGTTTCATTGATCTTGCAACTACCATCAACCTGAAAGAGAGGAGGAAAAATATGTAAAACACTTTCTTCTTAAGTTTATTCATGGGTTCCAGTTCAGTGAAACTATATCAAGACATGCAATGATTTGACTCATACGGTCCGTTTGGTAGTTGGTCATAAATGGTGGTAATGAGAATGAATTAGTGTGTAAATTTGTGAAAAATATCATTGTCCATTCCAATGATAATGCTAATTTATCCTAAAGTGTCCACTTTCCTTCTTGAATTTTCATTCCCATCCAATACCACCTTGTAGGGTGGTAATGAGTAGTAATGAAAATTGCTTCCCCTTGGGACAAAAAACAGTTTAGGGGTGAGATAGCTTGCTCATGAAGAAAAAATGTCTCTCCATGGAAATTTTAAGGGTGCTTCCCTAATAAAATTACACTTAAAATTCATTCCCATTACCGCAATTTATTAACAACTACCAAACGGGCCGATAAGGTCATCTATAGTATATCAGTTTTATTCATGGGTTTCCCACTTAGCATGTTGAGTATAAAATGAAATATGTATATCACTATAATGTGCCCTTTGGTTAAGCAAAACAAGCCTTGCGATCTGGACACATACAATTCTAACCCAAATACGACATCATCAGACAACCACATTATTGTTTTCGACCTCCTTGTTTCTAGCTCAATATGAAAAGATGATGCATTTTCTGATAAGATTTAAAATCTTACAATCTTCTCATTTATCTATACAACAGATTGAATTCCTAATTTTAGGGCCTCATCAGTATAGCTGGCAGGTCTCAATCGTTATTTTGGATTCTAAGGTTTTCACATATGATATTGTATAATAAACTTAAAATTAGTCATACTTAAACTAATCACGTCTATCTTAAAACTGACAACGTTATCGTTTCTGATTTCAGTTTATCTGAAAACTAGAAACAGAAATGTGTGGTTCCACACTTCCACAACAAGTAGTTTCCAGTCTTTCCACTATTGTGTCGTTATTTCTCAAAAAGCATGAATTTGAAGTTTATCATACAATTTTTATCATGACTTCAAAAATCTTAGAACCGCAATTTGGGAAGTGGCAGTGATACGAATGACCCCTACTTTTTGCTTTTTCCATATTTCGGTTTTTAGATTTTTTTTTCTTGAAAAACAAAATTGAAGACAAGAGGAAATAACAAAGAAGCCTTTAGTTACTTGGGAGGTTAAGAGATTCCATGGAAGAAAAAGAAAGATTACTCTGCTAGCTGAACTACATGTATCCACCTGTGATCAACTGGTGCTTCCCATGTCGAAATCCATGGTGTAATCATATTCAATAGTTGGAATTATTGATGCCATAAATTTCAAAAATAAGAAGAGGTACCTGCATAAACCAGCAAGAGGTCAAATAAAGCTATTGAGATACAAAATCACTTACGAGCAAAGCACTGTCACATCGATATCAAGAAAACCGCAAAGCTATGCCATCTCTCTGAAGGGAAAAAAATCAGGTGTTTTGGGGGGGGGGGGGGGGAAGCAGAATTCTAAAAGAGTCTCTCAAGCGCATGATACAGCAACAGCAGCTGATTAAGGCCTCTACCCATTATTTTATATTAGAGGGTTTCTAGTAAGTCCGCACATCAAGACTGTTCATGTTCTAGTCACTCAGCTGCTGATGATGGCTCCTAAATCCTAATTATCACATTGGTAGCAGAAGACCTCTAATGTAGCTAGCCAATTCTCAGCATAATTTTATAGGAAATTATTTCGCAAAAAATGAAAATTACTTGTCAACTTCTGGCTCAACCCCACGTGACATCAGAACATCAATAATTTTCTTCATCACCGCACCGTGTTTGCATGGATGCACAGAAGCATGCTTTCCAGGCAAATGAGGATGATCTTCTATAGTTACCTACAAAAGTTAGAATTTCAAACAGTAAGGCCAGAGCAGAAAACAATCAAATGATCGTATCAGAATATAGAGTCTAGGTACCTTAAGTCATTTGATGCATAGGTCAACAGAATAGTAAAACCTTCAAAAATATAAGAGATGATAAACAACAAACAACTTAATTTGAATACCTCAAACCAAAAAGAACGTAAAAACCCGAAAGTATCGACCTTTGTTTTCACATGTCAAAGCTAGCACAAAACCACTGAGAACTAAAACTCCTGCTCAATTCCACACAAAGCATTGACCTTTGTGTTTACTTCTTTGATTGAATCAGAATGTAGTCAGCAATTGCTCTTTATTGATATGGAAAAGAGAGGTCTATTTCCTGTTTAAATTTCACAGAAAGGAGCTCACCATGAATCAGACATACATAAGTCTCTTACACTCTAGTTAGTACAGCTGGTCCATTACATAGGCTACACTAAAAGTTAGTAAACCAAATCTACTCCTACACGGCGCTAGGGAACGCTTACAGAGATCTCACAAATGACTGAAACAGAAAAACATTGTATCACAATCCACGGAACTAAAAACAAAATATAGATATCATAGTAAGACTCCAAATTGAGGCCTGGGCCTCGATTAAGCACTAAAAATGAAGGCTATAAAAATAAAAGTTTCCCATCATTCAAAAGATTCAAACAAGAGCAAGATAACTCACCGTTTTGCGAGCATGGTCTTGACTAACATCTTCAAGCACTAGCTCTGGTTGCAAGAGCATCCTTGACTGTATCAAAATGTAAAACATGCATCTGAGTGAGTAAAGCATGCATTAGAGTGAGCTCCATAAACAATAATGCAATATTTGTCAAAACAGACCTTTTATATATCATATTTTGTGAGAAACAACCTTTTAAAAATTTTCTAGCAACTTAAGATTTCAAATGTACAGTTTTTTTGTGAGAAAAAACCTTGATCTATTTTCCGACGTTGACCAGCCGGATTCCGGCGTTGACTCACTTAATTGAAGCACGTGACTCGTCTTTTACTTAATTTAAGCCATTTCCCTCCTCCCCTACTCACCTGAACCACCCTAGCCCCACCCCTCCCCAACACCAAAACCACCCCCACCACCTGAAACCACCCCAACCACTTGAACCACCACACACACAATCTCTTTTTCTCTTCACCAAACCCCAAACCCACCAAAGTCAACCACATCACCACCACCGAAATTGAAACCCATCAACTACAATCTCTCTCTTCACCAATCCTCAAACTAATCATCTTCAACCATAGCACCTCCACCAACATCAAAACCCAAACTCACTATTTCTCTCTTCCCCCCTCCCACTTTACAATCCTTTCACTTTGTGTTGGTGTATTTTGGGTGGTTTTGGTTCGAATTTGATGGTCGTGATTCGAATTATGGATTTGAATTTGATGGTGGTTGTGGTGTCGGTAGTTTTCTAGATTTGGGGGTTTTCTAGGTGGAGCGGTGGTTGTCGGTGGGACATGGCAAGGACTAGCGGCTGGTTTCACTGCGAGGGTTGCAGAAGATGAAGGGTGGTGGTGATGGAGGTTATGTTATGTTATGAAGGTTATGTGTTCATGTTCTTGAAAGAAATGCAACTATCAAAGCAGGAATATTCAGCAGAGGCAAAACTTGAAGAGCACCAAAGATCTCAACCCCAATTTCTTACATTGTGATTAAGAAGTTCATTTCATAACATCGGTTACATATTTACCAATTACCAATATTTCTAAATGAAATTGTTACTACGCAATGAAAACTTGAAATACGAAGTATAACAAAAGTATCACAATATCTCTCACTAGGAAGACTTAAATAAGACTGTCATGCTTCAAAGACTTAAATTCAATTCAATCTCTGACAGAAGAATGTGTCTTGCTTGCTGTGGGGACCCTTAGAAGGGTAATCTAATCCTCCTCGCCCAGTTTTCCATATTCTTCAGTGCGTATACTCCACAATCATATGTATTTTCTTGTTTTGGATTATCAAGTACACGAAAAACTTTCCAAGAGATCTCATCAGTGAACCGGAATTTCAAATGTTGTAACTGCAACATCAAAAACATTGTTTCAGATGTTGCTCAAGTTGTGTATGTACTTTGGAGGAACAGAAACGATGTGGTTTTTGGTATAGCAGCTAAAAATGCAGAAAAAACATTATTAATGATGTATTGTTTAGAGTACATTTTACCAAAATTATGGCTTGAAGATTCCCCCTTCTTTCTCTGCAGTTATTTGTTGGCTTTTTCCCCGAAATTTTGTCATGGTAGAAATCAGGTTGTCTTCTATCCCTTATGGGTCTCTAATCAGTATCATCATGAACATCAGTGTCTGTTACTCTATTAAGAAGGTTGAGAGTAGCTTGTTTTGTTTGCTTCTGATTTTTCTTTCCGCTAGACTTCTTATTTTGTTCCTGAAACATTACAAGTAACAATCAGGTGATCAGAACCGCTGCAACAAAATTTAAGCTCAAAACAAAGCTTAACTTTGACCACCTTATAGTGTTGTTCAAAAGGTTGGCCTTGGGTCTGGTTATCAACCGTGGTTGCTGTTGTAATCTCCTGGTTATCAACAGTGGGTGCCTCATCTTTCTTGGGGATCGGGGAAGTTAATGAAATCTCAGGGGCTGAAACATCATGCCCCTTCTTGGGGATTGGAGAAGTTAATGGAACCTCAACCAGCTTCAATAGCAAATCGGAATTTGAGACTTCACCTACGAAATAGTGCGCCTATAATTTTGTGATAAGATCAGACCTCGAGACATCCGGATGTTTTCTCAATGCATCATCAATGCATTCATGGAGAAAAGAAGTTGTCTCTCTTTCCTCGATTGCATGCGCAATTGATTCAGATAGTGACATATCCTTATCATCAATAGATATCATGGTATCCATCTCCCTTGAAGCAACCCCTTAAACAGACTGAGTTTTGTTTTGGACTAGCTTCTTGTTCTTGGACTAGCTTATTCTTCTTTTCTTTTTTTTTGCTAGTCCAAAACAAAACTCTGTTCAAGAGGTTGCTTCAAAGGAGATGGACACCATAATATATGTGTTACTATCTAAATCACTTGCGCATGCAATCGAGGAAAGAGAGACAACTTCTTTTCTCCATGAATGCATTGATGATGCATTGAGAAAACATCCGGATGTCTCGAGATCTGATCTTATCACAAAATTACAGGCACACTATTTCGTAGGTCAAGCCTCAAATTCTGATTTGCTATTGAAGCTGGTTGAGGTTCCATTAACTTTCCCAATCCCCGAGAAGGGGCATGATGTTTCATCCACTGAGATTTCATTAACTTCCCCAATCCCCAAGAAAGATGAGATTACAACAGCACCCACTGTTGATAACCAAGAGATTACAACAGCAGCCACGGTTGATAACCAGCACCAAGACCAGCCTTTTGAACAACACTATAAGGTGGTCAAAGTTAAGCTTTGTTTTGTGCTTAAATTTTGTTGCAGCGGTTCTGATCACCTGATTGTTACTTAGTAATGTTTCCGGAACAAAATAAGAAGTCCCAGCATAAGATGAATGAGTAATGGAGGGCGTTACCGTGTTTCCACCATTTCCATTGCTCGGAGAAACACGAGCTGCAACTGTAGTCCCACCATTCATCCCACCTCCATTAGACCTTCTAGCACCTTCAGTACCATTCCCATTCCCAATCCTATTTCCTCCTTCACTTGTACTATTTCCTTCGTTAGCATTCGATCAAGTCCTCTGGGTATTTATAATTTCATTATTATTGCTTTGATTGTTCATCGCATTTTGCCCCGAATTACCTCCACTAGATTGAGAGTTCGCCTGAGAGTCTACCTTCTTCCTCGCCATAGGAAATGGCAGAGACCGCGGAGAAGACCAATGGCCCGCCTCAGCCCGAAAAGGGTTTTCACAGCCCGATTGGGTTTCCGAGAGAGAGAAAGAAAAAGAAGTTTTGTTAGAGTTATTTTCTTTCTTTTCTTTCTGGTGCATTAAAACAATGTTTTTGATGTTGCAGTTACAACATTTGAAATCCCGGTTCATTGATGAGATCTCTTGGAAAGTTTTTCGTGTACTTAATAATCCAAAGCAAGAACATACATATGATTGTGGAATATACGCACCGAAGAATATGGAGTACTGGGCGAGGAGGATCATATTACCCTTCTCAGGGTCCGCACAACAAGCAAGGCACATTCTTCACATTCTTATTTAAGTCTTCCTAGTGAGAGATGTTGTGATACTTTTGTTAAACTTCGTATTTCAAGTTTTCATTGCTTAGTAACAATTTCATTTAGAAATATTGGTAATTGGTAATTATGTAACTGATGTTATGAAATGAACTTCTTAATTACGATGTAGGAAATTGGGGTTGAGATCTTTGGTGCTCTTCAAGTTCTGCCTGTGCTGGATCTGCTTTGATAGTTGCATTTCTTTCAAGAACATGAACATAGAACTTTCATAACATAACTTAGGGCCTGCTTTTTGTTTTTCTTGCTTGCCCATAATTTTGGTAAAATGTAAACTTGTGCAGCATAATAGATTGCATGTAAATGACAAGGATTGGTTGATTAGCTTAGTCAACTAGATTGAAAGGGTGGGTGTTAAATTGAGTTTTCCTTTGTTCCAAGCTCTATCTAGTAAATTTCATTCCCGGAAATTGGCGTAAACAAACTCTATCTAGTAAGTCCAGATAGGGCTCGTCCCATTCCAGTTTCCACATCCAGATAGGGCTCGTGGGACAAGAAAATATTTTTCTGGTTTAGATGTGGAAACCGGAATGGGACTGGCGTAGGGTGGATAACTGGCATAGGGTTTAAACTTGGTGTAGTGTTGAAAACTGGAGTGGGGTGGAAAAATGGCGTGGGGTGGGACCGTGGGAAACTGGCGTAGGGTCTAATGTTGGCCTAAGTTGCCCACTGACCAAAGAATTATTGATTTGTGCGCTTCCCGGGGTAACTGGGTTAGACTCTCCCATATGTACCCAAAGTAAGGTACATAGTCTAAAGGCACTCCAACTGAAGGGGAAAAAAATGGGCTATAAAGTAAAGATGTAGCTCCTTCCAAAGAGTTCCTACACCACTGAACACTGATAGACCAAGAAGTAAAGCTGTAAAATTGACTAGACACAGCACGAACCAGACATGAAATAAGCAGGTAAGCATTGAGTATTCTGAGTATCAGCTTTCAAAAGATGAGTATAGTTCGTGTTGCAACATCAACCAAAAACTGATACGTCTTTACCCATTTAGCTTGAACATATAGAAACTTTTAATATTTTAACACAACATGAAGGTAAAAGTTTGCCTAATCTGAATTCTGTTCTTCGAATTTGCAGCACAATTACACAATAAAGAACTAAGGTTAAATAAGCATGAATTGATACACTAGTACAGGCTGTACAGCACATTTATACTGGAGAATGTTACTTATCATAAAGAATTATTAATATTTCAACTTAAACTAGTTATATCGGTAAACACAACTAACCTAATTATACTGTCAGGTAAGCGTCAAGCGTCCTGACTCAATTAAATGAATCAAGTTAGTATCATAGGTTCTCAAACCATTTCTTTTTCTCATACAAACACATTTGACACGAGCTAATTGTCAGCTCTACGAAGAAGCTCCATTAAGAATCATAAATTAAGGTTCCGAAAACACAAAGATGTAAACAAGGCAATTGACTGACCTCGTCATATCCAGTAAGCCATATACGAGGAGTTTGATAATATTTGTCATACCTGAGAAAGAAAGTCCACTTTCTTAAGATTTGCTGGAAAAAAGGGCAAGAATTCAGCAAGAAAGAAACATAGAAAATTAAGTTCTGCATCAAAAGGAACACAAGCTATTAAAAGTTTAAGGTTTACATGAACATAAAAACTGCAATGCATGATCAGCAGTAAAATCACATGAATACAAGAGGAGGAAACCACTGCACGTATTTTCTCATCATTCAAAATACATGCATATGCAAAATTATGATTTGCATAGTCTTAGCTAGAAAGGAAGAGCAGCCTTTATCACAAGCGAAACTGAAGGTAGTGGAAGCTGCTTGACCATATGTCCAACTATTACCACTTACAAGGTCACCATTTTCTCTATAATAGAAGTTTTTCATTCTAAAAACCCTTTTGACATGAAGCTCCACTACCAAGAATAAATCACCAAAATCCTAGCTAATGAATTGGAGAAACAACGACAACAATGCCAAAGCCTTAATCCCAAAAGGCTGAGGTCATATGAGTCAAAATCGGATCTCCGATGGTGGTCGTCGTCGTCATCATCAACATTATGATTATGATTATTGTTGTTGATGTTGTAGTTCCAAATGCCCTCTCTAAGTCATTTCTTGCCCCCCCCCCCAACTTCTTTTAGATTCTCCAATATCCCAACTCTCCCCTACCCTAACCGGTGCCTAAACCATCGTAACCGGTTCTCTATAATCTTATCCTCAGCAACTGCAACCCTCCTCTGAATATATTCATCTGAAATTCATCTCTTAAAGTCAATCATATATTGTAAATGATTTTGAATCCAAAAATTGAAGCCAAATCACTTCATCACCACGATTCCTTGAGTTCAAAATGGATGCTAAGTCAAGCCTATGTGATGAAGTTGATTGCAAGCATAACCAATTAATTATATGGTGATCAACCTATCTGCTGAAAAGGTTACCCATGTATCAGGCATCAAACCAGAGATCCCCAAGTACACATCTTTCACAGTGCTGACTATAGGTCACATAACTCACAAATATTGATGCTCATAAGTCATAACCTTTAATTCTTTCTCCACAAAGAGGATTTTGTTAATGTCTCCCACATGTTAAGCCAAATCAGATTTTTGGCTGTTGCATAGAAAACCCTTCTTCCAAACCTACACTGATTTTCGATCTTATAGAGAGAGAAATAATGAGTGATCCCTAATTGGGATTTATCAATGAATCTTCAAACAACTGTTACTCAATGAGAACTTCAAAATGGTTCATATAACTAATTCGATATGAAAAATCCAATGAATAGCTCCCAGTACAAATTGCATCTTACGTAATGCTAACATCATATGTACGTGTTCGCAATATATTTTCTTCATCAGGTTCATGAGCAACTAGATATGTAGTCTGAAGAGTTGCCTGCATTAAGATATAAATGTAGCAAAATTAGAATTCTTCTACTCCATAGGCCCACAGGATTACAATAAGCAGTAGTTCTTTTATAAAAACACGGCAAATGTTGTGGCAGTGTGATGGAAATGACAGGAAGAAAGCAATTTTCCTCCTATAAAACTCCTTCATTCTCTTGACCAATGTCTTCTAATTTGAAAAAAAAAAAGTATTAATGGTATTTTATGACATAAAGACATGATATGTTCTATTGTGCAAGTACAGCCAGTAAAGTTTTCCCCATATTCTATCCCTAGTGTGCACTGGTGCAGTCAATCAAACGCCAATGTAAATCCAGACTCCCAAAACTAGCTCAATTACAATATCTTTACTATGCAATACAGACACAAGCAACTTACTGGATCTGCCTCAATGACATTGTCCTGCCCTTCATACTCTGCCATGTCAGGAATATCATCCTCTTCACCTCCAAAGTATGAGGAGATAGACTGTATTGGTTTACTCTCTGTGATCTCTAATGACTCCATTGAAGGCAAGTTTTCCTCCTCATCAGGCTTAGGTTCTGTACAAGGTAAGATGTATACAATGAGTTTAAACTAAGCACTACATGCACTAAGATAAAGATTGATTGGCAAACAACCTTTCGGTCTTCCATGAGTAGCCAACCAGCCATCATTATCCTCATTATCAAGTAGAATTTCACCCCCGGCAGCTTCATATTCTTCCTCCACTGATGCAGCCCTCCGGAGACAAGGAACTGGAAAAAAGACATTGTCACAATTATGATCGCATCTAAAAGATTAACGAGTAAGATGAGATTTAAGCAGGAAAAGAGTAATAAATCACATATCACAAGTTGTGAGTATTATCTATGTGGAACTTGAAAAATGTCAAAGATGCAGATTAATAAGAAGGATTAAGAACACGCTTCACCATTTCTTGTTATCAAGAATTGTTTTTCAGGTGGTAAGTAAGCTTTCCTTTTGCTCGGCTCACCAGATTCCCTGTCCAAAGAGTGAAAAGTTTAAAACAATTTCGAATATATATTCAGGTGGAAAGCTTGCAAAAGTCCCAGGTAGGAGTAACAACAATTTCTCAACATCAAAGCTATCTCTAAAAACATTTCCAGATGTATACAACCTTATCCTTAATCACTGAGCCTAGTAGAACGTTTAAATTCCGTTAAATTAGGTCACTTGTAACTAGCTCCCATCATATTACAATCAATCAAATGCAACAAGAACACGAACTCGCAATCAATCCAAAAATCAAAGTCTTCACTCTTTATGGTCCTACCTAAAACTATTTGAGGCCTCAGCATCACAATTACAACAGCTTAGGAAACGGCTATCTTTATCTCCCACCATTATAATCAAATCATGAAATCAAAAAACAAAATAAAAAACAGATTTTCTATCATCCATCACCACTTAACAAACTCATCATTTATCTTAAATCAATAAGTTTCCTGCTCAAAAACTTCCTCCGATTGAATAATCAATTAGCACCCAGAAACAAGAGTAGCACCAATACAGTTAAACTAGATAAAGATCAGAACTTTATATGAAAGTAAACAACAAAAACTATCTCCAATTAGCAACATAGCAAAAGTAATCAAATTCCTCAGATAAGATTATAATTAGGAAATATAGTGAAATATGTAAACATGAAATTGAAGTCAACTAGAGAAAATACCAGGACCAAGTAGGGCATTTAGAGACGAGATTATCGCCGGCAAGAATGAATTCGGAGACACTGAGAACACCTTTCTCCTTGAAAGCGGAAATAGTGCGGGGCCCAGTTATCCTTTCAACAGTTCCCTTGAATGCTTCGTGAATCTTCTGTGACAAAACCATGTCTTCTTTCTGTGCACGCCAGCAATCCAGCAATGGAATTGGAATTGGAATTGGAATTGAAATTGAAATTGAAATTGGAGGAGAGAGAAAAAGGGTCTTTCAGTCAAGCAACCTTTTTATCTTCCTTAATCTCAAGTTTTTAACCCCTAATTATTTATTGGGCTCGGGCTATATTTCGGGTAAGAAAATTTTCAATTATCAATATTTGTACTTTAAAATAATAACACTAAATACAAGTTACTTTAGCGGTTATAACTTTAATTAGTATGTGGACTTGAGGTTAGGAGATCAAAACTTATACCATGTAATTATTAGTTTTTTTTAGGAAAATTTGTCAGCTTTGACCGATCTTTCAAAAATAATCCCACCTTTAGAATATTTTGGAATAATCTTACAGTTGCTTACTAAATTGAGTTTTTGGTCTCAAGAACATAGTGACCGGTAACAACAGGTTACCCGCCCCCTTTCCCTGTTGCCCAACCCCACTCCCACCATCACCATCAACCTCAACAGCCACGACCCCCACCCCTACCCCAATTCCCTGCAGCCCCTCCCCTGTCGTCGCCCACCCTCCTCCTCCCCTGCCGCAGCCCCTACCCCCTCCCATTCGCATCATCTCACCATTCGCACCATCATCTCCACCATTTGCACCACCATGAAATCCGCAAAGAGGGGAAAGACAAGAGAAATAGAGTAGCGGCGACGGAGAGAAAGATGGGGAAGGGCTTGGTGGTTGGTGCGTGGTCTGGTGGCTGGAGCGGGGTCTAGGAGGGAAAACTTACCGATTAGCCAAGTTACAGGTTCTTGGGACCAAAAACTCAATTTAGTAAGCAAAGGTAGGATTATTCCAGAATAATCCAAAGATGGGATTATTTTTGGAAGATCGGCCAAAGGTGGAATTATTCCAGACAAATTTTCCTTTTTTTATTGTACAAAGATAGTGTAAGTGACACATTCCTTGTTTAGGAACACCTTTTAATATATTTACTAGTATTTGGGCCCGGACGTTGCTCCGGGTTGGTACTGTTTTCTGAACTTGATAAACATTTTTTCCATTCCCATTAAAATATAAGGAAAATTCAACATTTAAAAGGTACAAATATAATAATGTGAATACCGAAAACATGATTAAAAGTTGGTTGATATGATAATTGTGTCATCTATTATAACAAGAGGTCACGAGTTCAAATCTTGTTGCAAGCTAATTTTACTTTTGTTAATTGACATGACTTATGTACACATTGGACTAACAGGGGTGTCACATGGCGTGTATACATTCTCACGCACGACTTTTAATATAGTTGTATAGATATATACCTAAAACCTTTTTTTATATATATAAGAGTGAATTCATAAATAATAATCTAATTTAACTCATTTTTTTATATAAATAAGAAAATTCTTAAGATGGGTGAGTTATCTTTACCTTATTTTCCATCTTTATCATAAAAAAGTATAAGTTTAGATTTGTTAAAATATGAATTAATAAGGTATAATAAGTATTGACAAGTTCAATTCAGCAAAGATAAGATTTGACACTCTTTTAAAATAAGGTATAATAGGTTATGATAAGGTTGATCAGGACGAGCAATATCTAATAAGTTCGAAGTTTTTCTGTAGATATTACATAAGCAAGTTTTATTTCTTGTTTTGCGTCAAAGTTTATCTTATTTTCTTGCGTACGTCGCGTAGGACTGTACATGAGAAAAATTATTTTTTAAATTGTCGCCAATATAAACGTCTAATAGGAATAATGATTAACTTTAAACAAAACTGCAACTACCAATAGCGGCTAAACTGAGGAAACCGCTATTGGCATTATCGATCTACAAGCTATAATCGCTACTGAGATTAGCGGTTTAAAACTATAACATACTATATACTTATATTTTGCTCCTGGCTTTCATTTTTGCAATGTAGAAATCGCTATAGAGAATATATGGTCTACTCTCAAAGAGATAAAGAGGAAAGAGATACTTTGTGAAAATATGGAACAATTGAATAGGTACTCCGAGTAGCGGTTATCTTTAATAGCTAATGTAGTTCCTAAATCGCTAAGCTTAGTTCCCCTAGGTAAACCACTAAAGTAAACCAGTAATGGTTATAGCTGTTTTCTAAACAAAAAAAACTTTCTCGCGTGCAATATTACATGGACGGTATGTAAGGAAATAAGATGAACTTTGAGTCAAAAGTAGAAATAGAACTTGTTTTTGCAATATTTATGGAAAATAATCAATAAGTTTAAATAATTTCATATTAGTTGAGTTAAGTTCGGACAAGCAAAAAAAAAAAACTGAATAGAACATGCCCGAAATTCTAGACATTCGTCCAATTTTAGATATTTTTCATTTTTATTTACTGCTCACTTCGTTTATGATATCGTCCTTGTTTTTATTAGGCGTCTAAAAAAATTATATTTCAAATTATTCTACTCTAATTATTTACTTTATTGTAATCCTTTGGGTTATTATTGTTCTTTTAAGTTAATTGGTTGAAACGATGAGCATAATTTACCAAAAATCTTCTGATAATGTTATTTTGTTTACTTGAAAAGAAAATTTCATTTACTTTCCACTACAAATACAACATTAATAAATACAAACAACAATATTTCAACATTTCTCGTTTCTTGTGAAAAATGAAAACATAAACTATATTATACAACAAAGGGAGTGTTAAACTACTACACTAAAAGGTTTAATATTCTAATGATCTTATTTGATGTCATTATTTGTAACCCGATAAGTTACATATGACTATATGAGCATGTAGTGCATTTTCCAAATTGGTACTCCATATATAAATACATGAGAAAACCATGCATTACTAAATGTAATTGATATTTGATTTAGTAATTACTTATATGCAACCCTAATGATCAATACATATATCACCAATAACAATCTATAAAATAATTTAACTTGTGACTTGACTTTATATTCGATGATTAATCAACATTTACCTATTTGCATTCGAAATCACTGCACTAAAAACTTTTGTTAGATCCTACTACATTATTTGAAAAGTGATTTTGTTGGATATTCAACTTAAATAGACTAACTACATGTCATCAAAACAAAAAATAGATTGGCAAGGAAATAAACAAAAAAAAACTCGCTAGTGAATGACGTTCATGCAAATTGAATTAGTAATGTATGAGTTAGGAATTTTAGGCCATATACTAATATAAATGAAAAAAAGAACTTCTTAGCGTTTAGAACTCTCCAAGGCACTTGGAGGATTGGGGATTGGAAACTTATTACATCGCAATTTCACACTACTCTTCAAATGGTTTTGGAGGTTCTATTAAGAACCTTCCTCATTGTGGAGGCAGATAATATTTAAATATGGACTCAACTCGTCCACTATTTTTTCAGAAATCAAGATCCCTTCAAAAGGCGGGCCATGGAATTTTTTTTTGCAGTCGTGTCTTAATGCACCTAGAAGCCAAATTGTTTGCGAAAAACTTTGTCAGGAAACGAGTGGGTAACGGAGCTCAAACATCATTTGGGCATGAAATTTGGTTGGGTGATACTAATCTCAAAACGTGTTATCCAAGACTCTTCTCCATCTCAATTGAACCAAACACTTCCATTGCCTCCATGGGATTTTGGGACGGAATGATTTGGCAATGGACCTTTTCGTGGAGGCGAGCACTTAGACCCCGAGATATGGAGGAAAAAACCAGTTTGATGATACGATTATCGACGGTGACTTTAGATCTTCACGAAGAAGACTCATATATATGGACCCCCGATAAAGGGGGTGTTTTCTCAGTACAATCGACAACCTTTGAATTGGGAAATGCAAGACTCCCCTCCATCATGATGTTCTAAAAGGAATATGGAAAGGGCTTGTTTCATATATAATTGAAGTATTTGCTTGGCTAGCTATTCTGGGGAAAATCAACACTAAGGCCAAGCTAGGGCACCTCAGATTTATCCCCCTCTATGATTCAGTATGTGTGTTTTGCAAATCCCAAGTAGAAACCAGTGAACACCTCTGATCTTATTGCATTGCAATCTCTCATGGGAACTTTGGAGTTAGTGACTGAGACTATGGAAATTATCATGGTCATTTCCTCTATCTCTTAAAGACACATTTCGGCAATGGCAATGTTGGATAAATGGTTAGTTCTTCAAAAAAGTGTGGGTCACTATTTTCTTCATCATCATTTGGACGCTATGGAACGAAAGGAACGCTCGAATTTTTAATGACTCATCATCCTCTCTTGAAGAACCGCAAAACTTAGTGCTACTAAGGCTAAGCTGGTAGATAAAAGGGTGGAACTACAATTTTCCATACTCTTTGAATGATATCATGCGAGTGCCATCTTGTCTACTATGGAAGCCACCGCCAGTCATGTCGAGCTGCCCCAAAAACTCTGTGTCTCCCTCCCTATGGTACCCTTCACCGACAAGGACCTTGAAATGAAATGTTGATGCATCTTTTGAACCTAATCTATCTCATGCGGCAGTAGGAGGGGTACTCAGAAATGATAGAGGATGCTTCACATGTATCTTCTCTAACCCCATTCCATGTATGGAGATAAATTCAGCCGAAGTATTCGTCATTTTCCGAGCCTTGAAAATTTCAATAAACAGTGAGAGAGTTAAACACCACAAAATCATAATTGAATCAGACTAAATAAATGTTGTAAGATGGTGAAATGAACATAGAGGTGGACCATGAAACTTGAATTTCAATCTTAACTTCATTAGGAATGTAAGAAGATCATGGATGAACATTTCAATAACCCATAAAGGCCGTAACTCTAACACAATGGTGTATGTACTTGCCAAGCAGGGACTCAGAAGATGTGACGAGTTTCTTGCATGGTGTTAGTCCCCCCTCATGACTTTGGGTGGTTTCGATCCCAAGCTTCAACTAATACTTGTCCATAAAAAAATGTTTGTAGTAGTGGATGTAAGGCCCACGTGTTTGTGGCCAGTTGAATCTAGTTATCATAACCTCTTGTATGTATGAGAGACCAAAAGTGGTTGAGGCTAGTTGAGGCCTTCACCCAGCGAACTGCCCAATATTGTAACCTTGGCAATCTTTGGCCCAAAATGAAATGAAACTAAAACTAGATTATCAAAAAAAAAGAAGATGAAATTCATATGGAAAACCACTTGTTCTTCTTCTCTACTACTCACATCATTTGTATTTGAGTCTCTTAGGGCCTGTTCTCCCCAGCTTATTTTCAGTTCAGTTCAGTTCAATTCAGTTCAGTTCAATTCAATTCAGTTCAATTCAGATCAGTTCAGTTCAGTTCAGTTCAATTCAATTCAGTTCAGTTCAGTTCAATTCGGTTCAGTTCAGATCAGTTCAGTTCAGACCAGTTCAGTTCAGTTCAGCTCTTGACAATACTTTTACTCTCACATATCACTATTCATTTCAGTTCAGTTCAATTCAGTTCAGTTCAATTCAGTTCAGTTCAGATCAGTTCAGTTCAGATCAGATCAGTTCAGTTCAATTCAGTTCAGTTCAGTTCAGATCAGTTCAGTTCAGATCAGTTCAGTTCAGCTGTTTTATGCCGAAGAGAACAGGCCATTAGTCTAGTATATGGATGACCTATACTTCAGTCTAATTACATCAATATTTCCTTTTTTTATTATAAAATTGTCAATTATTTTTAGGAAAATAATATATGCAAGTCATTAAGGTTGTATATAAAAAGTTAAAAATAGAAACATAAAGCAATAACTAAGCTTTGAGGTCATCAATCGATGTGTGATTTTTGATGCTTACAACCCATAGACATGCATACATCAGAATCGTAACTTCTAATCCTCTTTAAGAAAATATATTTTAAACATAAAATAATTTACGTTTTAAATATAAATTATTGGTTATTTTGATATGCAGTTTAAATCATAAATCACATGCCACATTTTTTTTTGAGAAGAATAATAAACTGCATACCAATTAATGGCATGTTAGGTAAAAGTATTTGTTGCGGTAGCTGTTAGCACTAGAAATTGTTGTCAGTTGTTGTACTAGCTATTAGCTGTCAAATATTAACTATTAGAGTTTGACTGTGAAAATAAATTTTATTATGATAATTAGTGTTTGGTAAAACTATTAGTTGTTATAAGTAACAAAAATAAACTATACTCATTCTTCAAAAGCAACCTCCATCCCAAAAGCTAATATTTATAGCTTTTCTAAAACACTAATCCAAACACAAAAGCTATTCCAAATCAAACACAACTTTTCACCATTATTAAAGTTTTGACTTAGTCAAAACACTAATAACTACCTTAAACATAACTCCCTCCGTCCCATAATATAGTGTTTGCATTCCTCTTTGGGTGTTCCAAAATGTTGTGCCAATTTCTTTTTTATATATTTGTTTGGACTAAATTATCCTTCATTTCTACATAAAACTTTCCAAAATAACCCTACTTTCTTTTAAAATACGTGCCCCTATTTATTGTTTTACACCATTCCAAGGTATATTTATTGCTCTTTTAAAGGAAAAAGAAGAAAAAAACTAGTTCTAAGACAAATATACCCAATAAACATTTACTTAAATATATATTTTTGTGAAATCCTAAAACTCTTTCCATTTTCCTTAATTCTTGTAAAAAATGAGAAGTGAGCACTATATTATGAGACGGAGGGAGTATTACCGAACATGTCCTAATAGTATAGACCGTGGTGCAATTTGTTTTTCTTTTTTTGAAAACCAAACTCTATGTTTTAGTTATAGGAAAATGATATACATAGTCCTTAGGGCTACATATAAGAAGTTCAAAATAGAAATAAAAAGTTGAATCAAGCATTTATTACCTCAAATGATGTGTAACTTTGTCTTAAATTTTTAAACTGTTTCCATTTTAAGAAATATATTTAATGCTTATCCATAGCCCTAAGGACTACATATAACATTACCCTTAGTTATAATCTCATCCCAAACCGCAAATCAAAACCCAAAAAATTACCTCATCATAATCATGCTTGCGCAATTTGCTAAAGATATTCCATCACAAAAAGGTAGAGGTACATGAAACGTGGGTCATTGCATGGGCTTTTACATTAATACAAACAAATTACGAGGGTGACGATGAAACAGTAGTCATGGGCTACTGGCCCACAGAAAAAGATTGACACACAATATAAAAAGATTGGCCCACAACAGAAAAATATTGGGCCACATGTGTTTTCACAATAGAAGTCCGAGCCGAAAACAAAGGGACCATAACTTGTATGAATTGTATCATGATGGTAGTCAAATAGAGTGAAAAAAAGATGTATGTTAGGTATTCAAAATTCCTACTTTCATGGGTTTTTTTTTCACTTTGAGAAATGATCTTATTCTTCTCCAATCATGAAAAGTGAAAAGCTTCTATTTAAAGCTTTGAATATTCTTTGATAATCTAAACAAGCAAACCCCAATTGCAGTAAATTCAACCTTACAAAGTTTTAACTATTAAACCACCCCTAACCATCTTTTAGTAAATAAAACATTAACCTCCTTTAATTTAAGGATGATGGAGTTAGCTTAAATATCTATACAAATATAATAAAAGGCGTGCGAAAATAAGAAACTGTGCTACGTAGCGCTTTCTCTATGGAGTTTTAGTTCATGTAATCCATGTACAATGAAAAAATTAAGAAATTGCAGAATATAGTGTTTGATTTTGAGACCTCAAGTACATATACTAAAGTTTTAACCACTAGACTAAGTTGTATTTAGTGTTATCACCAGAAAGTATTATATTAATAAACGAATATTTTTCTTACCCGGGACATAACCCGGGCATAATAACTAATTTACCCCTTATATCATGAGCATTTACTATATGATGAGAAGGTAAAAATAATAATTGGAAATTACAAGGTGATGGCTTTAATCAAATTAAAGTTATATGCATGTAGAACATACTTGCTATAATATTCAATATGTAAATCAGATAAAAAGATACAAAATTGTAGATAGAGTTTGGGATTTTCGATTCTTTGTTTCGTTTTGTTATCAATATAATTTCGTATTTTCAACAATATGTAATTATAACAGCATACAAAGCAGTAAATGAAGAATGTGAATTTCAATGTAAGAAGTACAATGTTAAAATAGTTTGTTTAGACCGAATTAGTGAGAACAACGAACAATATTGTCAGTTATAGTATCGTTACAAGTACAAGCACTAAAATTAATTGGCAATAGTACGTACCCTTCGAAAATTCGATGATAAAGAATAATATGGTTGTAGATTGTAATATATGTTGGGGGGAATGAAGCCTGGTCCGAGATCCTTCAGAGCTGCAAAGTGCGAATGAATGATGAATGGTCTCGAACCAGACAGCATTCCCCTCAACAGTTAAGTGGCAACAGAGGGATGAGAGGAGGAGTTGGAAAGATGATGATGAAACTTGAAAGGACAAATACAATTACATGCAGATTCAATTATAAGTATAAGTAATGTTTTGAGTTCGTGGTTTTCTTTTGCCCTTTTTTACGTGTGATGTGTGAACATGTTGACCATTTTTCTTATCTAGTTGGGTCAAGAGACCATGGAAAACCACTTTTCTTCATACAAGACAACCCAAAGTTCCGCCTTTATTTTGTACTAGTATCTTTTTTAATCCTTATGCCTTGTTTCAATGTTTGTACTATAGCTCATTCTTGTTAAACTAACTCAGATAAAGATAATAATTAGGCTTAAGACAGTTCTTAACTAGTTCTTTTCATAATAAAACTTCATTGCGAATGCATAACATGGCACAACGATTAGAACCAATGAATTTGATATTAAATGATCAGTTCAATATGACAAAGTTTTGTAAAACAACGCCTAATTAATTACATAGGAATATATTATGATACTTCTTCTGCTCTTTAATAATCGCTATATTTCCCTTTTTTAGAAGTTTACTATTAATCAATACATGTTGTAGTAACTTTCCCCCTCTTGTATGTCTACTTTTTCACATTCTCGAGACCACTTATCTCTCACATGTCGCTACTTTTTCCGTATCCTTAATATATGTTCCCAAAAAGTTGACTTTTCATCCGCAGTTCACCTTCATTCGGTCATAAAGAATGACATTGCTCCACTCATGAATCATATGATCAACTCATGTTCTTGTTCGATTATCTCATAGCTTCACAAGTCCCATACATGTAAGGAGAAAGAAGTAAGAACTAAGAACATATGACTGAGTCAGACACTTAACCTCTGAGACTTGCTTGCACTTATGTTTTTCGATAGCCAATACTATGTTTCTCTAACCTAAAGATCTTGTCTCTTGGCTTATTGAGTAAAGCAGATAGCATCACTGCAGCTCTTTCGTCTTCCACGCCTGGGTACATTTGGATGGGTCAGCGGTCCCTGAAACCCGCATTGGAGAAAAAAGAACTCCCACGAGATAGTGTTTCTGTCTTTTATTCTACAAAGGATCTCCATTTCTTACTCGAACAGCTGTTTAGAACATTCAATTTGAGAATAACCACACAAGTTCTATAAGATGCCTTCTTCAGTTTAAGCTAATGAGGGGGTCCATCGTGATAGAACCTGGATATTGGGGCTTGAACATCTTGTTCTTTCTCAGGAGCCTAGCAAGATGTGAGAAAGATTCTCTACTGTAAATCCTTGCTTCACTTCGAAGTTTATCTGCCTCCAGCGCGCGCTCAAGGTTCTAATTTGGAATAACAATGAACATAAAAGATTGTTAAAAGTTGTACTCTATTATCTTCTAATGACACACATATCACTGATATCAGGAGATCTTTTTTTATGGATCATAAAACAAAGTGAAGTGAGTGAATTTAAGATGCTGCAATGAAGAACTGGATAAAATACTTGGAACTAACATAGGTTGTTACCTCAACTTTTGACTCTATTGATAAGAAATTTGAAGGAGCAATTGCCAAAAGCTATCCAATTCAATTTGGAACATTGTTGCATTATTTGAAATCAAGCTCAGCTTGTTGCATCTTCGTTTGGGTCATGAAGGTCTGAAAATGATTACTTTTCATTTCAACCCAGCTATTTGATCTTCAGCTTCTTCAAGCTCGTTTGTGATCTTCCTTCAATTAACAGTTTAACACCTCGAGATATGCTTTAAGCACCTTTTTTTTTGTTCTTCCAGATCCATCCTTTTTCTCACAAAGTTGAAACATGTTGGATCCCTGAAAATGTTGATATTATATTTCGGTCCAATCGATATGACCTCCTTTTACTTGAGAGAAGGCTTTGATATCCAAAACATTAAAATTAGCACCAGCAACCAATATTCAAGTCTCTAAAATCCTTTGTATTCTGTTATTTATATGGGACACACTCTTGGTGTCTAGCCAATGATACAACAATGCATTCCATGTCCCACTATCAGGTCTAATACCTTTGACAACCATTTGATGCAAAATCTTTAATGCTTTCTGCATGTCCCCGTTACAGCAATGAGTGAGAATCAAAGGGTTGTAAGTTCCTACGTCTAGCAAACAGCCTCTCTCATCCATCTCCTCCATAAGCTTTAAAGCACTCGCAGTTTTACCCTGACAGCAAAATCCATTAATAATAACATTATAGGTCGATGTAACAGGAAAGCAGCCATGTTCAACCATCTCATTCATCAGCTGAAATGCTTCCCGGACATGCTTATGTTCGCAGAAGCCCTGGATTAAGGTAGAGTAAACAAGAGCATTTGGAATTCCACCTTCATGAATCATCTGATTGTAGACTACTTTTGCACTTTCTAAGTTGCCCTCTTCACATAAGCCTAAAATCCTCAAGGTCCTGTCAATTGCCCTTGGAAACATTTTTTCCATCTTGTTTAGAAAGTCAAGGGCTTCATTCCAACGATTTTCACGGTATAGACCATATATGATACTGTTGTAAGGAGTAATGCGTCCCCCACTTCCGCCTTTTGACTCCTCCATGAGCTCCAAAACCTTAAATCCATCCTCTAGGTGCCCCTTAGAACATAACCCTCTAATCAAGGTGTCAAATGTGTCGTAATTACAACTTATTGCAGCCATTTTCATCTCATCAAACAAATCAAGGGCTAAATCAAACAAATTAATTTCACAAAAGCCAGCTATTAACACATTATATGTGTCTACATTTGGGAGAATACCTTTAATCTCCATGTGCTTCTTAAAATGCAGCCCAACTTTTGCCTTCCCTAGACTACAGAATCCTTTAATCAAAGTATTATACCCCACAACATCAACTATGCCCCCATTACTTTCAACCCTCTCCAAGACCTCAGCTGCTTCGTTTGCTCGACCAACGTTACAGAGCAATTCCATCACCTTGGTTGTTGTCACAACATCCGGAACATATCCTAATGCAAGGTTCTTCTCCAAAAGCACTAGTGCTTGAACAAGATTTTGTTCTTTGCAGTAGGCTGATATCATAAGATTATAGGTCACATCATTTGGTTGAACCATTTCACTCAACAAACTCCTGGCTCTACCAACCTTGCCATTCCTGCATAACGCGTGAAGCAATGTGTTATAAATAACCGTGTTCGGGGTAAAACCCCGAGTCTTGATGAGCTGCAAGAGCTTAAATCCATCCCCTATACGATTCGTCAAGCATAATCCTTTCATCAATGTCCCAAAAGTATAATCATCACCTTGAACACCACACTCCATCATCTTCTTCCTAAAGAATCCCCTAGCAATATCAATATCCACCTTAACCAAAACATCAAGTACAGAATTATATATCTTGAGGGATGGGACTATGCCAAAGGAATGCACCAAATCAAGCACTCTGATGACTTGTCGAACCTTTCGAGCCCGTCCCAAGCCTCGAACAAGCGTGACAAAGATATCTTCATCAGGTGGTGAACCAACAGAGCCGGGAATTTCTTGAAGAAGTTGGTCGATGATTTCAAAGCGATGAAAAACACAGAGTTTATGAATCAAAGCCCTGTAGGTAGATTGGTTATGGGTGAAATTGGAAAGTTTAGAAGCCCACCTGAAGGTTTTGAGGGCTTCAGAAGCTGATTTTTGTTCTAGAATTAGATGGGCAATTTGTTGATGATTTGGTGGAGATAATTGTGTTAGGGATGATAATGAGCATATGGGTTTTGATTGCAGAACAAAAGATATACACTTTCGATTGAAATTAACAGGAAATATACTAATTTTGAGGCATCCCATGATTACATACAATTCACACAATGCAAGATTTCAAGCAGAGACTACAAAGTACATAGCATTCAGAAGATGCAAAATTTCAGGCACAGAGCATTAAGAAACCAAGAAATTTACATTCAATTAAATAATAACAAAGAGCAAGTTGTTTTGAGTATGAATAATGGATTGTTATTGAGCAAAATGAAATAAAAGAATACCTACAAAGAAGAAGTCTTGTTCAATCTGGGGAAGGTTGAGTGTGTTGGTTGGGAATGAAGCTTTTAGCTTTGAGAGCGAGCCAACAATCAAACGATGTCAATGTCTGCTATTTGATTTTCTAATTCCATAGTCAATTTACAAGATTTTGGACCCCCATACAAAACTCAAATTGGGTCGAGTTCCCACTTTAGATTGGATCCAACTCGTGGAAACTACAAACTATAGTATATTCCTAGACTCACTTGGCATTTTTATACTCGTATGCTACATTTGGTAGGTGCCTAAGTGGGACTCATTGGGAGTACTAGTAGAGCTAGTAAACGGGTTTTGTCGTGTCAAATTCGTGTCGGATTCGTCGGTAAACGGGTTGAACACCCTCAACCTTAGCCCTACCTGTTTATTAAACGGATTACTCGATGTCTTGACCTATATTGACCCGTTTATCAAACGTGCATATCTACATAACCTAAATGTCTGGTTTAATTGGCAATAGTATCTAGTTTTAGGGTTAAAGTGGCAATAAACAAAATCCACGCAAAGAGTCAATTCATGTAAGTTGCAAATCTTGTGAAAGGATCACTTTTAGTAACACATGAAACTCTTAGTAACTCTTGGTAAAGACTGCAACAAGAGCATTTTCGTAATTTCACATGCTAGAGGTATCAACTTAGAATCAAGTTGATACCAAAATTTTCATCTTGGTACCAAGTCGAAAAGTTGGTACCCAAGTAAGAGTCATTGGTACAAAGCTAACTTGGTAGTTGGTATCAATTCACTTTTGATTTAGTACCAACTTACTATTGGAGTTTTTAAAAGACTCCAACAATGAGACGCTAAATAAAGCTCAATTCTTACTCGTCAGAAGGAAAGAAAGTCTTAGAACACACATTGTTGAAAGACTCCAACAAAGACAATTTTATCATTTTGTATGCTGAAGAATTTAAAAGATACCAAATTAGAATCAAGTTGTACCAAATCTTTGTCTTTGGTACCAAGTTATTATTTGATATCAAATTCTAAATTGTTTGGTACCAACTTGACTCTAATTTGTTACCAACTCAATTCTTCAACACGTGAAATGACAATATTACCCTTATTATAGTCTTTTATTAAATACTCCAACCATGAGAGGCTTATGAAAGTTATTAGAAGGATAGGAAACTTTCATTCAACCCAAAAAGATAGGTGATGCTATCATGCTAATAGTCTCTGATGAATAATTGATGTCAGCACAAGCACTCATTCAAATCAAATGCGAACTCTTCATTATAAATTACATAAGTTACCAAACATACACAATTTTCACCACACCAAGCACTTGAATGAGTCCTTACATGCAGTTAATAAACAGGTACATCTTGATAGAGAACTAAGGGCAAAAAAGCAACTTCAACAGGATATAAAACTCAACACTTTGATCCCGAGTTTTTAACATTAAGAGCTGAATTTTCGTCAGTGGCTGAGGATCCCCACACTATGCTCACCATTCATAGAGCATACTGGCACTCCATTCATGACTGACTCCTGTTCTTGTTTGAGCTCTTCATTGTCTTCACATGTCTCATTACCAGTAGAATCAATCTCTGAAATGGTAGGACTTATTTTCCGAATGCCAAGACTAAAACGATTTCCCTTGCCAGACATCTTTGCCTTGGTTTGAGATAAGCCAACAGCATCACCATAGCTCTTCCGTCTTCCAAGCTGGGGTGATTTTGGACGAGTTGAAGGTGCCTGAAACCAGCATAAGAGATCAAAAGTTCCAACAGCATGAAGTTACATTTTTTTTTTTGTTTGTAAGGGATTTCAGATTTTAACTTAACACTGTAGTCTGAAGTTTTCATATTGAGGATAATAGATAATCAGACATGTTCAACAAGATACCTTCTTTAGATCATGCTTAGGAGGCGGTCCTTCGTGATAGAAGTTTGGCATTGGGGTGGCCTTGAACATCAAGTTCCTTCTCAGTTGTTTAATAGTTGCTTCTATCTCTTCCTAAGAATTATAAGAGTAGAGAACATCAACAGAGGAAAATTAATAACACTAGCCAATGAGAAATGTGTAAAATTTATTGAATGAAGAGCAGAGGATACGACATTTATATGCAAACAGCATAGGTAGAAAGACACTGTACCTTTGTCCTTGCTTCACTTTGAAGTTTCTCTGCCTCCATTGCTTGATGTTTCTCCTCTAATTTGGAATAATACTGAACATGAAAGATAGTTAGAAGTTATACTCCTATTTCCCCTACCGTCACAGATATCAGAGGATATTTAGATCATATGACAAAAGACAAGTAAAGAGTACTTGAAGTACCTCCCTCCTCTTCTCTGCACGTTCAGTGGACCTAAATACTGGAGCTGATGCAACTTTTGTCTTAACCCTAGAAGGCAATACAGATGGTGCAATGCTGTTCATGGTTAAGGCAAACCTAAGTTTTCTCCTATGAGCCTATGAAATTAACTTAGATAGATTGCATAAATTGTTGAGCAAATAAATAGAACACAAAACTACAGATACACATATTATGAGGTGCTTGAAATTTTAGGATACTCAGAAACAGCAGAACTTGAATCTTCCTCATCAGTATGCTTTTTGTTGTCTTGTTGCAGCGGCTTCTTTAATGTAGATATTGACATGGGCTGCAAAAAGTTGATACCAGATTAAAAAGCAACAAAGGAATGAATTGTTACATGCTTCAGATGATGTTTGCGAACAGTCTTATCGCTATATCTCATTAATCTTAATTGTTTTAAAACATTCTCCTTGAAAAAGAAAGCTGACGTGAAACAGTAAATGAGCATGAGAACTTCCATTAGTCCCACCAGTAAGACTTAAGATGATTGTTTTATGTAGTTCACACTTATTGTAAAATTCATATACTGGGCTCCATTGAGAGAAATAAGGCAAACTAGTAAGAAGGCTGACAGCAAAGAGTAGAGGGAGAAAACCCAAACAGAGCAGACAAACTTCCATATCGTCCCTCTTACTTCTCTCTCAATTAAAAAAAGCCTGCGGAAAGCATGAAGAGCCACTAATGTTGTGGCGATAACGGTTTTTAGCATAGTAGCATAATACTTCCTACAAGGTAATCTGCTGTGTAAAATATATCCAATGGATCTAAGGTTTGGTTTAATTTGGTTAGTACTCCTACTGCAGTACAGCTAAAAGATCTGAACTTTCAGCTACAACATCTTAAAGACATGAGCATCGCAGTGACAGATTAGATATTCTGTCTACATATGGAACATGAATTGGCTAACCTATTGTCCTTAGCAATAGTGTCAAAAAAATGCCACCAATGAAGAAGCTGTACAAAGAGGAGAAAAAGAAAGACAAGAAGAAGCTGCATTTGAGATGTCACAAGAAGTCTAGAAGTACATGAGAATGGAGAAGGATGCATGTAATCAAACCACAAAGTTCGAAATGCCACATATGTTTCAATTCTGCTCAGTCATAGGAAAACATAGCAATTAGCAAGCCCTTCATCAAGGGGAAAAAAAAGAAGACATCAAGAAGATGGGGCAAAAGAAAGCAATGAGAGGAGAAGATGAAGGGTGAGAGATGTAGGATTATAAAAAAACACCTGATTTTTCTTGCCACTGCTGAAAGGCTGCGTAGTCTTAGATTTCAAGAACAATTTATTCACATCAGTTTCAGCCTCTAATGGGCGAGTTGATGCTCGTTTCTCTGTTGCTAAAGCAAATGGCTGCGGAACTGTGCAGTTTGCTCGACCATTTGTACTACATGGTTTTGATGCTATCTTTGGTGAGACTTTAGCCCTTAATTCACCCTTTGATTTCACGCTTTGAGCTCTGGACTTTTCCTGCAAATGGCCATTGTGAACCGTCATAGCCGGACAGTTATGCTCCTCAGCCTGACAAGCTTCAGAATTATCAGCTGAGTTGTCTGTGTTACATTCCTTTACATCACAGTCTTCATGCACGGGGAAGGACTTGGCAACCACATTATCATGCTCAACTGATTCCAGGTCATCATGATGAGTTGGTGCACTCTCATGACTTAAAATAGGGGAAGCCCCACTGGAATATTTTATGACACCATCAGGTTCTTTGTCGGTACATGAATCTCTTACTTCCATTCCCATTGTACTGCAGCACAAAAAAAAAAACATGGTATTATACTACAAATGAACTTTATTTAGACTCTGGACATTTTAGAGTAAGGTTCTAAACAAGATGAAATTTATCTACCAATTCCCCTTGCAAGATGAATTGTAATATGAATAGATTCGAACACCGTTTCAGTAGAAGAGAACCAATACAAAACAAATTCCAAAGCATCAACACAAAGGCAAAAACATGAAACAAACAACAATTGGGAACACCATCGTTAACAAGTAATTGCATGTATAATTGAGCACAACCCTTATGAATACACTTTACCACTGATAGCAAATAGCAGATACGGGCTCAAAGCCTCAAATATAAAAGCTCATACTGCTTCCATGGTTGGAAAGTCTTCTTGCCCTGGATGGTTATTGAGCGTTTGTGACAATTAAAATAAAACTCTACCTCAAAATGACACTCACTTCCTAGTTTGGATTTAAAAAACATATCTGTCCATTTACACATGATAGAGACACTTTACTCTACTTTCTCATAGCACAATTCTTGAAAGGCATTTCTTCAAAATGGTGACAGTAGATGTGACAGGATAACTTAGCAGGTGGAATATGTATCACTTTACCTACCAAATTTAGAACAAGATCATATACTATTTTTTTACGAAACTAAGTAGTTGAATTTGCTACCGTTCTTTAGATTCCAATCAGGTCTCATGGCCTGATTTCGTTCTGAGGGTACATGCTGTATAGAAATTGGGAAATAAAACCAAACATTTCTAGTCTATTTAATTATGTCTAGGTTTGACATCAAGTGAACTTCCAAAACATAACTGGAGCGACTGGAGACTGAAAATAATGTTTTACTCGTAAAGTTTCCTATACAACGGCTTACATGACATGGTAAGGTTACCCTCTCACAACACCGTAAAACAAAGAGTTGTTTTGGGGAACTGAGATAAATGATTAGGATTCTAAAATTGATTGATTGGCTAAGTAGGTGATTAATTGCACCATGTGGGATATACCGATATACCTATATACAACTGTTGCATAGAAAACAGTACGTGTTTTTTCTACTTAGCAAAAACCTATCTACCTCCAAATGCCTTGCTTCTCAATCAAAATTGGCCTTCACAAACTCACACCAACTATCTTACAGACTTACATAGGCTTGACTTTAACTACCCAATACAGGTATCTAGGGAGTTGAGAATTTGCCTTTCCTAAAATTGGTTTCTTCTTGGCCTGAAATGGAAAGTTCAAGTGTCGGTACATGATACTATTATCTGAGTATGCGATACGGGTACTTAAATGGATAAGCAACAAAAAGATGAGCAACTGTAAATGAAGGAGTAAATACAATATACTGTGACTGTCATTAAGCTCCAGTTGTAAAGTAAGATTCATCAAGTCCAGACCTAAAGACTGAAACTTGTATTTATTTTTAAACAGTTGTGCACCCAATCCAATTCCCTAAATAACTAAAAGAGTAAAGATCATCATACTTCCACCTCCACCCACCCACCTCAATAACTTACAACCAAAACCAATTATACTCCACATACCCAAAAAAAAAAGGTTAACACCCATTTAATTTACATAAAGATAAAAACTTTATATCATAACAATAACAGGAATTAATTAACTCCTACAATATTGTAAATAAGTGGGTGTCATCTTCAAAGCAAAAAACACTGACCTGAAACAATCCAACCAAATGAACAAATTCTACTACAATTAGCACAAGAAAACAAGCCAGCATTATAAATTCATTAAACTAAGACACCAATTAAGAAAACTAATCAATACCCAGAAAACCCAATATCCAAAAATGAGCACCAAAACAAAGATTATACAATTACATAAACAAAACTTCAAGGTAAAACAAAAAAAAAATCAAGGTAGAAAAAAAGAAAGCGAAAAAATGGCTTACATAAAATGGAGTCAGATCTGAGAGAGAAAAAGAGAGGCGGCAGACAGAGAAGATGAAGAAGATTTGGCGGTGGGGGGGAGAAATGGTGGTCTGACTTCAACCTGCGAAAATGTGAAAATGTGATACTATGCAATAATGTTTTTCTATGTTAAATGTTTTATGTATTCTTACACAATTGGAGTTCTTCTATGTTTATGTTATGTATGTGTGTGTTTTTGTCTGATAAAGCCTCAAGAAATGAAATGTTAACGACAGGTGAGTTTTTATATATATAAGCAGACTAATTTTTAGCGCCGTTACTTGACGGTCTACTTTATTTTATTTTCAAAATTTTAAATTCACCTCTCCCTCCTAAGTCCTACCCCACCTTTCTGTTGGACCCACATGACATTCCCACTACCTTGTGGAGTTGTGCTTGTGGTTACTGGTTAGTGTTAGTGGTTAGGTTCATATTGGATTCGGTTGGGTTCAGCCCGTTGAGGGTTAGTTTTGATTGACCTACCATTGTCATTAAAAAAGAATGATACTTTGAACCAAAGAAATGATATCTTGAATTTGTGAGAAAAATAAGTTTAGATAAAGATTAACAAGACATAATAAGTCCAATTTAGCAAAAATAATAACTTCCGGCGCACTTATAAAAGGTTTACGGAGTTCAGATTAGTTTAGATAAACAAAAATAAGTTGGAAAGAACGGATTCAAAAATAATTGAATTATTGAAGATTATGTGTTTACTTAGGGCCTGTTTTCCCCAGCTTATTTTCAGTTCAGTTCAGTTTAATTCATTTCAGTTCAATTCAGATCAGTTAGATCAGTTCAGTTCAGTTCAGCTCTTGACAATACTTTTACTCTCACATATCACTATTCATTTCAGTTCAGTTCGGTTCAGTTCAGTTCAATTCAGTTCAGTTCAGGTCAGATCAGTTCAGTTCAACTAGTTTATGCCGAAGAGAACAGTCCCTTAGAGAGTCAGTCATCATAGACTCGGATATACCATGTGCATGGTACACCCAAGACTGTTTTTTTGCTCATTTGCAACTCTCTTTTTTAGTACATTTTACACATTTAGAATATTTCAAATGAGCAAAAAAAACATAATTTTGAGTGTACCATGTTTATGATACACCCGAGTATATAATAATATTTGTAGTCTATAGATTAAGACATTGCTAATTGATATGTTACTAGTATTCACGTTTTAAAAAAGTTCTATTAGGCTGATAGAACACTATTATCACAAGTGTTGGACAATTTACAAAAAACAAATTTGGTTCAAACTGAAAGTAATTTATTGGCAATAGATAGTAAGAGTAAATCCAGTTAGAGTTTATAAGAAATCTATTTTCTTGAATTAGTACAAGCAAAAGAAAGAAACTGTATGGTTAATATGGCATCAAAGAAACAAATTACTTTTTCTGGTTTCCTGTTTTTGGTTTTTAGTTTTAAAAAAAACTGAAAACAAAAAACGATAACGAACGGATCCTTAACATGTAGTTTTTTCGTGAAATTTTAACAATATGCTACATACTCAAGTCATCAAGTGCCTTTTATTTTAATGAGATTTCAACATAGCCGTTATTTTTGCTCTTTTGACATTGTATGGTTAATATGGCATCAAAGAAACAAAGTAGTTCTTGACTCTTGAGATTATAGCAAAAGAGGGATAACTATTAACTAAGCATTTTTAATTTATTCAGCTAAGCCTTAGTTTTGTGGGCAGGAGGATTTTGCTATATAACTTTCAATAGCTTACTAGCTTTTTATGCACGCAATGCAGTGCGATGAAGGCCTTAGCAATTTTCATAATGCATAGGCCTTAGCAATTAACAAATGGACACCATTTGCGTATATGTATTGCGTTGAAGTTTAACTTCAGAAAAGTGCTTGTGGAAAATAATTGCTTGAATGTGGTTCATACAATCAACTGCAAAGAAGAAGGCCTTAGCAATTTTCATTTTATTATTGATTACATTTCATATCCTGTTAATAGTTTTTCTTCTATTTCTTAGTTTTTTATTGGTAGGAACAACAATAAGATGGCTCCTGCTCTACCTCACCTCCCTCCTAGGGATTTAGGTTCTTAGTAATATGGAACTCTAACTTTCCACCTTCTATTGTTTCTTTACCGGTCAATGGTTTGCAGGTGAATGATTAGTTACTATCTTGAAACTCCTCTTTCAAAAAAAGGCATGCTCTTTCTTTTGTGAACTCAACAGTGGAATGAAGTAGAGGTGATCATGGGCTGGGGCGAGCCAAAATTCGGGCCAAAATTTTACAGTGGCATGATGTAGAGGTTATCATGGGCCGAGCATTAAAAAATTGTCAATTGGTCGGACCGAGCCAAAATTTTGTGCCCCAAAGCCCGCTATTTCGATCCTAGCGGGTTTTTCGGACCAAAGTCGCACCGTGTCAAAAGTTAGACTAAAAAGTCATTTTGGCTTGCCCAAATCCCGTCCCGATGGAAAAAAAGGGGGCCGACCCTAGACCAAAAATTCTGTCCAAACCCACCAAAAATTTGGGCCAGGCCGGGCTGATTTGATCAACTCTAGCATGATTTCTTTTAAAAGTACTCGTAACCCAAGGGGTGGATAAACATTTGATAACTTTTACTATTAGTGTTGATTTCCTGTAAATTAAATTTCAAGCACATGATATTTGGAATCGATTTCCTGTAAATTAAATTTCAAGCACATGATATTTGGAATAAGAGCTAGTTTGATCCCATTATGCGACCAGAGCATGAGTTCTGTCAAGTATATTTGTTAAGGCTCTTTTTAATTTGAAAAAAAAAAAAACATTTTCAATAAAAAATATTCTAAAAGAGCAATTTATTGTAAAGATAGAAAAGTTGGACACAATGGAGAGCGAAAATTGATGGAGAAGAGAAACACTGAGAAAATAAGTAAAGAAGGAGCATATGACATTGTCTTTTTTGTTTTTTTTAAAAGAACTTTTTTCCGATCATAAATGGAAGAACTATTTTTCATCCTAACATAATAAAGAAAAATTAGAACTTCTATGTCAAAATATTTCCTAACATACACCAACTTAATAAGATATATCCACGAGTCTTATTTAAAATAAAAGGAAAACATTAATTTTTGTTTGACAATGTATTATCTCAAAGGGTGCTAAGTTGTGAGGATGTTTTTTTATAATGACTTGAAAATGTGAATAAATTCAACAAGTTATTTTTTATTTTGTTTCTCCCTATATATTTAATCGTGTATATTATGTATGAAAGTTGTGAACTATCCTGAAGTATCGCATTTGGAAGGATTCGACCTTGTGACCGGTTACAAGGTGAATCTCCAACCAATTACACCAAACAAGCTTGGTTAGTATACAAACTGTACATGTATCAAACATATCATTAGTGCATATCTCGTATATATGTTGTGTATTTTATTTTTTTTGGTTAATTGGGGCTATATATTAAAATTTAACTACTACACAAACAAGTTAACTAGCATAGGGATCTAATGTCCCCTCATTACAACAAAGGTATAAATGTTCAAAAGTAATGTCTTTTAGTTTAATGCCTAATTTCACCCACGAAACTATGCAAAATTGGCGAAATACATTACCCCCCCCTTTCCCCGACGAACTGCTATAGCCAAGGTGTTAGCCGCCTCGTGAACTTGATCATTTTCCACTTTCTACAACTGAATTTGGTCTTCCTTTCTTCACAACTCCCCGCACATAGTAGTATTAGTATAATTGTTATAGCGACCTCTGGTCCTTGTGCTTCCATTTATATTATCCACATCAATCAAGGAATCCAAAAAAACGAGGCAATTGGACCACTGCTTCGATTTTATCCACATCAAAAGTTTCAATAATTGCTAGTATCTCTGCAAGATTTCAATCGTTACTCACATTCCCACAGATCCCTTCCACCTAATGGCCTGTTTTACTCCTACATATAGCTCTCATACCTGCATGAAGGTTAGGAGTACAGAAGAAAGCATCCACTATAATAGTAAAATTATGGTTTTGGAAAATCTGGAGATGTTGCAGGGGTTTTTGGTTTAGAGATTTGCTAGGTCTGAGCAAGCATATTCAATGGCTAAGAAAACTGATTGGTGACAAAAATGATCGATTTTAAATCCTTACTATTGAAGACCCACTGGTTTCTTCTAATCCAGATTCTCCAATGAGAACAGGGTGGCCCAAGGAATGTTGTTATGATCCTTCAAGATTATCTGCGAATTAATGTTAGTACTTAGCCGGTTTTTAAAGTCCATAGTGAAGAAATCCTGAGAGAAAGTGCACCTCTACCAAATATCTCTTGCTCTTGTACAATCCCTAAGGGCATGTTCACAAGACTCAATGATAGTTTGGCCGAAGGGATAATTAGGGTTCCCAGTAATCTGTCTAGCATAGAGGGAGGCTTTTGTTGGGATACCATTCTATAGGCAGGCCCATAGAAAGTTTTTGATTTTTGGGTGGCAGGGTGCTAGCCATACTATTCCAGTCCCAATCTGTATTGCAAGAAGAAGAGCACTGGCCTCATTCCTCCTTATAAATTAACTTAGAGTTGAAGAAGTTTCCCTCAGCTACCAAACAAACAAGGGTGTCCTCTTTGTCCTGACTATCTCTAGTCCTATGATAATTCATAATCCACTGGGATATATGGTGAGGTAGAGCTAATAAGGTTACATCCTGAAGGTTCCATCTCCTTTGTTAAGGATACTCTCGACTTTACGCCTATCTTCATCACATGTAATTGGGCGAACAATCATTTTCCTCAAAGGACCAAACGGGGTCCAAATATCATGCGGCCAGAATGAGACAGTCCCCTTTCTCAATATATACACCAACCAGAGTACTTAGAGAAAATTCCCCACCCTTTATCCATGTCTTGCCATATATGTGATCGGGATTTAAAGGGCTTGGGTAGGTTCTTTCCCCTACAATTTTTTTGGAAGATAACTTTGACTAGCCAGGTTGTCCATGAAATTCATATTCCAACACAAATTAACTAAGATAATCTTATTTTATAATATCTTTATTATTATATGTTTTTCTTTAATGTCATAGTAAATAGGATTTATCTGTTGTAATTAGTTTGAGAGTTCGATTAGATTTTCAAAGATATACCTAACAATATATATATGATGGGGTATAGACTTTTACAAGAAAACAAGGTTAACGGCCCTCAAAAAATCAACAGGATAAGAGTGACTATATTCTTCATTAAACTATGAACATGATTTATTAATTAAGTGATTTTGGCACCTTGCTCTCACCTACTACAGGGGTTGCAACACCATCCTAATATGTCCTTTATGGCGTAACATCACTATTGGACGACAATGTTGATGCCTTCATGCTCACAAGATTATATAAATAGATAAACAAATAAAAAATGAACGTTGGTGAACTAAATTAAAGATGCTATGGGAAAAGATGAACAATGAAAGTTATACTCCATTATCTTAATTAAATTAAGTAAAGAGAAAGAGAAGATGTCACTATCATTGTTTTTTTAGGTTCATCATTGATTATTCCTGCTACCCTATATGATAAAGCCGTAACACCCTTTAATTACTTTACTTAAGCCATTATCCTCTTATAATAATCAAACCAAATGATTTCCGTCAAATTGTTAATTTGTGTCCCTTTGAAGTAACACAAACTTCTGCATGTAATGCTAAAATATTGATGGTAAATTGATATTGTTTAGCTAAGTCATCATTTTAAAGTATACATGCAATGTATTGAATACACTATGCTACTAATCTCTCTTTTAGTGATAATCGAACTATAATTTCCTACATATGTACACTTGATAAGTAATCAGTTTTCTATAAAAAAAATGAAAAGAAAAGGATAAGCATAATGTTAACCATAATCTAAACTTTACATTAGGCGTAATTATCATTTGAATATTATACCAGCCTTATGTATACATAGTGAGATTCAAACTATATGCGTAAAGAGATGTAGGATTATAAGTACTATAAGCGGGATTTCATGATAAGAAATGTTTTTAAACACAAGAGGGATCAAAGTATTTTAAAGTTGTTGGAAATTTATTAGAATATTGATTGGTGGTTATGCTGATATTTGGTAGGCCGAAAAATCTCTTCAGGTGACTTTAAAATCTTGTTAAGGCGGTCTCACATTTTGTCTACACAAGATACGTACATACCTGACCTATGTGTGGGTTGGATTAGTATCATGTCATAAGGATGAGATTTATATAGTATCATGTATAGGGAACTATTTATAGTTCATATGTGATTTATATTCAAATGAAATTGCATTTTTTATGCCATTGTGCGTAGCATGTTGATTATGATGAATATATTATGTTTGTATGGATGATTGATGCAATCATATGAGATTGGAAACTTTATTTTATTCATTCACACGAAGGATTAATAATTATGTTGTTATTGGATCATGAATTGGATCACGTTGTTCCCTTTGGATTATTTAATTACTTTATGAGGACCGATGGCCTAATTTGGTAAGTTGGTTATTCACCTATGAAAGGTTGGTTGTTTGTTGACTTGGATCAACAAATAAATAATGGTTATGCAATTAATATTGAAATAATTCTTGGGTTATTAAGTTGATGATCACCTTATCTAATCCTAAGATAAAAATGGAAGTCCTATGTATCCTTGGTGATTATATTATTTGTCTTACTTTTGTGAGTCCTAACAAGTACATATTTTATAAATCACTTAAAATGGAAAGTGAATAGCAATAGCTTTAGACTTGTGCACGTCTGAAGTATTGGACTAGTATGAGTTGGAGTACATGGTAGTAGCCCATGACTTTTCTTGGGACCGAATTGATCACCGTGTCCTATTTTTTAATTAAAAAGTTCCTCGATATCATAGGTCAGGGTAGTACCGAGTCGCGCCTGTACTTCATCTTCTAAATTGAAGACTGGTTTGGTTTGGATAACTCTTTCTATTGTCTATTCCATCTAAACTAATTAACTTAGTAGTTGTGGAGTCAAGTTTAGTAAAAGTAGTCTGCTATATTATTATATTATTATTTATCCTTGCTGAATGTTTATTAGTATAATGTTAGGTTTTATATTTTACTAGAACTCAGCTTTGTTGATTACGTGTTTAGTGTATGTATGTTGAGCATGGCTATGCCTTATTGATCCTGTGATGACCCATTTGGCGAGCATTCTCTCATGATCAATAGAGCATCGTCCATTTCGGGTTTGAAGATGATGCATCATAGGTTCGGGACTTCACGGAGAGCTTGTGTTGACTTTATTATATCATGGTTGACTTTTACTTTTATAGTTGAATTTTGACTTTATGTTGGTTTGACTTTTGGAGTTGACTAAATCTAATTTTCAAAGTTATTTATTATTATTTCCGCTACAAAATTTTGAATAAGCCGAAACGTTACTACACGGGCAATAATGTTGTGATAATTCTCAAAATATTATATTGAAAAGATATTTGGAAAATAAAAAATTATCGAGGTGTTACAAATTTAATTATGACTATCATTATACAAAATATTAAGAACAATTGTAATTACAGATAAATAAGCTGAATGACCCAATTGGACTTGATCTGTCGCAAATTCCCCAATCCAGGTTTTAATGAGCCCAATCTCTTGCGGATAGGGGTAAGCAAAAATAGCATGTCATGAAACACAAACCCTTTTCAAATTACGACTAGACCATATATACTTAATTCGGCTATGTTATATTAATAGCTTGTAGAGCTGGTCATTTTGGTTCGGCCCGCTTTTTGAGCAGGTTTTGGGCAGAATTTTTTGGCCTGATTTTTTTTTTTTTTTTTTTGGCTTTGGGCAAGCCGAAAATGATTTTTTAGTCTATTTTTTGGCCCGACCTGATTTTGACCCGAAAAACTCGCTCATTTTGGCCCGACCCATGATCACCTCTAATAGCTTGGTAACCAAGTAGCAACTCAGAAAGGATTGCGTTATATTTTCGACCTGGCCATTCGATTTATGGTCTATCAAGGTTGTGGGATCGATTCTCCCTAGGGTAACTCTTGTTATTAAAAACTTTAATTTTTTATACATGGTGCTATGTATGATGAAAAAAATTAAATTACTATGTTAATTTTAATCTAAAATTGAAGTTTTTTTATAGGTTTGTATAATTATATATAAATAGATATTATTTCGAGGTATAATTCGAGAACTCTGCGGTTAGAAGTGTTAACGAGTCAAGCCGGCTCATGATTATTCGAGTTCCGCTCGGTCAAGGGTCGATCAAAGCTTGACCCGATGTAGATTGGGTCGAGCCCGAGTTCAGCTCGATATACTAAAGAGCCAAGCCTGAGCTAGCCTTAGGCTCGGCTCAAAAGCTCATGAACAGGCTCAAAAATTCTTTAAATAATATTTTTTATGTAAAATATGAAGTGTCCCACATCGATTTTTAGTGTAAATAACTAGTTATTTGGCCCGGGCTATGCTTCGGGTAAGAAAAACTTCATTTATTAATATTGTACTTTGATATGATAGCACTAAATACAACTTGGTCTAGTGGTGAAAACTTTAGTACATGAACTTGAGGTCACGGGATCAAAACCTATACTATGCAAGAGAGCGCCACGTGGCACCGTTCCTGATTTACGCACGCTTTTTAATATATTAGTATAGATAGCCTTTTTTTTCTTCATAAAATGTTACTCCCCAATTTATACTTATGGTTTGATCTTGTCCCACATTAGTTGAGAGCATAATATGTTTTATGGAATTCCCTCATTGGACGGGATACAAAATGTAATGTAAACCTTTGTTTTATATAATTCACTACAAGAAAATTGATCTTTAGCAACGATAAAGTCGTTTCCAAAAATACCTTTTGCAACGAAACTAGAGTTTTAGCAACAACTTCTGTTACCAAAAGTGACTCTGTTTCGTTGCAGAAAATATGTTTTCCGCAACAATCTCTTTGTTGCAGAAGATATGTCGTTGCCATATTTTCAGGTGGGGATGAATAAGAATTCTATCATTGGCAACAACTATAATTGCTACGAAAAATGTGATTTTAGCTACAAGCATAATGTAGTTAAAGCAACGAGAATATTTATAGTACACCTAGGTGTACCATGCTCATGGTACACCCAAGACTATTTTCTCCAAATGAGCAAAATGAGCGAATGAGTAAATGAGCAAAATGAACAGATAAGTAAATGAGCAAACATTTCTACTCATTTAAGAAAATGAGCCAACACTTTTATTACAAAATGAGCAAAATGAGCAAATGAATAAATGAGTAAAATGCCTATATGAGCAAATTTGGTGTCAAATGTTACATGAAGTTCTAATTTATTACAAAAATACCTCTGGGTGTACCATGTTCATGGTACACCCGGGTGTACCATGCTCATGGTATACCCGGGTGTACCATGAGTGAACTCTAAAGCAACCTTTATGTTTAAATGTTTGTCGAGTGAACTCTTGGTATCAACCTCAGTCGTTCCCTAGATCCAATATACAGGTAAAGAACAAGTGCAGTTAGAGCTCAATGTTTTCACCTTGTTACTTTCAGAAAAATCAATAGTGACAGTATATGAAGTTACTCCTAGTTCCTACAGTAATTTGGTTCGATGTGCAATTGAGGTTCAATTATAGTAAAGAGCCAGACATTGCCAAGTAAGAAAAACATCAAAAATAATTCATTAGGCAATCATATTATATGTAACCACTTCGCTTACTCGAAGCACTTTAATCTTCTTTTTCATAATGTTTGATCTCATGGTTTACATTATGGGTCTCTTTGTTATGACATAGCTTTCCATTGAACAAGTTATTAATGCTTCGAAACAGGATACATATGTAAAATAAACCACTGAAGCTTTGTAGCAAAAGTAATATACTCCCGACTCCTAAGATTTGGTGAGTCAAGAAACCCCCCCCCCCCCCCCCACCTACACACACCTCACATGCAATGTTGTTAGGATCGGGATCCGACTTTGGATCGGTAAGGGGGGTAAGATCGAATCGTTAGAATCAAATCATAAGATCGTAAGATCCTACCAAATTGCAAAAAAAGAATAACAAAAATGCTTCCAAATGAATAAATACATTCAAAAAATATGGATGTTATTTTCTCAGATAATGTTGATATGTCAAAATTAATATGGCTTCGCAAGAGTCATAAAAGATTAGAGAAGATAAATATTTGCATGTATGAAGTTGGGTTATCATTTATTTGGCTTAAAGGAAAAGTTAGTGGCTTTAGGAATCATTTTAATAAGTAAAGAAGTAAAATCTTCCCATTCTGATCGATCCTAACCGATCCTGACCGATCGATCCTGATCGATCCTGCAACAATCTAAGTGAAAAACAAGATCGTCTAATCCTACTCCAATCCTACCGATCCTATACGATCCTGACCAATCCTGCTACGATTTTACCAGCCTTGAGATTCTGCTTAATGTGGATCGTTTTGCTAAAATCGGATCGTAGGATCGTACGATCCTACGATCCGAATCGCGATTCTAATAACAATGCTCCTAGGATCTCTTCACTGCCTTCTAAACCCCATACCTTAAAGGCTTGAGGTATAGGTTCATAATTATAAATATTCCAAGGCCATACCTTTAAGTTTCATGAATCAAACGCCTCCAAAAGATTGTGAGGGAATTTAGAGCCAAACTTTATATACGCAAGGTCGCAAAGGCTAATTCATAATGTCCCACATTGGTGGGAGAATGAGATATGATGTTTTTCTTCTCTATAAAAGCTACTCCAACCACGTAACTCAAGGTATACGGAGTGGCTCGATCTTGAGTTGAGTCGAGCTTGTATTTGGTGATCTTGAGCACAAGTCGGCCTCGAGCCGAGCTCACACTCAAATATTTCGAACTTGAGCCGAGTCGACATTTTCAAGCTTGAGTCGAGCGGGGATTTGCCAAAGAGACTGCTCAAGTTTGACCTCTTTTTGACTCATTAACACTCCTATCTGCGGTGATATCGGTGATATAAGAATTATTATATTTTGAGTTATGCAGCAAATGCTATATCTAATTTATATATAGTATAGTATTTTTAGGTTTCATTATCCTAACACTCTCTCGGTATTATCTTTTTGTAACTATAGAAGTCTACTTTTTTAAAATTTTACTTTTCAAAATCATGAAATGACAATAGCACTAGTATACATATTTAGATTAGATTAAATTAGTAGCATGATAAGAAAGAAAGTTTATTTTTCCTTGGGCAAGAGATGTAACTATTTTGGTCCAAATATCAACTCGTTAGAACAGTTCCTGCGCATCTTATCGGCTAATTTCCAGACACTAGCTGCTTTTATTCACTATAACATGAAACTTTGAACAGAGAGAGTTACTATAAAAAGAAAATAACTTTATGGAAAGATTAAACTAAAAGAGCCGAATAGCCGATTTAATAAGAAAGGGGACATTAGCCTTTACCATTAATTTGTAGGATTTTAAGAAGGTCCTTAAAATTTATGGATGAGTAATAATTACGTTTACTATAAATAGGAAATTGAACTTTTTTTAGAGGTGAAAAAAAAGGAAACTAATCTGTAGAAACTAGAAAGTGAATTACTTTACCAAAAGATACAAATAGCCTACTTGAGAAAGGTAACTTATTTTTTAAAAAACAGAAAAGATAGAGAACATATAAACATGTATTTTTAAAAAAGGATAGATTTCACATTTGAACACCATAGTGCTCTTGAGATTACCTAGAGCTAAGTACTCCTTGTCTCCCACTCACCTCTATTGCGCAATTTATATTTGCACATTTTACATTTTGCTCATTTGACAAAAGTATATGACAAATGTGTAAAAAAAAGTGATTGGGATTTGAGAGCACATATTCTACGTACTCCTGAAAGCACCTAAAATTGTACACTTTAAATTGATCAATTTTGTAACCGCAAATTTGAAAAGTTGTTGCCAAATGCCCAACTAGTTAGAACAAATCGAAAGCATTAACAACTTTCTAATAAAGACACTAAAGTTTTACATCCAAAAAATAAAATAAAGACATTAGCGTTACACTAACACCGATCTCACATCTTTTTTTGAAGTGAAAGTCATTTGTTGATATGAAGTCACACAACATCTACATTACAAGTCAAGAACTAATAACAAATATATGATTGAAAGAAACATAGCAAAACTGCGATCGTTGAGCAGAAATACACCATCTAAATACCCTCTATTTCTGTGCAATATGATGTAGCCTTTTACGAGGAAAACAAACTATTTGATGTAGTTTTAGAGGAGAATTGGATGTAATTTAACTGATTATTGTAACTTGAGATCCGACATATGTTGCGATCCTACATAAACTCCAACCAATGGACCCAAACCCATCTAACACACAAAGAAATTGAACCAACAAACCACCATATGAAGAGGTGATTACTAATTACAAAATCTATATAGAGAAAAATAGCCATCACACAGATGGAACTTATTGAAAACGATAAAACTAGGGAAACAAAAAACAATAAGGGGAAGGGCCCGACGACCTCCAGTGACTGGCGGCGACCGAGCCCCCTTCACCTTCTAAGCATCGCTTGCTATCTGTTGGGGAAGATGTATGGAAGATTCCCTGTCGAGAGAAGAAAGGTTTTTAGAAAGAGTTTAACTAATTGTGAACTTAACCTAACTTATTGATCCCACATCTTATTGTATATTTAAGGTATGTTATATAAAACTAAATTTGACTTAATTAAATTTATGTGGGTTAATTGAAACTAATCTAAATTTATTGAAAATTATTTAGTTGAGCTAAAACTTAAGAAAAAAAATTTATTTATCATTTCTTTGAAGAAGTGAAAGCAAGTTGAGCCTTGTCAAGAGGAAATTCACTTCTTAGTTTGTCCCATATGGAAAGAGGAAAGAGGAAAGAGGAAAGAAACAGAAGATGACTAGGATAAAAGTCTAGTTGGTAAATCCCTCCTTTATTGCTTCATAGATGAAAATTACTCGCTTTTAAGTGGCCATATTCTCTTTTAGGGAAAAAATTTATACTCCCTCCGTTTTTTTAGATGTAACATATTGATTTTGGGCACTATTCATCCAATACATTTTGACCACTAATTGTTATTTATACATAAGAAAAAATATAGTCATGTGGGATCTTGTTTGATTCGTCACGGTATACACTTTTCAAATATATATTTTTTTATAATTTTTACTTTTATACAATTGGAGATATTATCAGTCAAAGTTGTGTCTCGGCAAATGTGAAAAGTCAAATGTTACATCTAAAAAAACGGAGGGAGTACTTCATAAAAGTGGGATATCTTATATCTTTACTTTAGTCTCCAGCTACTTCAAGATGCATTTTAAACATTATTCAGATACAAAAGCTTAGCATCTCATGATTCTCATCCAAGCAAGAAAAATCAAATAATGGGCTAATGGCTACTCCCTCGGTATGTTTTTCACAATTTAGCAACCATGTTTTCTTTATCTTTCCTACTATATATAACGGTATGCGTTTTCCACAATACAATTTTTAAACCTTAAATACATTTAATTACATAATAATAAAAAATTATAATAATAAATTATTAATAAAACTCATCATTAAGACGAATCAAACAAGACTGTATATGATTTTATATATATATATTATATATATATATATATATATATATATATATATGAAAAAGAGTTTAAATTTTTTTTCTCCAATTATGAACAATATCAAAATTTCCCTTGAAAAAGACAAAAGAATATAAAAAGAGTAGTACTCCCTCCGTTCCAAAATATAGTTCCCATTTCCATTTTGGGTGTCCCAAAATATAGTTCCCATTTCCATATTTAGTTCCATATTTTCCCGTAATTTGTCTAGAAAAACCGTGTCCCATCATTTATTTTCTTCTTGAATTTTGTTTTTCCTTTGTTTATTCAACCAAAATGTTACAATTAATGCTCTTTCACCAATTATTTTCCATTCTCTCTCCTAAAATTATCTTTTCCCATACAATATTTATTTAAATAAACAAAAAATCTTTATTATGCCTCTTATATTCTACTTGCATAAATTACCGTGAAAAAAAGGAAATGGGAACTATATTTTGGGACGGAGGGAGTGCCTTTTAAAAATTACTCCCTCCGTCTCATAATATAGTACCTGCATTCCTCTTTGGGTGTCCCAAAATATTGTGCCTATTTCTTTTTTATCAATTTATTTGGATTAAATTATCCTTCATTTCTACATAAAACTTTCCAAAATACCCCTACTTTCTTTTAAAATATGTGCCCTTATTTATTGTTTTACACCATTCCAAGGTATATTTATTGCTCTTTCATTTTATTTTAAAGGAAAAAAAAGAAAAAAACTAGTTCCAAGACAAAAATACCCAATAAACATTTACTTAAATATATATTTTTGTGAAATTCTAAAACTCTTTCCATTTTCCTTAATTCTTGTGAAAAATGAGAAGTGAGCACTATATTATGAGATGGAATGAATAAGATAGATCACATAATTACATTACCAAACTACTCCCTAGTTACTACCAATAAAATGTTACCTTGAGGGAGAATAAAGAAACAAAAAACTGGTGTAACCGTGTAAGATGCTCATAAATCACAATGCAAGTCACAACTCACAAGTCACTAAGACACTAACTCCCAACACACGTAGAAGGGGGTAAGGCAACTTTAAAAATGAGCTGTTAACTTTGATTGTTGTGAGTGGAGTGCAAGAACAGAAACGATGCATGATAAGTTGATAACACTGAGCAAGAGAGAGAGAAGGGAGGGCAGGGCACAAATAAGTCTACTTCTCTCTCTATTAGATTATGCATGGTATCCAACATCAATGGTCAATTACTCAATTCCCTTTATTTCGAGGACAACTTGTTAATTTTATAAGGCTTCATTTTGTTGGACGAAAAATATTTTACATGAAAAATAACTCTTTTTTAAAAAAGAAAATGTAATTTTTTTTATTATTATTTGGTTCCTTAAATGAAAAGTTGGTAAAAAAAAGGAAAGAACGTAACAGAATAAGAGAGGATAGATGGGATAAAGCCATAAAGGTGAAAAGTAAAGAGGAGAGTATGTTCTCGGTTCTCCCTTCCTTGAGATAAAAAATAGTTTTCATTATTGGGAAAAATATTTTCTACCAATTGAACAACTGTTTTGCCACTTGCAACTCAAACAATGAAAAATGAGAAAAACGCTTTTTGTTAAGAAAATGTTTTAAACCCATCCAAACACAATCTAAATTTAAGGGAAAGATCATGGGTCCTTTAATTAGAGAAATGCTAAACATCTACTTCCTCAAATTTCCAAAACCCTACACACTCGGGCTTTTTGTTTTCGACTTATTTTTCAAATTTTCCAATTTTATTCAATTTGACTTAGTTTAGTTAGTTTTTTCTCCTAACATAATTTCAGTGTAATTCAACAAATTTTTCGTCGAGAAGAACAAAACCTTACTAGAACTCCAATAACCAAGACATTAAACGTAGAAAAGATGGAAATCCCAAATAACCTTTTCATTTCTTTTAAGGACAAAATAGTGGAAGTGAGCATGTTTTGGAGTAATGGAAGAAAAAGTTTGCCAAATAAGAAAAAAAAATGTGGGTAGAACTTAAAATGAAAAGAAGGATATAAATGGAGAGTGAATAGAAGGAAAACTAAAAAGGAGTAAATTGTAATCTAAATATGAAATACAGAAAAATGGTAAATTTCATATTCAATGCATTTATAAAAATAATGCTTCCTCTGTTTCGAATTAAATGCAACAAATTCACTTTTTCACTATTCACACTTTTTACTTTGACTAAGATTTGTGATTTATACATAATGTGATCTTGTTAGATTCGTCTTGTGACGTACTTTTATAAATGTATTTTTTATAATTTTTACTTATATGTAATTATAAATATTTATAGTCAAAATAATATCTCGAAATGCGTAAAACTAGATTTGTTGCATTTAATTCGGAACGATGAAGTATGTAGATTCATCACAAAATTAGATGTCCAAAAATTTATGATCACTACACAAAACACAATTAAGACTATATTTGCCATATTTATTTGTTCCCGTGAAAATGACATCAAAATCTAGGTCTTAGACATTAATGGAACTCCGTTCCAAAGAAAAGGAGACTAAGATCTATCAACACAAAAATAAATGGTTTGATTTGTGAGTCACATAATTAGTATATGAAAGTATTGCAATTAAAAAAATATATAATCTTCACATACTAACATATTTCGCGGGTAACTTACATCTAGACCCTCATTAAAGTCGTTTTCACATGATTGGATCAATTTTTTTCTTTGTAATTGCTTGGGCTATATAAGGAGGAAACTTTAATGAAACTTTCAAGTTAAATGGTTACCAAAAATCTTTATGTTATGAGGGTCATTTTAAAATTTATTTTAAGTAGTTTAAGGTCAATTGAGTTCATTTTTTCTTTCCGTTGTAAAAAGTTCCTTGAAAGATTTGTTGACTTAATAGCCTAGATAATAACTACTTTTATAAAGTTAATAGCCTAGATGTTGGAAAGGTTTATGTAGAAAAAGCTGTGAAGATATCCCTCGAATGTAGAATAAAAAAATCTAGTTTATAAACAATCTAGAATAATCTTAGTCTACAAAAATCTTAACTAAGAAAAAGAAAAATCTAGAAGAATATCTATGTATTGTGTAAGTAGATAAAAACAACCGACATTTACCTAGTATAATGTGCATTGTATTATATTATTGAGAGTAGTAAGAGAAAATATTTGTCAACAAAAAAATTCAAGTCAACATTTTCCTACTCTCCCACTATCATTATCAAATCAAAGAAGTATGGTTTATGCCAAAACATTTAGACCATCAAACTTTCGCATACAAATTGCATCAGTGGTATCAGAGCTAAAATTTCCAAAGCCTCACTAGTTAAGCTAAAACACATTTAATCCCAACACAATATAAATTATAATGGCACTTAACAACCTAATTTTCAATTTCAATTTTTGGAGGAGAAAATTATAATTTATGGAAAATTAAAATAAAGAAGTTAATTAATGAAAGATTATTTTTCAAAAATAGAAATAGTGAACCAAATGAAATCATATGGAGAAGAAATTTCAGATGAAAAAAATTGGGAAGAAGGTTGTATTAAGTTTAACAAAAAAATATGATAACATTGTTACTATTATTGAAGATATAAAAGATATATTAAAAATTACAGTGCTGCAACTTATGGGATCTTTGGAGTACCATGAACAAAGGAAAAATCGGCATATCAATGAAGAAATAGTTTAGACTGCTCTTACATCAAAATTTAAGAAAATGTCCAAGAAAAATGTTGAGGATGAAGACGAAGAGAAATCATCCAAAGATATGAATCAAAAAGTTTCCTGCAATATTTGCAAAAAGACTAACCATGATACTTTAGACTGTTGGCATAAAGGGAAGTCACAGTGTAGGCAGTGTAAGAGGTTTGGTCATGTAGGGAAGAATTGCAGGACCAAGAAAAACAATGAATGAATTTTGGCGAAGAAAATCAAGAAGACACTTTATTGTGAAGTTTGCTAATGACAAGAGCATTAGCGGAGTGGATTGGTGACATAAGCATCAACAACAAAAGAAAATTTGGAGAAAAAAATATTTTGGGCTGGTGGTGACACGAGCATGAGGAAGATAGTTGGTAACATGTGTACCAACGAGAAGATCAAAAAAAATTGAGAAGTCATATTGGCAAGATGGAGGTTGGTAACATTAGTGCCAACATGGGAACTCAATATACATTTCTTGTGACAGTTGGTGTGCATCAACAAGATTTTCCTTTGAAAAAATTTGGAGTTCAGATTTTTCAGATAAAAGAGGAGCGTTGGAAAGGTTTATCTAGAAAAATCTAGGAAGAAATCCCTAGAATGTAGCATAAAAAAACGGATTTTTCACGAGGTACCCCTGAGGTTTCTTAATATTCACCAGGTACCCTCGCGTTTTCCAATATTCACCAGGTACCCTTGAGGTTTGGTAAAAATTCCTGAAATGCCCCTGCCGTTAAGTTTCCGTCAACTTCACTAGGTTTCCGTCCAAATCATTCATATTAACCCAAATTAACTCTAACTAATCATAATTAAACTCTAATTAATCTTAATTAACTCTAATTAATCCTAAAATCCTAACCAAACCCACCAGCTCCCTCTAACCCCAACCCCACCTGCCCCCCACCCAACCCAGCGCAGTCCCCCTCCCTTTCCCCCTCCGTTGCGTAGCCCCCCTCCTTCCTCTCCCCCTCCGTCGTGCATCCCTCTTGAAAATTCTCAATGTTTACCGCATTTAAAGGCCTTGGAAACACTGATTTCGGTGGTTGAGTTAGAGATTTTGTGGTTTTCTGAAGGTGAGAAAGTCATTAATGAGATTGAAAATGGAGGTTGGTGAATATTGAGGGAGGGGGGTTGCGTGGGTTCTACTAGGGAGGGGGCATGTGTGGCTACTGCAGGGGAGGGGGAGTGGTTGCGCGGCGGGTGAAGGTGGGGGGAGAGGCTGCGCGGGGGGTGGGCCTGCTGGTGGGAGGGTGGGTGGGGGAGGGGGTGATGGGAGGGTTAAGGGTTAGGAATTAGGGTTAATTAAGTTTTTTAAGAGTCATATTTGACGGAAAGATGACGATAAGGTCACATCTGAATTCAAAACCACTGGGGTACTTGGTGAATATTGGAAAACGCGAGGGTACCAGATGAATATTAAGAAACCTCAGGGGTACCTGGTGAAAAAACCGTAAAAAAAATCTAGTTTACAAAACAATCTAGAATAATCTCAGTCTACAAAAAATCTCATGTAAAAATAAGAAAAATCTAGAAGAACATTTGTGTATTGTGTAAGTCGGTGAAAACAACCGCTATTTGCCTAGTATAGATATGTGCATTATATTGTAATATGAAGAGTAGTAATCAGAGAAAATATTTGTCAACAAAAAAAAAATAAATCTAGTCAACCTTTTCCTACTCTCCCACTATCATTATCAAATAAAAGAAGTATAGTTTATTACAAAAAACTTAAACCATCAAACTTGTGCATACAAATTCCATCAGTAGATGAGTATTTTCTTCGTATTTAGCTCGCAACGTTTCCTTTTACACAAGGATTGAGGAAAGAAGAAAGATGGAATGATATAAAAAAAACCCTATATTCTACGAGAGAGAAAGAGAATATATATTGTCAAAGATAGAAACGTCACTGAAATTAGAGAATTGCCAAAAAATTTAAAAAACATTGCGAATAAAAAAAAATCCAACTCAGGTTTGTTGTTAATTCAGTGTTTTTGAGGAGCTAATTGAACAAATTAAGCTAAGCTCGATCGATCCAAAAAGTTCATGAGCATGCTAAAACATATTGAATCGAACAAATTAGACAATATTCAAACTGGTTATGACTCGAACAAATTTATGTATCAGAAATATAGTTTTTTTTCTTAAATGTATCATAAATATAGTTATGCTAACCAAGGTTTCGATATAGCAAAGTAGGAAAAGATAGAAGTGTTGCAAATCGAAAACTTGAGCTCGACTACTTATAAGTTTAACATGCTCCTAATCTTTCCATTTTAGTTGATTAAGATATCAATTAAAGTATATTTGATTGTGTGATTACCAAACTGTGTGTCATAATGTTCTGACACATTCAGGAAGGAGAAGGCAGAAAAGGGACTCTGCATTCAATCATTAGCACAATTTCACTTTCTACTTTGGGCATCAATTTATTATTATTTGTCTTTGAGTAAGTATTATTTTATTTATTTATATCATAATTGCCAACCAACGGTCCAGGACCAATATTTCTTACTACTCAGGCACTCACTAATAGTTTGAACTTAAAGAGGCCAATCACTAATTTGAACTTTTATTTAGATGGCATAATAAGTTCAAAGTCTATTATATTTAAATTGGGAAAGGCCAATGATTGAATCAATTTATTATTAATTTATTCATCAACGGAACTTATTACTTTTGGACTTGAAGAGCATTAGCTGATTAGCATAACAAAACAACTTGAACCTTGATCTATTAATATCTTTTATGATGTTAGAGTTATATAAGTATTAATTATAAAAATGTTGATGAATGAGAATACAAGTACTAACTTGTCGTCCACTGTACCACTTTGATCTATAATATTTTTAATTATGTATAGCAAAAAATTACAAAAAATTCATATTATGCTTTTTTATACTCCTATGCATTAAAATGAATCAAACATGATCTCATTTGACTATGTTATTTCTATTTTTTTGGGTCCTCTTTCGGAAACCCGTGGTAAGATGAATTTCCTCATGGCTTCCCTCACACAGGTTCACTCACCCAGAGGCCCAACAAGCCCAAACTCCCCTCCCCCGACAATATTAAAATTTTGCTTCCACCACGATTTGAACCTTGGTCTCCCATGTGGCAGATAGAAAGTCATACCATTAGACCCAAGAATCCTTGATAACTTTTATACAAAAGGAATAACAAATCGAATAAGGTTAGTTGGTGAATAATAATTACTCCCACCGTCCCAAAATATAGTTTTCATTTCTCTTTTTTCACGGTAATTTATGCAAGTAGGATATGAGAGGGATAATGAAGATTTTTTGTTTATTTAAATAAATGTTGTATGGGAAAAGATGATTTTAGGAGAAAGAGTGGAGAATAATTGGTGAAAGAGCATTAATTGTAACATTTTGGTTGAATAAATAAAGGAAAAAACAAAATTCAAGAAGCAAATAAATGATGTGACACGGTTTTTCTAGACAAATTACGAAATGTGGAACTAAATATGAAAATGGGAACTATATTTTGGGACACCCAAAATAGAAATGGAAACTATATTTTGGGACGGAGGAAGTACTATATTTGTAAGGTTAGAAAAACCCTTAAAAAAACATAAATGCATTATTCATAACTCTTATTTTTAAGCAATTTTATATATGCATTAAATATAACCTCATTACCATCTTCATAATACATGTCAGTCACTCCATTTAGCATAATTGGGAATCCAAATCTTATCAGATGTGTTTTGCACATAAAACTTTGTTAGTATAATAAATTAAAGGCAACAAATTAGCTCCACCTTTTGCACGACTGATAAATTAATTTGGTGGCCGTATGGGGATGTACTTATACAAATAATCACCATATCTTTAACTCAATTAATGATGCAAAAGAATATGAATTGCCTTGTTAGGTAGGATGCTAAATTGCTGATTAAGCTACCTTGTAAATTGTAATCCAATGCTTTCTGTCGGGGGTTAGAGACTAAGGACAATTTGCACCAAAAAAAAAGAGCTAGAGTGCTTGGACAATGGAATAAAAAGACAATTTCAACCAAAATAAAGCAACTACAAAGAAATCTGAGATTCTCTATCTACCTAGTTCATTTTCAATTTTTTTAGAGAGAAATTTCATTAATTGAAGGCAAAACGGCATCTATAATAGGTATTAAAGTAAAACAAGATACAATTAAATAGGACTAAATCAAATTTGTCTTCGAAGAAACTACAATGAACCAGATCGAACAATACAACGCAGCCCCCTTGTATTTGCTGAATCAAACAGCTATTGATGAGGAAGTCTATCATTCTGATATAGTTTGGAAAGAACATTCTTGATCGAGTCAGGTTGATCGCATCCGAGATTCCAATACCTTCATGTTGAGTCTCGAAATTCAACCAATGAGAATAATTTCTCATACTTAAAAACAAAAGAATCATACTCACAACTCCCATGGGGGAGAAGGAGATTTCCAAAACAGAAACTAAAAACCCCATAACAGGGTTTGAGAAAATCTCATAAAGAGATACTAATTTATTGAACAAAACAAGAAAATGAACTAAAAATTGAAAATAAAAGGGGAAAAGGGTTCATCCATGGCAGCCCCTAATTGATGAAAAAGGGGTAGGGGAGGCTAGGGTTTGAGAGAGAAAAAGAGAAGGGAGGCTAGGGTTTCCCCATAAAATAGCCATTACTTTATTTAATTAATTCATTTTCAATTAATACAATAACTTGGTATAAGAAACTGATAAAGTCTGTTTTTTGATTGCATTTCTTTCCTTATTTTTGCATTTCTTTTTTGTATTTTTACTTTATAAGAATTGAGTAACGTTATTTGGTTGAGCATATAAGAAGTTGGAATATTTGGAGAGTTCTACTTATTTAGGAGAAGTTAGATAAATAACTTCCGTCATTTTAAGGGAAGTAGAATTTCTTAGAAAGTTCCCTTCTTGTGCTCCTGATTTGCGTTTTGATTACAATCCTTGTTCTCTTGACACCATAGAGGCTTTTTTGTTAGCTTCGTCAATATTAATGGTCTCTTGCTTGTTGCTTACAAAGTTGGGCCAAAATACAATCAAGTTCTCTAAAAATTTCTTCATTTCGAAAATCACCAAAGAGCTTATGCAACGCTAGATAGCTCTGGCGTGTGGACAATCGCAAGGCATAAGCCATTGATCTTACAAGTGTGCGAGTTGTTTGCTTGCCATTGAACATATCAATGTAGAATCTACCATGAACATATTTGGATGGAAGGACCCTAAACTAAAGAGGATCAGGTAGGGGTATAAGCAGACTGCAAAAAGTTCAAAGTCCAATCCAGTTCAGTTCGATAAGTCAGTTCAGTCCAAACTTGTCGGACTGGACTGCACTGAAAATCTTTTGGACTGGACTCGAACTCAAATTTTCCAGTCCAAAAATTTTCATACTGGATTTGGAGTCACCCCTTTGGAGTCCAATCCAGTCCAAAAAATATGTATATATATATATATATATATATATATATAATATATATTTATATTATATATATATATATTATATTAATATATATATATATATTATATATATATATATATATATATATATAGAGGCAAGATCACATGAGAATGTGCATTCTCATGTGAACTCACTTCTATATATATATATATAAAAGAATAAAAGATGTATGTGACTTATTGTACGGAATGGATATAATGAGCTTAAATTTTCAAATTCAATTATGAGAAAACGTTGTGAATCATTGAACCTAAATCCAGGAGGGGGGATAATATAATAATCGGACTGGATTTGGACTCAAGAAAAAATTATCGAACTGGACTGAACTAGAAAATATTTGGATCGGACTTGGACTCAATTTCTCGAGTCCGAAAAACTTTGGACTGGATTTAAATTTGGCAAAATTCAATCTAGTCCAATCCACTTACACCCCTAGCGTCAGATTCTCAAGTTCCCTAAGGACCCTCCATCTAAGTTTGGCAAGGACAAAGAATTCACATTTGGATATGCTGCATGAGCCACGAGGTTGGCGTAATTTTCTAATACAATGATGTAAAAATACCAGAAGTATAAGAATTGAGGAAATGTACTAAGAATTGTACTTTCATGGATGATTTATGTCTTGTGAGTTGTGACCATACCCGATTACCCGGTTTCATTGATTAATGTTAGCTTAGATAGGAGACATGTTCTCTAGGTTTACTGGTTTATATGAGTGTTTTGAGTTTATACACATTCTATGCTATCCATTTTAGTCTATAGAAGACTAACAAATAAAAAGAGAAAGAAGGACAAGCAAATGTTTCCTTCCAATGAGAAGCCAAATTTTGAGTACATACGCCTCCTTGTCATAAGTGTTAAATCCGCATTTTCATCACAAGCTGAGAATTCAGCCCTCACTTGTTGAGAGGGAGACTTTTTATACACAAGTATACATATACCTTCAACATTAGCTACAAAATCTGCAAGGCTGCAATTAATACATTTGTATCCTAATTAGTCGTTTCTGAGTATAATCGTAGTCAAAATCTAAAATACAAGTAAAATCCTAGTAACATGATGAAAATCTCATGTAGAAAATAGCTTCTGTTCTGAATTGAACTATCCTAACAGGCAGACACCTTCAATCACTATCCTGCTTGTTTGTCTTTGGCCTATACTCCCCATGGCTGTAATTTAGCAAACCATTTCTGGGAAGGAAGATGCTGTTTTCTGAAGACGTCTTTTCACCAGAAACACGCACGGACCTTCTTATGTTAAGCACCAAAAGTGTACATGAACATCAGGTAGTGCAAATACAGACATGTTAATAATCTAGCACAATGCTATCTGAGACCCCGAACAAGAAAACCCTAAAAGGCTAAAACACCACTTGGTGGCATTCACAAGTACAACCTCAAACATTCAACAATACTATGAACTGCTTCAGTAGAAGTCCATGTCTGCTAATTTCACAAATCACTAAAATACTTTCTTCAAATCATCCACCCAAATAAGTTTTTCCAAAGTGCTTTAGCACAAACTTATTACTCCCTATTAACATAAAAATATAGACTTTAGGGCATGGACATAACTGCAAGTCACGAAAATAAAGCATCACAAATAAAATGGAGCAGAAAATTCACGCAAGGAATATATCCATCCAAGGAAATCTTCTTAAAGCAGCCGAACTACTCTCAACTAAAGCAACTACATTTACTGAATTACATATGGAATACCAATCAAAAGCAAATTAAAATTTGAATTTAGCATGTATGACATAATGAACAGATTAAGAAAGGAAACTTCAGAACAAATTTGGTCAAATCCTACAATAGGTGGATTGGGACTAGAGCTAGTATAACATTTTTATGATGCTCTAGTCATGCTTCCTGAAATGTTGGACTTAGAAAAGCTTAAGATTAAGCAATCCTCTCAGAGACCCATTAGTTAAAACACCAATTAAACTCACCAATGTACTATTATAGCCAGTTTTCCCCGAATGAGCAGATAGTGTGTTATCAAACTTGCTATTCAACAGAGGAAATAAATTCTAGACTCACAAATGTAGGAAATTGAAAATTCAGATGCTGCTCAAGTTGAAAGCAGAATATGTAATGCAGCAAAAAGTTTGATCCATGGTCTAATTGTCTAAGGCACTGAGGCACATACCTTACATAGCATCTGTCATCAATCCAACCAGTGACATACAGAATCAAAACATCCAATCGTGTCAAAATGACTTCATGCTCTTAGCCTTGGTGCTCAAGTGTGTCTGCAATAACACTCCGAGCTTGATTGCACAATACTTGTGCATCATTTCCTACCAGACATGGGTGTATAACAACTTTAACAGACCCTGGATTCAGCAAACTCTCCTGGCCAGCAGGCATGATACTGCCAGTTCCAATGATAGTCATGGGCACAACTGGAACTTGAGTTTTTGCTGCAACACTGAATGCGCCTTTCTACAAAGAGAAGAATAAAAAGTTGTTTTAAACCATAAGGGAAGCAATCAGATTGCAGATGGTTTTTCTTTTCATTCTTTCATGGCAAACACTACATCATGCTTATAATAAGTGCCTATGAGAGCGACACAAACTGCAATTGAGATGCTTCCAATGACCGATAAAACACCAATGCTACATATTAGGTCAGCAACAATTTCTAGCAGCTGAAACTTTGGGTATTTTTCAGTCACCAAAATCAGGACAGAGTTCCTCATACAGATCTCACCTTGAAAACACCTAACTTCCCATCTTTACTTCGTGTTCCTTCTGGAAAGAAGAACACAGATGCACCTCTCCGGATAAGATCCATACACCGCTTAAGACAGTCCTACATTCAAATAACAAAATCAATTTTTATAGAAGAATAAGTGAACTAACGTGTGCATGACTCCAACTAATGACTAATAATATTAATTTCTATCTCAATATTCAAAACTGAACCTCCTGCCTACAAAATCCAAATGCAATGACTCTCCTGTGTAGTGAACTCAAAGCTAAAGCGATCTTTATGTATAGAGATGCATGAACACCAGTTCTAAGTGCATACAACTTTTAATAAACATGCAAACAATGAAACGTAAACATCCTTCCATCTCATCACAACTGAACTACTGAAGTAACTCGCACTTGTCACATATACTCACAGAATTTCCTCTTCTGCAACAGCTACTAAATAGGGAACAAAGGCGATAAAGGGGAAGAAAATTCCACACACATGGCAATGACTAATCAGCTTGCTAATAGTTACATATCAACTTTACAGTAGTGCACAATTCCTAATAGATAATTCCTTCTAAAATATATTCCTTCTGTTTGACATTATAAGGCATATTAACCACTTTTTAAAAATAGATTTAAATAACTTTAGTTAATATAGCATTAATATAAGTCGACATAGAAGCTTGTGTTGACAATATAGCATTGGTAATATAAGTCTTACATTAATATTGTAAAGATTGCATTGGTGTAGACATTGCTATGAACTGACATAACTAGATCAGAATTGACATGATGCATAAGGACTTGACAAATGAACTTGTATTGATTAAATGAAAAATACATCAGGTAAAGATAATTCACAATCATTTCAGAGTTCGAATCTCTCCCAAAGAAAACTAATATCTTTCACAGTTTTCAGCGTCTATTTATATAATTTCTTCCCCAACTTATTTCTCAAGCTATGCATAACTAACTTATAAAATTAGTGCCCTAAAGTACCCTCCCCCCAAAATATTAGTTCCTAGAAGACATAATAGTGATATATATTAATTTTTTCGGCTAACATGCCTTATATTGGGAATTGGAGAGTATACAACATGAAGAAAGCATGAAGACTGTCTTCTACCCTTAACTCTGATGTTAGTAATGTATAGTGCATCCTCAAATAACCATGAACCAAAGAGCATAGCTGATACGTCTACTGGACAAAAACCTTATTGACCAACTTGCTGATGACAGATAATCTATCTAAAAGACTTGAAATCCAACATGAAGTTGTCTCCTGTGAATACTTATCCAAAATCAAAAGAAAATTTGGAATAGTGGAATACGCCTCAAATTTCCCACGTTACTCAAATGAGTCATATCATCCATGAAATCAACTCACAATGTCATCCGCAAATGAAACACCACATTCTTCAGGCTACTTAACTTTTTAAAGTTGTTTAAGTTTAAGATCAACAGCTCACTGAAAAAATCTGCCATGGAACTTGGAGAATGAATTAAAATTCACCTCATGCAATTTCTCTACTTAAGATACAAGACCTCAGACTCTACATTAATTTAACCTACACGTTATGATATTGGCATGAGTAAACTAGCCTTTCAAAGATCAATGAAGACGAATTGAATGCTTTAGAGGCCACGTTACAGAATACAAATTAACATACATTCTGCTAGGGCTCTGGTCCTCAAATTCATATTCCTTGAATTTGTATCCAGTATATTTGCACTAAACTCCAGCACCCAGATTAATCCCTTCTAGAATAAAACACACAATCAGCATGTTGTGGTGGCGAACATTGCAGCTTTCCCCATCAAAAATACTATATTATAAAAAAAATTGCAGCTTTCATGCCATATGAATGGCTAACTACATCCAGCCTGCCAATAATTAGCATTTTACAGATCTTATTAGATCTTTCAACTGAAATTTCCACCTAACTCAACCCCAATCCCCATTCATAATAATAGCACTAAACATGCTCCAGATCCAATATAAACCAACCTCTGCAAACACTTTCTTTATAAAGCAATCTCATACCCCTAAAGCTCAGTAATTGAACAGAAACACCCCAGCCTCTGTGGCTCCCACACCAACAGAAAAGGGCGCTGGCAAAAATTATATTGGAGACAAGAAAACTACATATACTCGTCCTCAAGCAAGATAAGAACTAAAATATCGATCTTACTAGATCTTTCAAATGAAAGCTTCCACCTGACTCAACTCCAATCTCCATTCATAATAATAGCACTGAACATGCTCCAAATCCAATATAAACCAACCTCTGCAAACACTCTCTTTATAAAACAACCTCATACCCCTAAAGCTCGGTAATTGATAAGAAACACTCCAGCCTTTGCGGCTCCTGCCAGTGCCCACACCAACAGAAAACAAGGCAAGCAAAAATTATATTGGAGACAAGAAAATTACAGATACTCATCCTCAAGCAAGATAATCACTAAAATATGGATCAGCCAATTTGCATCATTGATGAAGCTAATTTGTCAAGATTTCTGGCTTTCCGACTAAATAAACCTATCACTTCCGATTGAATCTCCCTTCTCTTTAACAAACCCCACAACCATCCTCAAATAAAGTATTGTCTGCGGAGACTTTCTAAGCAGTACCCAATATCAAATTCATCCAAGATCATTAGCTAGAGTGCATCATGATGCCCTATGCCTAGGGATGGCAATGGGGCGGGTCTGGGTCGGGTCCAGCTGGACCCAGACCCAGACCCGTTTATTTTTCACAGACCCAGACCCGCCCCAGATCCGTTGGGTCTAGATTTTTCAGACCCAGATCCGCTGGGTCTAGCGGGTCCGTGGGTCCTAAATGGGTCCTTCTTAGTTTTAATTTTTTATCACATTTTTGAATATATGTAATTAAAAATTTTCGCCTAATATATACTACCTCCGTTCTTTTTTAGTTGCAACGTTTGACAAATTGCACTATTCATGTTCTCTTATTTGACCACATTTATTGATTTATATGTTAAACAAAATATAGTCATGTGGGTCTTGTTTGATTCGTTTCAATGTAAGCTTTCATAATATCAAATTTTTATAATTTTTACTTACGTACAATTAGAGATAAAACGATTTGAAATTGTACATTGGCAAGCGTGAAAGTCAAAACGTTGCAACTAAATAAAAACAGAGGTAGTATATGTTTTTGTATCCATGGTTAAAGCATTCTCTAAATAAAATTTTAAGAATTAACTCATAAAATATTAAAATGTTACAACTTATAAAGTTACATGTCTTAGTGGAGTTACAACACTAACGAGTTCACCAAATCAAAACTCATAAAATTATAGAGTTTAGGTAAAAAAAAAAAATTAATATGTAAATGGGTCTGTGGGGCGGGTCTGGGTCTAGTATGTGGACCCGGACCCAGACCCGATCCGGACCCATTGGGTCTAAAATTTTTGGACCCAGACCCTTATAAATGGGTCGGGTCTTAACGGGTCTGGGTCAGGTCCAGGACCCATTGCCATCCCTACCTATGCCCCTATACTACTCACCTAACCAAACATAAGGTACAACTAAACTAATTAAATTCTTCCGTCTCAGTCTATGTATGCCATTTTGAAAGATCATGTACAACTATACAAGTATTGTCAACATAAATATGATAATCCTTCTTTTCCTTGAGGTTTAATAGTGATAAATCAATTTTCTGGGACACTTGCCCAATGACTTAAATTTACAAAACAGTCTAGCCCACAACCACAAACAACACCATACCGGATCCAAAAAGCTCCAAGCCTCCAACCATCTCTCTTGCTCCTATAGTAGTAGATCAGCTATGGGCTAAAGAACATCTGAGATATTATTAAGTAGGAAAAGCCTCATCATATTCTTATTGCTAATTAATAATATTATTTTATTTATATCAAAACATTAAGAAGAAGCACAAAGCCACCACCTTCCACGACACAGCCATACCTCAAAAATATAGAAACCTTACTACATTCGGGCCAAGAATCTCCCCACCTAGTGGGAAAAATAGAAGGTCAAGGAATCATCAAATACAAACATCATCAGCTTAGACTCAATATAATACCAACAAATACACCAGACTAATATTTGAACAAAAATCAACAAGGACCTGAAAGAAACAGGACTGGAAAGTCTCAGATGCAGTAGCAATGCTGCATTAGACAAATCCTTAACCTCCCTAAGCAAATAAATATTTTTTCCATAAAACGTAGTATATAATAGAAGTATTTGCCAAAAAATTCAAATCATTTGCTAACTATGATTCCATTTATATGCAGCACATTCAGAAGATTATTTATCCTCCTAATGTTACACTCTCATTTTCATCAACAAATTTACCACATCCAAAACTACAAAAAGAAAGGGATGCAGAGGAAAACCAGAAGATAGAGACCAAACTAAACAAAAAAATTGCCTACCAGTTGGCTCCGACTATCCATACGCTTGAGTGGTATAACTCCCATTAGATACATAGCCCATCCAATTATGGGGTACAAGAAAATAGAAGTTTTGCTGATGAACTTAAAGCTTCGTCCAAGAGTAAGCAAAGTATAGATGTCAAGAAAGCTCTGGTGGTTGGAAACATAAACAGCAGGTGTTTCTGGTGTCGGCAGATGCTCTAATCCCTCAACTTCGACATTAAAGAAAGGCATGATGGCTAAACTAGCCCACCATTTAGCAACAAGATAATGTGCTCTTCTTCGATATCGATCAAACAAAAGAACAAAAGGGTGTGAGACAACCATGAGCACAAAGAGAAAGATGGCAACTACGGCATTGACAGCACAGAAGCAGAGTCCCCTAGCTTTGGGCCCAAAAGACGTTTCTGCAATAGCAAACAATGATCAGTAAACCAAAGTTGAACACAAAACATACAAGAGTTAGATAACCAGGGTCTGAACCTGGAAAAGGGGAGGCAGCATTAGGAGTTCCACTTCTAGCAATATCTGATCTTGCCGCTATATGTCTTAGTGATCTATTAAGGAAGCGAAGTTCCCTACCAATACGAGGCGTCTCACCTCTCTTAGCAGGGTCAAAATGGTGGCCAAAAGCAACTATACTCTGGATGTAGGATGTCCTGTCTGCGACAAACATAGCAAAGAAGCATAAGGTCCTGTCTCCACCACTGCTCTCCATCACATAATAAGTTAATAACAGTTCACTTTTATGTAATTAAAAATAGTTAGTAACAAACTAACATATGAAATTCTTGTAAATTAAGTGATGAAAAATATTGTAGACAGGAAAATCACTCTCCTTTCTTTGTCTAATTCCATCTTACCAAAGAAGACGGACATTCTTGAAATAAAGAACTATGCTTCCCTCTTTAAAGATATCATAGTGAGTGTTTCTAAAAACAGGCAGCGATGTGAAAACTTGAGTGAAAACACATAATAGAACACAAACATGGGAATTTTTATCATAAACCCGGGTGTCCCATGCTCATGGTACACCCCAAGGCTATTTTTTTTGTTCATTGCTCATTTGATATCTCCAAATAAGCATAATCACATAATAGGTAGAGCTCCAAATGGGCAAATGCGCAAATGAGCAAAAGATAGCCTTGGGTGTACCATGAGCATAGGACACCCGGGTGTATGATGAATACACTCCACAAACATTGAATAATAGCTTAGTCCTGACTAAAAAGGTTAAAAGAAAAGTAATCTCACAGTTGATAGAGGTATCGCAGCGCATGATATTTCCTCGAAACTGCAAAATTGAAATGGATATAATGTGAATATGACATTGATAAAGCAATGAAATACTTGGTTAATAGTGCAGTTAGAAGTTGCAGCAACCTCTAGAAAGCTATCTGAATGGATTTGACAGCTTGGAAATGTAGAAGAAAGCTTAAGCTTCCCCTTTAGATGGCATGATCCAAAGAAACCTGTTAATCTCTAGACATTCAAATTTCACTGCCAATAAAGTAAAATCAGCTATTTTTATTCATTCAAACACACAACCAAAAATTTACCTTTACCTCCGACGCCGGGAATTGCCAAATGTAGCTGAGAAATAGCAGGTGGCGCTGCCAATGCCATTTTCAGCAACTCTAATACAAGAGAGACACAAATTTACTCCAAATTAGCATTCAAAATACAATCATGAATCGTGAATCATTCATGTATTTTAGGGAAAAACTGTAAAAAAAAAAAAGCACCTTAAGCCTCAAAGTATCAACCCTAATCTAATCAATCTAATCCCCTTTTGTTCCGCTTCAATTGAACCCTAATTTAGTCGCCGCTTTCAATTAAGATCTATGGATTTCTCCCTTGTCTTTGCTTCAACTCTTGTCGTTTCTGCTGCTCAAGGAGTATTATCTAGTACAATACTCTACTCCTTTTGGGATGTTGGGAATTTATTTGGGTGCAATTTTCTTCGGTTTATCATTTCTCTATTTTTGGGTGTTTATTTTTACTATCTTAACCTTTTTAGGATCAAAACATTGCTCAAGTCACTTACTAGTTACTACTACTACTTGCTAGTCCAATCTCATAAGATGCTTAATTTTTTTTAGTAAGAGAAGAAAAAGGATTTTAGGAGACTCTCATCGCGAGTAGAATTTCCAAAAAGTCATTTGTAAGAAAGGAATGAAGAGCTGAATTAGTAAAGGAATAAGATCAAAATTAGACTGAACTAAATGTCCTACATTAGCTATCCAATCTGTAGCTTTGTTTGCTTCTCTATAGACATGATGGATTTGATAGGACTGGAATTGTTGAAGTAGAGCGTGTATATCTTTGATGATAATTTGTATCTGCCAAGGGACCTTCCAAAGTTTTTAAACCGTATTGATAAGGAGAAGATTGTCACCTTCAATGTGGATATTCTGGATGCCATGATTCAAATCCAAAAGAAGACCCTTCTAAAGAGCAATAGCCTTGGCCATGAATACTAGAGTGATTCCTAGATTGTAAGAGGTAGCATGGATGAGTTCACCTTTATTATTGCCTATAATAACCTCGCAACCGCTGTTTTATTTGAGACTCAGCCGTCGAAATTGAGTTTGAAGATGTTTAATTGGTGAAATGTTTATAAGATGTTAGAATGTGTTACCTTACTTAATTAAGGGGTATAAGTATATAATTGTATTTATATTTGGCAAAAATATATTAATTTAGAGTACTCATAAAGGGTAATAAGTGGTACTATATACGTAAGTTTATGAGTTACATGCTTTTAAACAAGCTAAAAATTATAATAAATGGCCCGTCAAAAAATAATAGTAATAATAAATGTATCTTAGATTAGTCGTATTTCTATAATTCTTTACTCATGGTAATATGAATGAATTGGTGAAGAGAGGAATTGAGAAGTGGATGTGATATACAAATTATTTGTCAAATTAAATATTTTGTTTTCCAAAGTGTTCATATGTAACTACATAGAACTAACATTCTAGATCAATAATCAATGAGGTGTGTTCCTATCTATCTAAACCTTAACAATGGGCAAGTGAAGAATAATTTAAAATTACTCAATTGAAGTCCAATATATTGACATATATATTAAGAGATGGTATTGTGTCAGACTCGTCTGACAAACCATCTCGTCGGACGTCACACACAGAAGACCAAATGAAAGTAAAACAACACAAGCTGAAAGAATTTACACACCAACTGAAAGAATACAAGAATCAACTGAAAGAATACAATAATCAACTGAAAAACAACACAAGCTGAAAGAATTTACACACCAACTGAAAGAATACAATAATCAACTGAAAACATCAAAAAATCAAAGAAAAACAAAATAAAAAATACCAAATGAAAGGGTAGAAATGTCTAAATGAAAGAAAAACAACATCAAATGAAAGGAAATATCCAACTAAACGATCCTCTTCTCTTAACCCTTTCTTAACCTCCCATTCCTTCTTTTTGTTCAATATTGCTTCCTCTCATCACCTTCATATATAGTTCATTCCTCAAACCCCCCCCCCCCATCTCAAAAAGATCCAATCAAACGATCCTCTTCTCTTACTCATCTTCACTAGTCATTTCATACACCAAACAAACTTATAAACATCAAATTAATGCATGGATTAAGATTAAAACCTACCAAGTTTCTTCCATGTCGCCTATAATCAGTGAAGTCCTCCTCTCCGGGTTCACCATAAACTCCGCCCTCCGCCGTCGAACCCACCTCGTCTCCTCCTTACCATGCCGGCGAGGGGACTTCTTTAGATGCAAGGGAAGACGAAAGGAAAGTAGAGGAGAGGAGAAAGGAAGAACACAGGTGAGAAGAAAAAGCAGGAGAGAGAAAATTTTTGAGGGAGGAGGGAGGAAAACGGCTGATTGAGGGAGCATGGTGCCCCGTCCGACGGAACCTATTGGGTCAGACGGTCTGACCCAATAGTTTCAATATTCTATATCACCAATATTTAGATTATAATGATGCATGTGTGGATGTTCTTAGGAGTCGTATATAGATGCTTCATTTGAATTTGGACGATTTTCATAAAACTGTTCAGATTATAATTGTTGCAGCTAATTATTTTAAGTTGTAAATTAAACTAGTTATCATGGATAGATGTATATTAAATATATTTTGTTTTGTACTTTCTTCATTTCTTTTTTATGATTACACTTTGAATTTTGACACTATTCACAAATTTATGTTTGACTATCATTTATGATTAAGGAAAAATTCACATGAATAATCCCAACTTTCACTCGTCTTATCAAAATAATCCCAACTTTAGATTATTTCAAAATAATCCCAATTTTTGAGAGGACTTTTTCAAAATAAGCCAAACTATCTTTTTCCTTGCCCGCAGTACTAATCCAATTTAGGTTCATAATACGTTGAAAATTAATTATTCAGATTATTTTGAGAATGTACACCCTAAAGTTGGGATTATTCTAAAATAATTCAAAGTTGGGATTATTTTGAGAAGACCGGTGAAAGTTGGGATTATTCATGTCAACTTTTCCTATGATTAATGGGTAAAGAAAATGTAGTCATGTGAGATCATATTTGATTCGTCTCGATAAGTAATTTTAGAATATCAACTTTTTATAACTTTTACAAATGTAAATTTATAGATATTAATGTTCAAATATTTACATTGACAAGCGTGAAAAAGTAAAATATAACTATTAAAAAGAAACAGGGAGAGTATATATAGCTTTGTAAGTATCTCTAGTGAAACCATGGTGCCTATGTTTTTTTTTTTTACTGGGAATCCCATGGTAAGATAATGGGTCCTGCCAGACCGGCACCTCTCGCAAGTTAACTCGACCTGGGTTTGCGGGCAAACACTTTGAGATTGGGAGGGGGAGGGGATAGTAAGGAGAAACCCTCTCCCAAAGTACCCCTAGTAGAGATCGAACCCCCAACCTTAAGTTTGGAAAATTCTTTTCTTACCATTAGGCCAAACTTAACTTTATACATGGTGGGGTATACTTTCTTAATAAATTGACCATGTTATTTACTTATTTGTAACTTTTTTCTTAGATTTGAAAAAAGGATTACTGTTTTTATTATTATTTTTAGCTGGTTTGTTCTAAAATTTCTACATGGGCTTCTTAGTCGATATCAAAAAAATCATTTTAGAACTTTTCTTTTACCTTGATTCATTTTATATGATTGTGTGTGTGTTTTTTTATCATGAAAAATAAATAGTTCGAATACCAACTCCTACTAGGCTACTAGCCTGCAGGGCACACCAATTTAAGTTGGGTACAAGGCTAAACAACCCAGAAATATGTTGGGATGAGAATTCGTACCCTGGGTAATGCCCTAAAATTCGGGATCCACTAAGCTATTACCTTTCCCTACGTGTGTTTTAACTATGCATCTATCTCGTTCCCCTCTCTTTAACTTAAACATGAGCCAATAATAACTTCATAAGGGAAAAAAATACGAGAACAATAAGATTTATTTAGTACATGACTAACACTGATGATGTGAACAAGACCATCAATATTGGTCTAGTGGTTGTAAGACCCTTCTTCCACTCCTGTAACAGGTTCGATTCTCACCTTTTGTAAAAACGATCCCCAATTTCCTTCTTCCCTTAAAAGGAAATTCTCCTTACCTTTTTTTTAAAAAAATTGATGGTGTGAAGAATAAGAATTTGTAAGTTAATTTATGAATAAAGAATTTGACATCATTTATATTCCTTTAATTCCTAACCTACCCCCTCCCCCATACAAATTACCAAAAGAAAAGAAGAATTGAAGATTATTAAGGGAAGGGGTAAAAAAGGAAGAGAAAAGAAAGTAAAAACCGGGTGTTTGTAATTGTACGGCTATGTGGAAGAAGGCGGGAAATTAACAACCCATATTGTTAGTTGGTTACTGCAACTGAATCTTTCCTCTGAGATCCAATAACAAAACAGCACGTGTCCAGTCATATTTCGGTTACCCAATTCCAGGAATCTCTATCTCTCATTCTCTATATATAAATTTCCAACATCGTCAATCATCAATCATCAATCATTTCCAAAATTTACTCATTACCAATCATTAGCATTAGCAACCCTTAAACAGAGAGATTTCATAACGAAGAGAGAGAAAGTTTGAAAGAATCAAAAATGGCGCAAGCAGTAATGATTGCAGAACCTCAAGCTCAAGCTCAGGTGGTTCAGGCATTGGTTTCGGATTCCATGGATATGGTTGCAGAATCACTTGCATCAGTCAAGATTAATGAAGATGTTCATAAGAAGAATCGCATTCAAGTCTCTAATACCAAGAAACCTCTCTTCTTTTACCTTAATCTTGCCAAGGTATTACCTTAATTGATTCTTTTCTGATTGTATTTCATTCTCTTGTTGCTCAATTCGACGAAATCGGTTTAAGGATATCTAATCTTTTGTTGTTCAATCTTGCCTCTGTTATTTTGTACATCATTTCGACGTTTTTTTGGGTGTTTAGAGAGCCACAAAGACAAGTGATGAAGATCGATCATTTTGACATTGTTGATCATGTGTTTCTGTTCTTTTGCTTACTTTTGCCTTTTGTTTGCATGATTATCATCTTCTTATCAATTTTGTTGCTATTTATCGTTTCTTGATATGTTCTTGTCTTATTATTGAAAAATGTCCTTAAAACTTTGTTCTGAGTCAAAATCAGATAATAGTACAACTACCTTTATAAGGGATTTTATGGGTATGGTATGATTAAGGATTTTATGGGTTTCTGACATAAAGAATATTACAAACTTTTGAGGGTTTTAAATTAGAACTACATTGATTTTCTTGGTTCTTTTTGTTCAATACGGGTCAATGGCCTTGGTGATTATAGGAGCACTTCCATATAATATAAGAATACTTGGACAAACATCATGTCATATAAAAATACTCTGCTGATCAGCCTTTCTTGTTGATCTTTGTGTTGCAGAGGTATATTAAGCAGCACAATGATGTTGAGCTATCTGCATTGGGCATGGGTATGCTCTCTTGCAACTGTTCTTTGATTGAAATCGACTCTCGAATCAGTCAAGCTTTGTTATTATCATGGATGTTTTAACTAACTGTCCTTGGATCTATTCTATGCTGACTGACATTTCTTACTATCTCCAGCAATTCCTACTGTTGTTACCATCGCCGAGATTCTCAAGTCAAATGGTTTTGCTGTGGAGAAGAGTATGTCATATCGTACACATCACATGCTATTCACATATTTGTTTTAGATTGTCTCTACTGTGTGTCCAATTGTGATCTATTTCTCACCTGAACTCGCGCCTTGTAACAGAAGTTCTCACATCAACAGTTGGCTCGAAAGATGAAAACAAGGGCCGTTTTGTTCAGAAGGCCAAGGTTGTAACATAATCTTTTTTGTATAGTTACATATTCTTGGAATAATTGTCATTCTTACGCCCTGAACATTGGTTTAATTTGCAGCTTGAGATTGTTCTCGAGAAGAATGACAAGTCTCCTACCTCAACTGATGCAACAGAAAAGTCTGTACCCAAAACTGAAACTAAGGGAGAGCCAGATGAATCAAAGGACAGTGAAATAAAGACCGAGGCTACAACTGCTCAGAAAAAGGAAGGATGAGCATGCCAGTGCTACAATCTACTCCAGCTGTGATCTTCAGTCACCAGTATATGTTCTGCAATTTTTTTTTTCATAATTTTAGGGTAGTAATGCATAGCTTTAAGCAATATTGTAGGTAGACAAATGTAAGTAGGCCTTTCGGTAAATTCTCCTGCTGTTGCCACAGTAGACAGATACTAGGAAGTAGCTGATAATCCCAGATCGATTCTTTCACTCGGAATCTTTCTGATGAAAGTAGGCCGTTTGCTGTTACAACAGCAGACAGATTCTAGGAGTAGCTGATAAACCCGGATCGATTCTTTCATTCTGAATCTTTCTGTTCAATTTGTCATAATAAGTCTTTGAGTACTTTCTTTGCTGTACTTAGGGCAGCAAATCACTTTCTTGTACAAGCTGTACATGTACTCCATTACCTTCTAAACAGTAAGATGCAATATATTGAGATTGACTTTACTTTTATTCATCTTCTACCACAAGGTATAGATAACACTGTTCAGCACTTAAAACTATGATATAAGTAATTGTTGATGTTTTTTAGTCAATCTCCAAGCACTAAATGACATATACATGATGTAGCCGCTACATTATTCGAAGGGTAAAGCCTCAAGGATTAGTGAAACTGGAAACAGAGATTAAATGCATGTCTAACTAAGACCTATAATTGACCCTCACGAAAGGGACAACTTTGCTAGGGTTAATGCCAACACCTTGACCCCATTTGCCAGATCTTCAGGAGCTGCATACTCTTCAGGTTTATGACTATACCCTGCAAATAGACAACCCAATAACAGAGGTCAACCCAGTGTGTGCGCAATCTGGAGGATGTTCTATTTCATCATTCATTTTTTGCTGAGATAGTATATGCTCACACTTGCTCATTTGGTAGCTAACACATGAATAGAATATAGTGGAAGTCTACAGATGCAATTTATTTCCTTCTTTGAGGGGGGTGTTTAACGTTGATTAATTATTGAATAGAGAGAGAGGGATGGAGAGGTTGCACCTTTATAGCATGGAATGAAAATCATCCCCATTGGTGACACCCTGAAACAAAGAGTTGGCTGATCCCGTCAAGAAAAGATAATAAAAAAAACTCGGCCCATAAAAGCCGGTTGTGAAAAGATACATTTTCTAGACCTCTACACGACCGACAACATGGAAAAAGACTAGAATCTCTCATTTCAAGAATAGTAAAAAAAACCCAAATACAAGTTTGACAATTGTTTGTACCAAGGCATAATTTAGGAGCCAGAGAATAACTCACCGGGCCATAAATAGGGAATCATGGTATGCCCTGCTAACCATCAGTTTGTAGTCCAAATTTAGCTCACGTGATGAAGCTTCCATCGCATTGATTATTTTCTTGTCAGCAAGAGCTGGTGGATCTTGATTGACAATTTCAAATCCTGAAAGCCTGACTTTGCGTTTTTTGGCTATATCAACAGCAGACTGATGAATTTTCTCAACCACAAGATTTCTTCTCGTTTCATTGATATCACGTGTATCTGTTGGTCAACAATTTGTTTGTTATTTGTAATATAATCCTGTCTAGTAACTCAAGGTTATGCCTCTCCAAATAGAAGAAAGAAAGAAGGACAAAGGTTAGAATTACTGTAAAATGCAGATTTTCAACGTTGAACTACAAAAATCTGAACATACCTATCTCAACATGTGCCTTGCTTGGGATGCTGTTAACTGCTCTAGGATGTAGATCAAGAATACCTTGCAGAAAAGGCAGGGAATGATCATTTAAACTAATAGAGAGTTTAGATGATGATTATGCTTTTAAAACAATGAAATGAAGTATCGATCAAGTTCTTCATGTCTTACCAACAGTGCCAACTGTATCAATAGACCCAGATTCCAAAACATGCTTTTCAACATCCAATGCTAACTCTGCAGCAGCTAACCCTGCATCATTTCTGTAACAATAATGCTATTAGAAACTGACGAGGAGTAATTGAGAGGTAAATAAAATAAGAAACTTCATGACTACTGCATGCAAAGAACTAGCAATTCACAGGGAAAACTCTGAAAGACATTTTTAATTGATGAAACAGGATAGCAATGATATTTTACAAAGAGAACAGACTGGAATCATCCTATATTGATGACATTCAGAATATGTCTAGGACATTAGAGATAGACAGCAGTCCACTGCTTGTTGATAAATCTACAACATAACACCAAAATGGTTTATTTTATTCACCTGCTTGGCATCAAGGCAGCACCTGCATGACCTCCATCCCCTTCAAAGTCAACTTTGATACTCGCAGGAGCAGCAATGGCAGTGACCACGCCAATAGGAATGCCTGAGAATTTGAGAAATAAGAATTTTGAATTTTTTTCACAAAAGCAGGAGTGAGGCAAGTCCAGTTCTGCAAGGGCATTAAAGCCTTAAAAGAAATGTGCACCTTCAGCTTCCAAAATAGGCCCTTGCTCTATGTGCAACTCCACAAATCCAGAGTAAAATCCGTTTTTCAAAATCACACTAGACAGGTCATCATTATCTCTGGCGTATCCAGCCGATTTTGCAGCATCCAGGAAAGACACATTTTGACTATCAAATGTATTCTTCAGAGCTTTTTCAAGCATCTCACTCCCTGCTATCAAGCGACTACATATTTGTAACAGTACTCAAGGTTAGACCTCCACCGAGATATTCAGATAATAGAAGCTCCTATAATTGATACTCCCTCTGTCCCAAAATATAATTCCCATTTCTATTTTGGGAGTCATATTGTAAGAACTTTGACCAAATATTCTTACTAATGTATACAAAAAAACATATTCACGACGGTCTTGTTAGATTCGTCTCAATGTATAAATTCGTAATATCAACTTTTTATATTTTTTACTAATAAGAATTAGAAGATATAATAGGTCAAAAGTACGTCTTGGAGACTGCAAAATGAAATGGGAACTATATTTTGGGACGGAGGGAGTATAAAAAGAAATGGCGTGTATTTACTGAAAAGCTAGCTATACCTTCCTAAGCAGCTGATCCCAAACCTGGTAGGCTCTTCTGATGTGAACATTATCACCTCCAATGCCCGTTTTGGCTTAAATCCCGCCCTGTAAACTAAGGCTTAGAACATTGTGAATAGATACTGGCTGCTAATATATACTTCTATTATACTTCGGAAAAAAGTAAAGAAAAGTTTGAGAAGATTAATATTTCACATGAAGATATAGGAACAAAGTTTTTTGAAGTAACCAATTGCAATTGGTGATTTATGTCAGTACTGGTGTAAAAGAGCAAAGTTTCCAGCAGAACTGATGCTGAATAACTTTAATCTTGATTAAATATGAGGATGCTTAGAATCCTCAAGACCTCCGAGCTACTCACAAGTAAAACTTACTTCTTCAGCACATTAATGGCTTCTATACCACCTAGGACACCAACAACTCCATCATATTTTCCAGAATATGGAATAGCATCAATATGAGAACCAGTTCCGACCGCAGAAAGTTCTGGTTCGTAACCATCCCTGTCAAAAATAAGGTCACGAAATTATTGTTGCAAGATGCAATATACCTCCAGATCATACGGAGTGATCCTACATTCTTTTTAAAGGAAAATACACAAGTGATGGTAGCTTCTACAAGCATGTGTTACATATACTGAACATGACAATGATTCATAACAGGCCCCACATTGATTCATAACAGGCCGATAGGAGGATGGGTTACTGTTGAAGCATGGCTAAATTTTATACATTTTATACAAATATGTGTGTATGAAAAAAGGGCTGTTAGATATAGTAGGTAAAGGTGGTACTTCTGGAATATTAACCACTACCACCCAATCATGGCAGAAAAGGTACTGAATCAGACATATTTTTATGAAAAAAACAAGAAAAGTTATTCTCCAGGAGATAACTGCATAGACTACAGAATACAGGTCATTTGACTTGACGTTTACCTTTGAGGTCCACATGCAATAAAGTCTTTCGAGGGAATTTCTCAATTTTGTTAGGAGGGTTGAAAAAGAGAGGCGATATACTTTCATTCTGATTTTTTAGCTTCTTGTACTTAATTTTGTTTCGAAAAAAGAATCCGATTGTATCGAATGTGAAATGAGGGGGGAATGTGCCCTACATAAAACTGAGCCATGGTGCTACTCACAAACTTAAAGAAGATTTTATAATTTACCATCGACCAAATATGTTACCGATGGTATCCTCCCTTACTGAAAGGCCTGCAAGTCCCATCAGATTTTTGATGTACCTGCAGACAGATTATGCTATGTATTATAACTGGATGCTTAAGAGAAAACTGTGACTTCTATCAATTGTTTTTGCATATAATACATAATTAATCAAGAAAAAATTATGTGTGAGAATCAGTATCAGTCGCAGATGCATAGGTAGGGATTAAAAAGATCTCCAATAAGCACAATAAGCTGCAGTTACCAATTATGCAAAGGAAAGCAAATGTGTGAGCATGCCACTAACATGGTATAACTCAAGTATGTATACTCCAGCAATTGCAAATAATCAACTCCAATAGACATCTCTCAATTCTGGGTAAAATACCACTCAAACAAAAGGCACTTGAGTGGGTATCACAAAATTTAGCTTAAATTGCACCTGATCTTCATTATAAAAAACATGAGAACACAAGAGAATTTAGGCCATTGATCTTAGCTACAGGGGCTGCAATTACGTATAAGCAGAAAGCCATATATCGGCTCAGAATCAATTTCCTTGCATCAAGCTTCATCCTGGTTATATATGAAACTCCAATTGACGCTCCTTGTAGTGTAACAAGACGTATCAAACATACATTTGATATTTCATAAACCATTTTCATTTACGAAATTCCACCTGAAAAGGTGAAAACTTGCTTGTACAGATGAACAATTTGTTCAAGATACCATTACCAAGACTATTGTCTTAACTCTTAAGCACCACTCCTTCGGTCTTACCAGACAGCTGTATAGGGAAAGCTTAACCATGTTACCAAAGGGGATGTAAGTGAGCTTCCTACTCTTATTATCTAGGGAATAGTCAATTTTCATACAGCCTAGAGTTAGCATGTACTCGGTGGACAATAATTTTGAGAGAGGACTATCAAAGTGCTTATGACAAATTTTTCGTAGGATAATTAATATAAAATCTAGCAACACTTTGGATTGCACATCAATTTGTGGCTTGGATATGGACTGCATTAGTCCCATCAGGTTAACTATGCAGTTAACAATCATCAACATATGATGTTATAAGTTGCAACAATTAGATAATGATCTCACCTCTCGAGTAGCAAATTAAAAAGAATCACATACCTCCGAGCAGCGACATCCCTGTCAGTATAGAGAACCCTAGTAACCGATGGTGCAGGGGAATCAGAGAAAGTAGCCAACTCGTCAATCTGAACATCAAGTAATTGCAGACAAGTCAGCTCATGTGGTCATAAGAGCAAGCAAGGCTGAAGTTAAACAATTACAACAAGAACAGGTCTCATTTTATACAAACAAACGTGATACTTTGTGTTGCATTCTCTTCACCTGAACCTATGTTATCTCAATTTACTGGAACTTACTGGTATTTTTTATAAGGCGTTAGAACTTAGGGCCTGTTCTCTTCGGCATAAAATAGTTGAATTGAACTGAACTGAATTGAATTGAACTGAATTGAATTGAACTGAAATGAATTGTGATATGTGAGAGTAAAAGTATTGTCCAGAGCTGAACTGAACTAAATTGAACTGAACTGAATTGAACTGAAAATAAGTTGGGGAGAACATGTCCTTATTGGAACGTGCATAAACTAATTAAATCTCATTAAAACTTCTCTAGTTATCTGAACTCAGTAAACCTTAAACTTATTTTTTGAAGTGGAGAATGCAAGTATTCAAACTTCCCTAAAAAAATGAAGCGCGAAAGATTCACACATGATATAACAATTGGAACTCTTCAAATTAGGAAGAAAAGGGGAATAACTGAAGATAATCTTTTTGCTGAAAAATGATAATCAAAACTACAATCTTTATATCACATGTCATACTATAATTCTTGTCCTTGAGGATGATCTTATCCTTTCTATAGAAAATGAAACTCAATGCTCAATACTACAATAATTAATCATTATTCATAGCCTACAACAGGTTTAATTCTTATGCAAAAGCTTAATTCAATAACAAATCAAATGGTATATTTAAAACCAAAGTTTAGGTGACAATAAAAATACACCCACTTCAAAGTTCAAACCCTGAAAGTGCATACAGAATTTAGCAATCAATAGTAGCAGTTTAAGAACCCAATTCATAGAATAGTGCATAGAATGGATGGCAAAAAGTGAACCTGTTTTTGCAAAGATTGAGAATCGACGGAGAGTGAGGAGAGAGAATCATGATTAGGTTCAGAAGTTTGGTAGCCAGAAAACTGGTGCATAGTTTTGATTGTTGGGTCTTCATCATTCTCACTGTATGTTGCTGGGATTATAGTGAGAGAGAAGTAGAAAAGTAGCAGAAAAGATAGAAGAAATTTAGAGTGAATTCGTAACATTTTTGTTGTACTACACTTTGATTGATCTTCCCACATTCACGGACTGCTTCACAAGCTTTTTAATTGAAGGTTGATGATGCCTTTGGGAGGTGATTAGAGTATTGGAAATATTTGTAATCTTGTGGGAGTTGGGTTTTGGAGGGATATGGAATGTGGTCACTGGGAATCTTCTTCCATAATGGGATTGTATTTCTTTATTCTGTTTTGAGTTGCTATTCCCCGTCCTATAATTACTTTACAATATTGTTAGTCGATACCCTTTGGTGCACGCATAATTACATAAGAAGAGAATATAAAAATAATGTAATTTATTTAGAGAGAGAAGAAAAACACGCAAAAATCTTTATGCCCAGTTCGCCGTGAAGAACCAAATAGAAAAGAGGGCAAAGCACTAGTTGTGGACATGTGGCAAGCAAAAAAAGGGTAAGATATGAGTAATAGTAGTAGTAATGATGTGATGATCACAGATTGATGGGAAATCATTGTTAGTACTTAGTAGGAAAATATTGATTTTTGAGTGAGTAGAGCATAAGTGAGATGGAAGAGAAGAAAATAATTCAAAAAATTGATGACTTTAACTAAAAGGACAACCACTGAATATGCTTTCTAATCACTAGCACCTTAAAATTGTATAAAAATCGAAAGGGAGTGGAGGGGGGGTAATGGGGTTTACATTGGAGGGTGTAAGAACACTAATACAAGATGATAATAAGAAATATATGGTAAGATTTGTTTACTTTTTTCCTTCGGATCTTTTGATTAATGATTACTATCGAGGAGACAAGAATCCCTAATTATATAGTGCAATATCAAATCTTTGTCAATAAACCTCAGATGATACACGTTCACGATGGTGAACATGTTATGTATCGATAAAAATTCGATATGAAGTTCATATAGATGAATTATAATTGGTAACTTCATGGATATCCCTCAATTGATGGCTTTCTTAACAAACAACGCTTTATATATGATCATACAAATATCCCTTATTACCAGTCTTTACAATCATTAAGATATCAATTATCAAGTATTACTAGAATATCATTGACAGTACATGTTCACAAACTTAATTTGTAGGTTCCTTGATGAATCTTAATCCAATCCTGGCCTACATAAGTTGTGGGTTTGACATGTCTTGTATGTCAGATTAGTCGAGAAATTGGTTTAAAGCAAGGCAACAAACATAATCATATAAATTTGGACTTTTTATAGTCATATTGTGTAATCATCAAAATGGTTTCGTCTACGAATATACACAACAATTACTCAATTAGGACATCTTTGTAAATCAACTTAAAAAAATAATTTGTCAAAACAAACTTTTTATATACCACTTTTTCTTGTTAGAAACAACCTTTTATGATTTTGTTTGGTTATTTAAGACATTAATTTTACGGTTTTTTCACTATGTATCCCGTGGTATTTCAAAATTCATGGGATACCCCTATTGTTTCAAAAATGCACCAGGTAACCTTACTATTTCAATAAAATGCACGAAATGCCCTTAATTACTAACGGTGAAAACTTCCACGGGCGGTGGCTGCGTTAAATTTTAAAACAGAAATAAACAAGGTGGGGGAGGGTGCGGAAATCGACGGGGTTGGGGGAGGGGAATTCGATGGGGGTCGTGGGGTTGGGGGGAGGGCTGTTGTGGTGGTGGGGGAGGGTTAGAGTTAGGAGTAAGGTTAGGAGTAGGGGTTAAGATTAGGGGTTAATTGAGGTTTGAAATAGAATATTAGGATTAATGAGTAACATAAACTTGACACCGTTAGTCATTAAGGGCGTTTCACCCCTAAAGTAAGGTTAACCGGTGCATTTTTTAGCCAATAGGAGTACCTCATGAATTTTGAAAACACAACAAGGATACCTATTGAAAAAACCGTTAATTTTATGTTTGCTAGATACAACTTTATCTATTTTAAGCGTTGATCCACCAAATTTTGACGTTGACCCACTGATTCGGATTTTCATATACCACTTTTTTTTTAATCAATGTAGCGCATGTAAGTTGGTATTGTGGATCTAAGTGGGTCAAACTTAAAAACTCATGGATGAACATCGAAAAATTGGATAAGAAAAAAGTTAAAATTTGAAGTCTTAAATTGGCAAAAAAATTACTCTTCCGTCCCATTTTATAATTTTCGTTTTACTTGGGGCACGAGAACTAAGGAAACCATGGTTATTATATACTTACATTGGAAGTTGTTGTATTTTTTGGAATTATAAAAAATTGTAAAAAAATTAGAACATTAAATGCAAGCATGTGGAAATAGGATAGAGAAAGTAAATATGTTTTTATTATACCTAACCAATGAGAGTGAAAGAACATATGGTATCAAAAACTCATATAAAAAGGTGGGGGGAGAGAGTAAAAAGTGATGTTCAAAAATGAAAATAACGAAAACAGAAACAACATTTTGAAACATCTAATATAAGATACGGGAATTATAAAATGAGACGAAGGAAGTATAAAAAAGTTGTTTCACACCAAAAGTGGTATCTAAGCCAAATCTTCTTACACACTCTTTCTACAAAACAAAAGCAAAATTGTCTTCAAAAGTAGGAACGGTAACTCCAAAGTCCAAACTCATGCATAGTTCAAAGTTCAAACTAGACTGATTCTCAACTTTATAACATTTGGGATTCTGAATTTTCTGACGGAGAGCGAACCAAAACACATAAAAGAATTAGATTAGAGTATAAAAAAGAATGGAATCAGAAGAATCAAGACACACATGTTTGAAACTTGATGTATCAGAAGATTCACAATCAAGCAAACAAATTATATTCGTAAAGGGCAATTGGTTCCCTTGTCAATTTTCTCTCTCCATCACCGATGGCTATGACGCTTGGCTCTGCAATGGTATCTCTTAATCAACTATCTCTTAATTCTCTGTCTCTTTTATTTATGCATCTTTTTATCATTCATTCCTGAATTTGAACAGCATCGGAGGAGGATGTCAAAGAGAGGGCAAGTCAGTGGGATCAATCGGTTTCAGAATACATTCACTTTGCCGAGACCTTTCTAGGGTTTCAACACCCTACTTCTGTCTACCGTATTACCGATGCTGGAAACGGCTATAAAAGGGTTAGTTTGCGATTAATAGAGTATAAAACTATTCCTGACGCTTCAACTATCCGCTTAATCTTTTGGTTGGTCTTCTGACATGGTATCAAAAGACCAACTCAACCAAAAGGGTTAGTTTGCAATTGATAGTGTATAAAACTATTCCTGACGCTCTAACTATTCGCTTAAGCTTTTGGTTGGTCTTTTGACATGGTATTAGAAGACCAGCTCAACCAAAAGGGTTAGTTTGCGATTGATGGTGTATAAAACTATTCCTGACGCTCTAACTATTCGCTTAAGCTTTTGGTTGGTCTTTTGACATGGTATCAGAAGACCAGCTCAACCAAAAGGGTTAGTTTGCGATTGATGGTGTATAAAACTATTCCTGACGCTCTAACTATTCGCTTAAGCTTTTGGTTGGTCTTTTGACATGGTATCAAAAGACTAGCTCAACCAAAAGGTTGGTTTGCGATTGATAAAGTATAAAACTATTCCTACACTACAGTTATCCGCTCAAGCTTTTGGTTTAATGGATCCTCTGATACCATGTCAAAGAACTAAGCCGACCAACTCAACAAAAAAGTTAAGCTGATGGTTGAAGTGAGGAATAGTTTTATAGTCTATCAGCGATTACTTTGATTTAATTTGTCGTCTATAATGTCTTCTCATGTCAGTAATGATTTTTGCAGCTGTCATTCACATTTGAAAAGGAAGGGATTCAGTTGGAATGGAGATGGAGATGTAAGCCATCATCCGACTCTAAATCTTGTACAGCAAGCATCTTGGATTTTCTCATGGAAGCTAACATAAGATTAAGTGTCAGTCTCTTTTTTTTTTTCCCCCCTATATTCTGACTGCTGTCTTTCACATTATCATATAATTTCTAACCTTACAACTAACAGTTCACTTTGCCAATACTAGTTATGTTACACCTATCTAACTCTTTCAGCTTGAGCATTACTTATAGCCATTCGGTAGCGACTTCCATCGAGTTTTCATTATATACATGTTCATATGGAGTTTTTTCTATTTCTTTGAATGTTACAGGAAGAAGTTGTCAAAACGACCCAGTCATTTGAGCAGTTGAAAGAAGAAGCTCAGAAATGCTTGGTTCAAAGTGAAAAGTTGAGCACGCAGAGAGAAGAGTTTGAATCTGAAGTATATGCCAAGGTATTTTCTACTTTAATGTTTTCATAACTAGACTTTGCAGACCAGATTAAATTGAAGAATGGTTGAGAACAAATTCTGTACCAGCATTTGCTATCAGTAAAAATCATATTATTATACCCCAAAGCACAGGATCATTGAATTTGTGAAAAATGAGCCTCTAGTAGGCAGAATATGAGAGGAGAGAAAACTATTAGCTTGTCCAGGATTAGAAGCCTTTAGTACTAAGATGAACTCTATAACTTCTGTCACACTGTAACATTCTCCTTTCGATATATGTAATATTTTGGCACCACTTTTGTGAATATGTACCTCCTCTCATCAGTGAGATATGTAGATATATTTTTCCTAATATGTAGATTTATTTCTTTTCCTTATTGTTTGGAAGAGAGTTGGATTTCTCATAACTATATGTCAGCCTTTTTGGTTTTAGTGGTTGGAGATAATGTCACTCGGACTTTTCATTCCATCTCAATTACCCTGTTTGATCTCACAATTCGACTAGGGTATTTAGGCCTAATTTATGAAAGATATTCATAATATGACAGAGTTGGAAACTTGGACACGTACCCATGTCCGAGTATGATGCAGCCAACACAGGTTAGATATCAACTTGTAAGCTTCACTGTGGCCATTGTTGGACCTGGCTGCCTGCTATTGAGAAAGCTCGAGGACAATAAATTAGGTAGGACTTCCCTATAAGGTTGGCATGATGGAGGCTTGTGGAGTTTCCTGTGGCAAAAAGAACTGATTGATGACTGATGAGTTGAAGAAGCAGCAGTGATCCTATGAATTAGCAAAAAGTGGATAATAGAGACTGCTGAGTTACTGAGATGCAGACAAATTTGCCACATCCTGGGCAGTGTTGTTTCCACTGTTTGATAAGCAATTGTCTTATCTCAGTTTGCTGAAATTACCTGTGCATCATGATAAACTAGCTTATTAGGAAAAATAAGGCTATAGTTTCTCGTTTATATATTTATTTAAGATGCTCTTTGCTTTCAGTTTGTGAGTGTGCTGAACTCAAAGAAGGCAAAACTGAGAGAGCTTCGTGACCGACTTTCAAAACAAGAAGCGAATGGGAAGCTGCCACAGGAAGAGGAGGTCTCAACTGACGGAACTGAGCCATATCATAGCAGAACTGATGATGATATGAACAGTGAAGATAAATCTGATGGCGATGGCTGTGAAACTTCTAAAGATGTTTTACCAAGAAGCAAAAACCGTGTTAGAAAGAGGAATACACTCACTTAGGCACCTTGTTTGTTTGTCTTTTTTAGGGTGCTGTTTGAACTACAATGCTTCTTGAGTTTGGTTTGTCAATATTGCTGCCCAAACAAGGCTTACCTGTATAAGAGAGTGAACTGGGATGGGATGGGAAGGGAAGTTTTTATGTGAAGAATTGGTGCTAGAGCATAGAAGTTGAGAAATGCTGTACTAGTGTTGGCAAAAGGTTCACTTGACAATTGACATATGCTTTAAGGTTTTAACTGTTTAAACTAATTGTGATCATACATTCATACTGGTTGTGTAACTTGTATACAAGTGAATTATGTATTTGTTTCTCTGTTCAGCTGTTGGAACCGTAAAGTATTTTTTAGCGTCCAAGTCTTCAAAATAGAAACTTTGATGAATCGGGCTATTTGCATTCAGTAATAAGGCTATGTTTAGTTCACCTGAAATTTTCTGATCTGAAATTATTTTTTCTGATCTGATCTGATTTGGTTTACAAGATCTTATCTTTTATAAAATATATTATTACTTTGTAATTCATTATTATGCAATACATTTTAAGATCTTATTTATAGTAATACTATTATTATCATTTTATTTCTATTACAACTTTTACACAACTTTTATTAATAATAATAATTATTATTATTATCATTATTATACTAGTAACAACGATAATTATAATCATAATAATAATAAGGGAAATTTCCTCAGGTACCCCTGTGGTTTGACGTAATTCCTAAATTACCCCTCACATTTGGGGAATTCCTCAGATACTCCCGAGGTTTGTGTTTGTGCTCCAAATACCCTTACTCTTAACGGAACCCTAACGCCGTTAACTTTTTTTTCTCTCTTTCTTCAGTTTCCCTCCTTCCTCTCATCCTCCTCCATGGATGAACCTCCAAGCTTTCTCGCAGCCCCTGCCTCGGTCGCCGCTCGCCGGAGCTTCGCCGTCCACCAGCATCCTCGTACTCTCTCTCCTTCGTCGCACTCTCTCTCTCTCTCGCTCCTCTCCTTCTCCAAAAACCTCTGACCCCTCATCAATGGTGGACGAAGCCCACCTCCCTCTCGTCACGACGACCTCATCAAATTCCACGAAGCACCCACCACGGACCCACTTGCGCGAACCAGCCAGCATGCCCACCACTGCCCCACTTGCGCGAACCACCACCAACGGCCACCACTCACGCAAAACACCCAACCACCCACCTCCCTCCCTCTCGCATACCACCACCAATTCAATTCGAATGGGTTTAATTCGAAATTTCCCCAATTTAATTGCAAAATATGGGTTTCTCGAATTAGAGTTTTGATTGCTCGAATAATCTAGGTTTAATTCGAATTTGATGGCAAAAATGTTGCTCGAAAATTTGGATTTCTACTCGAAATTGGGGTTTTGATTTCCCTGCTGCAGTGGTGGCTCGCGTTAGAGAGGTGGTGGCTCGCGTTGGGTGGGTGGTGGCTCGCGTTGGGTGGTGGGCTGGGTAAGGGTGGGTGGTTGAGTGAGGAGGCAGGGGAGGAGGGGAGGTGTGGTGGGGCTGTTGGGAGGTAAGGGAAGGAGAGGAGCGAGAGAGAGTGCGACGAAGGAGAGAGAGTACGAGGATGCTGGTGGCCGGCGAAGCTCCGGCGAGCGGCGGCCGAGGCAGGGGCTGTGAGAAAAATGGGGAAAGTTTGGAGGATGGTAGGGGATGGTGGGAGGAGAGAGAAAGCTTGGAGGTTCATCCATGGAGGAGGGTGAGAGGAAGGAGAGAAAGAGAGAAAAAAAAGTTAACGGCGTTAGGGTTCCGTCAAGAGTAAGGGTATTTTGAGCACAAACACAAACCTCGAGGGTATCTGAGGAATTCCCCAAATGTGAGGGGTAATTTAGGAATTACGTCAAACCTCAGGGGTACCTGAGGAAATTTCCCTAATAATAATTATTACTAAAAATAATTATATAACCCAAGTCATTAATTTATAAGAGCACTTATATAATGTTTCATACTTTCCCTTAAAAATTTATTCACACTTGAGATATGGGCAGACTCAACTCTTTTTTTCATATAAAATAAAATAAGATATACAAACAACTATCACTTGTTGCAAGAAAGATATAAATAGCGTGCAACTTCAAATAGCTAGAGAGATTTGAAATTCGGTAGGAAGAGGTATACCGAATCTAAATTTATAATTTGTATCTCCCACTTAGCTTATTTTGAAATAAATGTAATCCGAGCTTAGTAGTTTCATTGTGATGAATTTGAGCTATCATATTTTATATATTTCTTATTTTTGCGTCAATCTTATGTTCTTAACACGTGACTTTTAATTTTCTATTATCTATATAATACTATAAAGCAATAAGGATTTGCTTATGTGTCAAGAGCAAATTAAATTGTTGATGTGTCAATCTTTTGTAATATCTTTTACAATTTTTTGCCACGTGTATTTGTTTCTAAATATTCATGTTATGCATTATTTTTTTTAGGCATGTGATTGGAAAGCTATTTAAGAAAGTTCTCTGTTATGGAATGTAAATCAACTAAATTTTAGGAATCGATTGCTATTAATCAGTAATTACTTATGCATCATAAAACTTTCAAAAAAAAAACATCTCCTAAATCCGATATTTTAGGCACTAATTAAAAAAATCATATCCCCTAAATACGGTGTTTTAGAAACTAATTAAAAATTCATATCCCTAAATTCGGTATTTGAGTTACTAATCATATATTTTGGCACTAATTAAGAAATAAATTTATAGCAAGAAGCTGATATTTTAGGTACTACTTAAGGTATTACAACTATTTAAATGAACATGTTGTACTCTCTTCTTAAACCCAAATTAAAACAAAAGTCTTAACAGATTATAATATTAAACTTAAAGTTTACCAAGGGACGTATTAATCATAAATAAGTTGTATTATAGGTTTTTTTTAAAAAGTTCAAATTATAAGATCATTGACCACATATCTATACCATCAAAATTTAAGTTCATTGCAAACTATAAAATCTGGCCGTCATATTACAAAGACTACAGTATATCCCATAGAACGATGATAATTATTAGTGAGTTACAATGTGATTAGCAATACAAAACACGATCCACGATAAAATCAAATAATAATTGATATTAGCACCTCATTGTATAACACAAAAAATAAACATCTTATATATTAACACTTAGCTTGCATAAAAGAATAAACATCTTATGCACTAACACTTAGCTTGCCAAAAGAATAAACATCTTATGTACTAATACTTGCACAAAAGTCTAAACATCTTATGTATAACACCTAATATTAAACTATCAACTAAAAAACGGATTAGCCAATATATAAATAGATAAGAAAAGATAACAAAGTCTCAACAAAAGTTAACTTTTACTTGGCTCATGAGGTTTGTAAAACTTAAAGGAGGGTAGCCCAATTGTAACAAGCATGAGATGTCTTAAAGTTTAGTATAATAACAATGGGACCCCTTTCATTGTACAAAATATCACATCGTATATTTAAAGTCCGCTAGGAATATGCTATCTTAACTGGTAAATGTATGGCATCTCTATGTAAGGTTAAAGATTAAAATTACATATAGAACTTATGTGAAATTTATTGTCCATAATTTTAGTGTAGTTGTATCTTTGTGAAGTTTATAAGTCATATAAGTATATTGTTCATTTATTCACAAAACCGAATCACAACTAAAAAAATAATATTACATACATATGAAATTTGAGAGTCATAATTTCTAGGTGTTCATCTCAAAGAAAAGATAAAATGTCATATAATATATTTCACATATAAATTGATTTTTATTTCTATATATTACCGTTCATTTGGAACAAGTATTATTGACCTGGTCAGTGAGCTAATCACAAACTCACAATAAATAAAAAAAAAAGGTGAATTGTGCATGTAACAAATAATTGACAATACTTTATTCTATATTTTACTTTCCAAAATAAAAAAAAATGGGTCAAATAGTATGAAACTTACAAGCTTTAAATTCTAAGAGAGGTGCATAGAATCTTATTTCTATCTATAAGCCGAATATAATCTTAACAAAATCTAAGTTTGCTAATAAAGTTCCAAACTATAACAAACCCTTGCTTAGAACTCTCAGTTTTCACTGACATAAAAATTCTGTCTTTTCCCATCTCAATTTGAACATCTAGAAAGTGAATCATCATCTTCATATAAAAAACTTATGTAGATAACATATGAATCTCACACATCCAACGTTAATAGATAAAAACAAAATTAAATTCATTTTTTTCTCCATTTTCGAAAAATATCAAGTGTGTTCGATGAATCTGTGGTCAAACTTTTTGGATAACTTTTTTCGAATAAATCTGGAATTGAACGGAATTTTTTTTCTCCAATAACATAATATTCAATTGATCGAATGTAGCAATTTTTTGAATAAATCTCCATTTTATTTAAATATGATATTGCCCAAATTTAGGAGAAAGGTTCAATTAAATATAACAATTTTAGGCATTTTTTAAATCTCCATATTAGGTTTGTAATTTGCACCGGTTCAGTTAGCCATATCAAGAGTTACCAGCATTAGGGTTTGAAATTTTATTTATGTGATAAAGATCACGGGATCTCAAGACAACAAAAGAGTGGGGGTGAGAGGGACTATGGAAAGTAGGGACGACAGAAAGTGGGAAAATAAGTGGTTGCATGATTGAATCCCAATAATGGAGCGAATTGTGATTTTATTTGGTCCCCAATGTGAAGCAATGGGTAGAGCAAAGACTTTTTCAGTCAATACCGCACGATAATATTAATTACATCACATTGGACGCACGAGTTATAAGTCATGTTTTAAAATATTCCTCATAAACGATATGATTATAAAAAGTTTAAATCACGATCTAATATTCACCCCATGATTTTGGGAGAAACATCATAAAGTCATAAAATTTATAAATAAAAAAAATTCTCGTGCATTTTGCACGGGTCAAAACCTAGTTTAATAACAACAAAATAATTTGAAATAATGATAACAATGACATTCACTTGATAACAACAAGATTAATAATAATTATCAATATTAATAATTAATAAGTACAACGGTAACAATAATAATCCTTTTGAACAAATGTATTAGTAAATAATAATATTAATAGTAATAATGAGCTAGTTTTTAAATATAAGTATGATCTGATGTGATCTGATTTGATTAGATCTGAATTAAGCAAAAAATAAGATTATTATATTGAACATAGCCGAAGTTCCTCTTAATACTCGCCAAACTTTTTATAGGCATGCTAAGGTGATGATTGATGAATCACTAAACCAGCATCTCAAGACCATAACACAAGTATACAACTCAAAGATCCTCAAACACCAAGCTAAGATAATTTCACGCACAAAAGAAACAAAAAGAAGTAATAACCCAGCCAGAACTAATGAATAAGATAATTTCACGCACAAAAGAAACAAAAAGAAGTAATAACCCAGAACTAATGAAACAAGAACATTAGAACTTGAAGAAAATAACAAAACTGCATGCATGATGAACAAGAAACTTAGAACTTGTTTATTATTATTATTACTATTACAAAGATGATGATAAGATTGATAAGTTAAAAAGATGGGAAGGGTTTAAGAAGGCAAAAAAAACCCTCTAAGATACGAGGGGAAAACGCCGTACTCCCTCAAGATGGTGGCCTCAAATTAATGAGACACTTTTTGCAGGTAACCAAAAGGAAACCCACACCAGCAAGCTCGAAGTAAACCCAACCTACTATAGTACTGTTACAACCTAAACTCCAAATTAACTATCTAATACAACGTAACTTTAATTTGAGTACCAAACTTAACATACATAAAACTATTAAAACAAGACTAAGCTAAAGCTATTAATAATCGTTTTGCAGTATCCGAGTATTATATTTTCGTTGAAGCGGAGCAAGACTAGAACAATAACGGGAGTACTCGAAACCTTGCATATCATTATTGCCGCTACTGTCGCCGCTGCGGACTTGCGTTGTTCTTGGAGTGGATGCATCAATAACTTTGTTGTTGTTGTTGTTGTTGTCGTTGTTGTTGTTCTTGTTTACTACACTCGTACCACAAGAAGCAGGATGAACTTGAGAATCTTGTTTACTCTTATTCTTCCTTTTTCCCGATTTCTTTGAATCAGAACCACGACGTGCTAACGAAACCATCACACTAGACACAATCTCTCTAATAACTTTAGCCATTATTGCGTATGGTAAAATTAATGACAAAGCTTTGAATATATATAGCTATGGTGATTGGTGAGTGAGAGGATATGGAGGAAGACTTGTAGAGTCTAGAGAGACCTCTTCATATTGGGTTTTTAAATACTTGGATTCTTCCTTGATTCTCTTCTTACGTCGAGGCCACGTATTCTTTACTGTTTTCCTCCTTATTATCTTAATGTCACCACTCTAGTTTTTCACTATCTTACTACCGTCTTATTCTACCCTATACAAATATCATATGATGGTCAAAATTATATCTCTTACATTCATCTAGGTATGTATAACTCCTACATATATAATGTTTATGTTATAGACTTATAGTTGTATATACTTTTATGTAAAGGGGTGAAGTATCTCACCTTCTAATCTAAGGTTAAGATGGTGTCTACATTTGAAATGACTATAATACCCTTTAATAAATTAAAATAACGTTTTTTATAATAGATTTAAAAATGAGAATTTATGCAACTTACCATATGGAATAAGTCAAAAATAAAATATGCAATCACATAAACTTTCCCATAAAAAGATTCAATCAAATAAATTTAGATCCACTCAACTAAAAAAATTCGTAATCAATAACTTACCAGAAATTAATACCACAGAAAAAAAAAATGACATTCTCATTACAAAGACAACTCATATACAAAATTAATCACAGACACAAACTCCAAAAAAAATTCAGTTTTTTCATTACTTGGATATGAAATTTTTATCACTTAGAGTTACTTTAAAAATATTTTTAGATACTATATGTAAGTATTTAAATACTTCTTACTCACCAAATGAAGGTGAACGTAGATATGTACTTTCATAATTTTATTTTTCATTTCTTTTAATATAAGGTAATAATTATGCCTAAAATGTCACCGCACGCATAGCGTGCAGAAAAAACTAGTGTGTCTACTAAGGCACAGTAAGCTGATATCTTCACTAAAACTCTTGACAAGTCTCAATTTGATTTTTTGTTGTCCAAGTTGGGCATTGTGGAACCTACCATGCTCCAACTTGAGGAAGGGTGTTTGAGATAACATAGGACTCTTTGTTAAAGTTAGATTTTAGTTAGAAATTATTCTCCATGTTTAGTTTGGTTTCCGATTCCATATCTAGTTAGGTTTCCCTTTCCATACCGGATTACTACAACTCTTATATATATATAGGGACAAGATCACATTAGAATGCTAATGAAATACAAACATATACTACCTTCGTTTCCTAAAGATCTTCCTTGTTACCGTTCTTACAGATACTAAGGAAGATCCATTGTGTGGGGTGGGCAAAGTAGGAGAGAGAAAGGGGTTAAGGTAAATAAACAAATAAAAAGGGATTAACGTAGGAGAGATAAAGGGAGTAAAATTGAATTAATAATATAATGGTGGACCATATGATAGGGACATGAGAGGGTAAACAGGGGAAAAAATTCCAAATAAGGAATAAAGTAAAAGCGGGAAGATCTTTTGGAAACGCACTTAAACGGAAAGAGGGAAGATCTTTAGGAAACAGAGGTAGTAGTTTTGAACCTATAGCATACCATTATGATATTACATGCATGAAGAATCAAATGAAAGTTTGTCAACGATATTACAGTGGTATTATGCAATTGACTAATTATTTTATTCTTAGAATATTTGTTGTATAAATAGTTATTTGTGTTTTTATTTTTCATCTATCTATATGTCAGATCTTATTCTTTTCTCAATGAACTTAATTCTACTAAAACTAATTGGAAAATCAAGGTCCGAGTTTCTAGACTATTTGAGGTCGCAAATCATAAAAAAGGGAAAGTTTGATAAGTTTTGATATGGTCATGATTGATAAATATATTTTTTCTCTTAAATAGTATTTTTAATTATTATTATTAGAGGTTAGATTTATATTTAATTTAATTTATTCATGATACCATCATTATAATCTTCTCTTTTGCTTTCCCATCATCTATTCTATATGCGTTAGTGTTTATGTGCTAATAATTAAAGGTTGAAGTTGTGGCAGACCTCATATTAAAGTATCATTCGGGTTTTTTTCATGTTAAATATGTGTTTGCTATTGTTAGTTATACCAATTATTGGGATACTATATAACAATAAACTTAGCTATAATATTCAACCGAACATTAACAATATAAAATTTATATATCACAATAACAAATCTAGAAATTAAAGTATTACGACAAATACTTTTTATGTCTTTTTCTATTGCAACAATGAGTTTGGGCATGGTTTGTAAGAAAATAAAAAAGGATAGTTTAACATAGATGGTTAAACTAGAGTAGGGGATAAGTACTAAATCCTTAATAAAGTAAACGCAACTTTATGAGGCAATTTGAGTATTAATTAATGATGGTTTTATTAACATAAAGTAAAGGCGATATTGTTCACTGTAGTTGTTTTTTTCCAAAAGTAAAGTGATTCGAATAGATAAAACTACTCAAAGTGGTAATTGTTGCAATAGAAAAAGAATGGAGAAATTATAGATAAAACAAAAATAAAAAATTTGCTTCACAACTAGTTTTTCTTAATTTTATAATCCAAAATTTAAAATTTGACACATTTATGTACTTTTAATGTATTTAGAAATGCACTAATATTATCTTCATTGTACATGACATGCTTGGTAACTGGATTGACCAAGATTTACGAATATTTTTATATTTTTACTATCAAATTAAAATTGAAACATGATTTTACTTTTAATCTATCAATAAAGGGCCCGATATGATATTGATGGTACAACCTCCGTTAGGATAGATTTAGAAGTATTTTCTAAATCTATTTATCTCGAAGTATTTATTCAAATATGATATTTATTAGTATTTTATTTAATTTAGGATATGTTTTTCTAGTTTTAACTAAGTTAGATTTTATGTGATATACTATAAATATCCCCTTCCTCCAAGCTTTTTCCTTCAATCTATTTTGTCATGATATCAGAGCCGGTTAGATCTTGGAATCGTCTACAAAAATTTCTTCCCCGCCGGTGGGTAAACAAATTACACAAATTATTATAATAGACAGTCTAATTTTAATATAAAATTAGACAACTTAAGTTTACATTCTCTTAACAAACTCACTCCACTTCTCTCTAATCCAACACTATTTCTAGGTATCTTACACCATCGTAGTCGTTTCTTCTCTTCTCCTTCCTTTACTTCCCTTTTGAATCTCGAGTTACAACAAATAATATTTAGAAATAGCCTGACAATCTTACGAAATGGATACTATATATGAGAGATAAGTTGGTAATGGCAATCGTATTCCAGTTAAAAGTTCTGGCACTGCATACATCCCCCCTCCTCATCCTCCATTCACTCTTAAAAATGTTCTTCATGCCCCTCATATTATCACTAATCTCATTTTTGTTCGTAAATTCACTAGTGATAATCAAGTTTCTGCTGAATTTGATCCTCTTGGCTTTTCTGTGAAGGACCTTCATACGGGACCATTCTTACCAGGTGCAATGGTGCCGGGGATCTCTATCCTTTTTTGTCCTCTTCCATTGCTTCTCCACCTATCTCCACTAGTAGAATAAATGCTTATTGCTGCGGTTATTAAAGGGCCTATTGCAGCGGTTTTGGCCGCGCAACAATTAAGGGGGCAGCAATAGGTAATTAATATATTGATGCGGTTTTGAACCGCAACAATATTTGAACATATTGCTGCGGTTTTTGGAAAAAACCGCAGCAATATTAGCATTAGATATCAGAATAATACAACATATTGCTGCGGTTTTTTTACTAAAACCGCAGCAATAGAAGCTGGGCAGGAAATTTTTTTTTTTTTGATTTCTCGAGACGTTAGTTTTTCTTAGTTATAGTACCATGATATATTGTATATTACAACAATAATATACTGTTACAAACACCCAATACACATTAAATTAATAATATATTCAATAAACATAATAATCTTACAATAAATTACCAAACAACACATAATTGAAACAAAAAAAACAGCTATACTTAAAAACCAAAAATACAAAAACTTGAAAAAAAAATTGAAAAATAACGAAGGATTAAGAGATCTGAAAAACAAAGCAAAACTAAGAAATACAAGAAATCTGTAACAAAAACAAAAATTCGAGAAATCAACGGCGTCAGAGTTTCTCTCTCCTCGTTGTGCGACAGATTTTGATCTCGACGACCGCCTTAGTTTCTCTTTCCTCTTTGCGCGACGGATTTCAACTAATACGGCCGGATTTCGAACCGCAACCGGATTTCAATGAAAATCATTTTGAACCGCAATCGATTTCGACGAAAACAGGCGGATTTCGACGAGGGCAAAACTGGTTGTTGGCGAGCAGAGCAAGGCGTTTGAGAGAAGCGAAACCGCAAAGAGGAAGGAGCCGGTTGTGGAGGTTCGAATTTAATGGCGCCGGAGGAAGGAGTTTGAGCGTGAGAGAGGGAGGAAGGAAGAATGAGAGCGGCGTTAGTGGCACCGGAGGAGGAGTTTGAGCGTGAGAGAGGGATGGAGGAGTTTGAGCGTGAGAGAGGAAGGAAGAATGAGCGTGAGAGAGGGATGAGGAGTGAGGAGGCGTAGAGAGGAAGGAAGTGAGAGAGAATGAAGGAAACCCTAGCTAAGTTATTTTAACTTAAGAAAGGCGCTATCTTTCTCTCACCTTATAAAGAAACCCTAATTAGATTATTTTATTAATTTAAACCTCTATTGCTGCGGTTTCTCCTAAAAACCGCAGCGATATGTTTAAATATTATTAAATTTTTTTTTTTAATATATTGCTGCGGTTTGGAGTCGAATTCGCAGCAATATATTTGGTCAAATAGTCAATCATATTTGAAATTTATTTCTGTCTAAACCATATTGCTGCGGTTTTAGGTCGAAACCACATCAATATGGTTATTTTATATTTTTTCTTTTCTTTTTACGGTATATATTGCTGCGTATGGGTAAAACCGCAGCAATATCATCGCAGCAAATAGCATTTATTCTACTAGTTCTCTTTAGCTGTTGTTTCTCCTTCTACATGGCATAATCGTCTTGGACATCCCGGTGATCATGTCTTTGGATTACTTAAGAACAATGGTTTCATTAAATGATATAAGGGACATCAGTCTCATTCTTATCCATTAGGGAAACACATACGTCTTCCTTTTTCTTCATCTATGAATAATACTGTTGCTGCTTTTGATATTATTCATGCTGATTTATTGAGTTCTCATATTATGAGCAAAAATAGGTCACAAATACTATCTTGTTCTCCTTGATGACTATACTCATTTCACATGGGTTTATCCACTTAAACTTAAATCACAAACTCTTTCCTACATTTATCAATTTCACAATTATGTTCTTACTCAATTTGAAAAAAAGGTTAAAGCCTTCCAATGTGATAATGGTCGTGAATTTGATAATATTCCTCTTCACTCTTTTAGTTTAACTCATGGCATGATTTTTCGCTTCTCTTGTCCTTATACTTCTTCTCAAAATGGTAAAGCAGAATGCCTCATTCGCACTCTTAATAATATTGTTCGTACCCTTCTGATTCATGCTAATCTTCCTCCCTCCTTTTGGGTTCATGCTTTAGATATGTGCTGTTTATCTCACCAATATTCTTCCTACTACCACTCTTAATAACAAGACACCTATGGAGTTACTTTTCCGCAAAATTCCTTCCTATAATCATATTTGTGTGTTTGGATGTTTATGCTACCCAAACTTAACATCCACAACCTCTCACAAACTCTCACCTCGTTTTACACCTTGTGTGTTTTTGGGCTTTCATTCTCAACATCGAGGTTACAAATGCTACGATATATTTATGAACAAAATTGTTATTTCTTGTCATGTCACATTTGTGGAGAATGAATTTCCATTTCATAATCTTGCCAAGTTCCATGCTCCTGACTATAATTTTCTCCTCCAAACAAATGTCTCCCCTCTCTTGACCCAAATCATGGCCCAACCGCCCAGTATTTTCGTCCCTTCACAGCCTACAAATTCGGTCCAATCTCCTCACTCATCCTCCACATCTGGCGAGCCCCTCCTGCCATCCCCTACCCATTTCCTTCTGCCATCCACAAATGAGCCCACTAATCCTTCCCCTTTAGGCCCACACACATCTTCCACTTCTTCAGACATACCCGCCTCTAACTCCTCTCCTGAAATTCATGCGGGCCCAATCCTACACCTTAATGGTTCCCCTATCCCAGCCAGTAGGACTCAACTCCTACACACATGATAACCCGTGCCAGCCACGGTATTTTCAAGCCCAAAATTCAATTTAGTTTATCTGCTAAGTCCATTTCACCTTTACCCAAAAACTCAAAATTTGCTATGCTAGACCCTAACTGGAATACTGCCATGACCAATGAATACAATGCTCTTATTAACCAACACACATGGTATCTTGTTCCTTGCCCTGAAGGGGTGAATGTTATTCGTTGTTTGTGGTTGTTTCGTCATAAATACAGGGAAAATGGTGAATTGGAACGACATAAGGCACGTCTTGTGGCAAATCGTATGTCTCAACAAGCGGGCATTGATTGTGATGAAACTTTTAGTCTGGTTGTTAAATCTGCTACTATTCGCACTGTTCTCAGCATTGCTATGGGTAAAAACTGGCCCATTCATCAATTGAACGTTAAAAATGCTTTCTTGCATGGTGATTTGAAGGAAACTGTTTATATGCATCAACCTCTAGGCTTTGTTAACCCATCTGCTCTTGATTATGTATGTCTTCTCCGCAAATCACTATATGGTCTCAAACAAGCCCCTAGGGCTTGGTATCAGCGCTTTTCCACTTATCTTCAGCATATTGGCTTTATTTGCAGTAAAAGTGATCCCTCTCTTTTTATTTACCGTCAAGGTAATGATACTGTATATCTTCTTCTCTATGTTGATGACATTGTGCTTACTGCCTCGTCTGATCGCTTGAAGTTATGGCTCATCTCTCTTCTTGAATCTGAATTTTTCATGACGGACTTGGGTAAGTTGAGCTTCTTCTTGGGCATTTCTGTTACTCGCAGTCCTCAGAGTATGTTCTTATGTCAGAAAAAGTATGCTGAAGAAATTGTTTCTCGTGCCAAAATGAGTAATTGTAAACTTGTGGCTACTCTTGTGGATTCAAAATGCAAACTCAGTGCTTATAATGGGGATCTTGTTCTAGACCCTACTCTCTATCGCAGTCTTGTCGTTGCCCTTCAATATCTTACTTTCACCCGTCCTGACATTGCGTATGCCGTCCAGCAAATTTGTCTCTGCATGCATGCTCCTCGAGAACCTCACTTCAATGCTCTTAAACGTATCATTCGGTATGTTCGCGACACTTTTAACTATGGTCTCCATCTGTATCCTTCTGCTCCGACTCGATTATTCACTTATACTGATGCTGATTGGGTGGGTGCCCAGATACTCGTCGTTCTACTTCGGGGTACTGTATTTTCTTGGGTGACAATCTTATCTCATGTCCTCAAAACGACAGGCCACTTTGTCTCGATCGAGTGCCGAGGCTGAATATCGTGGGGTTGCCAACGTTGTTGCTGAAACTTGTTGGATACAAAATCTCCTCTTAGAGATGTATTGTCCTCTTAAGAAGGCCACTCTTGTGTAATGTGATAATATATCCGCTGTTTATCTTTCTCACAATCTTGTTCAACATCAACGTACTAAACACGTTGAGTTAGATATTCACTTTGTTCATGAGAAAGTTACCCTTGGGCAAGTTAGGGTTCTTCATGTTCCCTCTATTTATCAATACGCTGACATTTTCACTAAAGGCCTTCCTCGCCAACTTTTCATTGATTTCAGATCCAGCCTGAGCGTCCGACCTCCTCCCGCTCCGACTGTGGGGGTGTAATAGAGAATATGTTAATATTCTCTTCCTTATTTATGTAAAGATATGTTTTGTGTAATTATGTAAAGTTATCTCTCATAGCTTAGGTTGTATTGATATATTGGCATTCAATGAGAAAACCTCCTCGGGGAGTATTACACAATCTTACACAAGATCTTATCTTTTATAAAATATATTATATTATTATATTATTACTTTGTAATTCATTATTATACGATACATTATATATAGTATTACTATTATTATCATTTTATTTCTATTACAACTTTTACACAACTTTTATTAATAATAATAATTATTATTATTATCATTATTATAATAACAACAATAATAATTATAATCATAATAATAATTATTATTACTAAAAATAATTATATAACCCAAGCCATTAATTTATAAGAGCACTTATACAATGTTTCACACTTTCCCTTAAAAAAAATATGTTTCACACTTGAGAAGTCGGCAGACTCAACTCTTTTTTTCATATAAAATAAAATAAGATATATAAACAACTATGACTTGCATGAGAAAGAAATAAATAACGTGCAACTTCAAATTAGGCCTGTCAATCAGGTCGGGTTGGGTCGGGTTCGTGTTCGGGTCAAGTTAAATCGGGTTGAAAACCCCCAACCTGAACCTGATCTGTTTATATTTTCGGGTCAATATCACTAACCCTAACCTGATCTGAAAGTTATCGGGTCAACCTGACCTGATCTGTTTGACCTGTTTTTTTTAAACGGGTTGTAAATGGGTCAACCTGAACCTGTTTGACCTGATTTTTTCAGGTTGACCCAACCCATATAACCTGATTTTTTTTTTACATTCAAAACAATTGCATAATTCAATGAAATTTCAATAAACTTAGCCAACCAAGTTCATACTTGGCAATAACATATATAATACTAACTACTAAGTACCAAGTTCATACTTAAAAATATTACAAACCAAATATTACAAACCAAATCCTTAATGTTTTAGAGTTAAACAACCACAAGTTCACAAGACCACAACTCAAACAAACATAGTTGAGGTTGATTCACGAGGACTCTCAAGATTAACACTTGGGGAAGGCGATTGTATAGGCACCTCATCCACTTCATCTTCGACCTTGAGCTTCATGACGGCTCCGCATAACGCCTCAAGTTGTGGATCCATTTTTGCTACATAGTTAAAAAAATTCAGATTAAAAAACAAAGCAAATAAGAAGAAAACTAGCTAAAATTGAAGTAATATAAAGTTTTATTACCTTCACCAAATGACCAATCCCTTAGGCATATAATACCCTCAACAGTGGAAGGCTTCAAGGAGCTCCTAAAGCAATCTAGTACCCGACCTCCGGTACTAAAAGCTGATTCAGAGGCCACAGTAGAGATGGGGACAGCAAGTACATCCTTTGCAAGTTGAGCTAATACCGGATAACGGACCTTATTCCCTTCCCAATACGATAGTATATCGATGTTGGTAGTGCGAGGGATAATGTGTTCCTCAAAATACAGCTCCATGTCACTTTTGGCAGTCACGGTTGATTGTTCGGCAGAAAAACAATCAAAATCCTAAAAAAAAAAACCAAGAGATACCAAAAAACAGCAGCATATTTGAGTAAAATAGACAAAAAAACAGCAGCATATTTGAGTAAACTAGACAAAAAAACAGAATATTAAATTATATATATATTAAAAAAAATCAGATTTATTACCGTCATCAAATCATCACTTGAAGAAACTCCAACAACCCCACTTTCTCCATGAGCAGCCATATTTTTGCTTGATGATGCATGAGAGGCGGCATAAGAGGCGGCATAAACTTCATACAATTCTTTCAACTTATCTTTAACCTTGGAAAACTCGAACTCATACTCAAAACTATCCCCATAAACCCTCTTAAAACTTCATTGAACACATTGCAACTTAAAACGTGGGTCTAACACCACAGCAACAGCCATAAAAGTGCTAAATTCAGACCAATATTTCCCAAATTTTTCATTCATCTTACTAGCCATCCTTTGCATACACAAATCAGAACTTCCCATTTCATTTTTCAGCAACAATCTAACCCTCAACACATTGTTAAAATATAGATTGGCAGTAGGATACTTAGTTCCAGAAAAAGCAAGGGTTACTTCATAAAAAACCTTCAAAAACTTAAAAAAAATTTCAATTCTAGCCCACTCTTCTGTGGAAGGACAATGAACATAATTTGCATCAATTTTTTTAAAATGAATCAATGCTTTTTTGTAATACAAGGCACTCTCAAGCATCAAGTAGGTAGAATTCCATCTCGTAGGAACATCTTGTTTCAAACCTTTAACCGATTGTAGTTCAACATGAGCAACACAAGTTCTGAATCTTTCTTTCCTAGATTGGGAACCTTTACAATATTTAGCACTCTCCCTAACCTTAATCACAGCAGCATCAATCTCTTTTAAACCATACCATCTTGAACAATCAAATTTAAGATGTGAGCACAACATCTCACATGAAAAAACTCCCCCCACAAATTAAGTCAAGTTCCCCCTTGAGATTTTCAGCAAAAACATCATTAGAGGATGCATTATCCAAAGTAATAGAAAAGATTTTCTTTTGGATACCCCATTCCTTCAACAAACCATAAACATGATCACATAAATGAACCCCCGTATGAGGAGGAGACATGAAACAGAAATTCAATATGCTTTTTTGCAAACACCAATTCTTATCAACGTAATGTGCAGTCAAAGATATATACCTATCTGTTGTAATAGAAGTCCAACAATCTGAAGTCAAAGCAATTCTACCAGAAACTAAACCTAACTCAGATTTAAGTTTCTCTTTCTCTCGTTTATACATCTTCATAATATCACCCTTAATTGTATTTCGAGAAACAGATTTATAATCAGGGTGCATATAACTCAAACATCTCCTAATCCCAGCATACTCTACAAATTGAAATGGAAGATCATGCTGCACAATAGCAAGACTCAATATTTCACGAAAGAAATCAGGATCAAACTTAGCAATCCTATGCTCTAAACCAGAAGATGATTTTTCAAGAATCATTTGCCCAACATCTCTAAAAGACCTCATTTTACAATTTTTTACATGACGAATCAAATTCCCAGTCCCCATCTTACTATCAGCATTGTAAGACTGCCCACATTTCTTACATTTGCATACTAAATTACCATTCTCATCAGGTTCCTCAAGAAATTCAAAGTGAGTCCAAATATTTGAGGTAAGCCTACGTTGGCGTTTCTTACCAGTCAGTAGCACTCTAGGCTTCTTAGTATCAAATATCTCCTTATTAGCATTTGTAGGAGCGGAGTCAATCTCCTCCTCTGCCTGTGATGAGAGCTCAATCTGCTCCTTGAAGTCTTCATCAGCCATATTAAGCTGGAAACCAAAGTAAACAAATGAATAAAGAGTAGAAAAACAGAAAACAGAACATTTAACATAGCAGAAGAATAGGAAAACAGAACAATAAAAAAACAGAACATTTAACAAATAAATAGGAAAACAGAATAATGAAAAAACAGAACATTTAACAAATAAAAAAACAGAAGAATAAAAAAAACAGAACATTTAACATAGCACAAAAAACGAAATAGAATGGCAGAAAAAATGAAATAAAATAGCATAAAAAAACGAAATGAAATAGCAGGAAAAAATAAGAAAAAATAGCATAAAAAACGAAATGAAAAAGCAGAAAGAAAAATGAAATAAAATAGCATTAAAAAAATGAAATAAAATAGCATAAAAACGAAATGAAATAGAAGAAAAAAAAAGGAAAAAAAAGCATAAAAAACGAAATGAAATAACAGAACAAAAATGAAATAAAAATAGCACACAAAAAAAACGAAATGAAATAGCAGAAAAAACGAAATGAAATAGAAGAAATAAAAACGAAATAAAATAGCATAAAAAACGAAATGAAATAGCAGAAAAAACAAAACGTAATAAAATAAAATGGCAGAAAAAAAATGAAATAAAAATAACATAAAAAAATGAAAGGAAATAGCAGAAAAAAAATAGCAGAAAAGAAAAGAAAGAAAAAAAGAAGACGAAGATAGCAGAAAAGAAAAAAATACCTGAATGTTGAAGAAGACGAAGAAGAGTAGAAGACCAACGAAGATGAAGACGAAATTTCTCGATTGTTGTTGCGGCGGAACTCAGAAGACCGGCGAGTTGTAGCGGCGACGAAGAAAGAGAGTGAGAGAGTGAGAGACAGAGAGAGTGAGAGAGAAATTAGGGTTAGAAATTTAGTGAGTGATGTGTGATGTCGGCTGAGGAATGAGGACAGGAGGTAGATTTTTAGGGTTACACTTTAGAGACTTAACGTTCCTTTTTTTTTGGCTGATATTAATTTATAGGCCCAACATCTTTGGGCTGGAAAATGTCTTTTTAATTAAATTATTCGGGTTAAGTTATACGGGTTGACCCGACCTGATTTTGACCCATTTACAAATCAGGTCAAGCGGGTCAATTTCAGGTCAGAAAATTCGACCTGAACCTGACCCATTTAACTTTCAGGTCGGGTTCAGGTTGACCCATTTAACTAATCGGGTTGAAAATCTCAACCCAAACCCGCTAATTTCGGGTCGGGTTCGGGTCGGGTTGTCGGGTTGGGTCGACTTTTGCCAGGCCTACTTCAAATAGCTAGAGAGATTTGAAATTCGGTAGGAAGAGGTATACTGAATCTAAATTTATAATTTGTATCTCGCATTTAGTTTATTTTGAAATGTAATCCGAGTTTAGCAGTTTCGTTGTCATGAATTTGAGATATTATATTATATATATTTCTTATTTTTTGCGTCAATTTTATATTTTTAACACGTGGCTTTTAATTTTCCATTATTTAATAACAACAAAATAACTTAAAATAATGATAACAATGACATTTGTAATGATAACAACAAGACTAATAATAATTACCAATATTAATAATTAATAAGTACAACGGCAACAATAATAATCCTTTTGAAGAAATGTACTAGTAAATAATAATATTAATACTAATAATGAGTTATTAAATATAAGCATGATCTGATCTGAACTTATTTTTTATAATCTGATCTGATCTGAACTTATTTTTTATAATCTGATCTGATCTGATTAGATATGAAATAAGCAAAAATAAGATGAACAGAACATAAAAGTTATCAAATATAGTATTGATTTGAAAACGTTGTTTGCTTTTGAAACAAACAATTATTTATTATTTGCGGGGGATCACAAATCAAAGTACATGGAGATTGATTATCGGTCAAATGTAAGTCTTTAATCACAAAAGTCAAATATGACTCTCAAATCTCAATCCTAGACAAAGTATAACATTTGATGATAAATTCCTATATTTCACCTCCATGTTAATGGGTCACTGAGTAAGTATAAAATTATTTCAACTTGATAAAAATATAAAATTTATATAAGACCGTACAAATGAAAGAAAGGGGATTCGGTCAAGATATTATTGATAAAAAGAAAAAATTGTGGGTGTGGAAGTGAGAAAGTTGCGGTAGAGAATGACATGTGAAAGTTATGAAACGTTGCAATAATATGAACTGGATCAGCAACCGTCCAAAGTCCAACTCTCAATATCTTGCTAACTGTGTCTGTGCTAAAATCTTCCCATTAAAATATCATTATCATTTCATTTCTACTTCATCCCTTTCTAACTAAGTGCGATACTTTTTGTTTTCACGTTTGCCAATGTATTATTTTAACCATTAATATCTTCAATCATCAATAAGTAAAAAAGTTGATATTAAAAAAATTCACATTCAGACGAATCTAACAAGATCTTACATGACTATGTTTTTTCTAAAATGTAAATCACCAAAACTAATTAAAATTTAAACTGTGAATAGTAAACACTATACAAATGTTGCACTTATTTAGAAACGGATTTTGTATTTTGTACTACTCCCTCCGTCCCAAAATATAGTTCCCATTTCTATTTTGGGAGTCAAATTTTAAAAACTTTGACCAAATACTCTTACTAATGTAAAAAAAAAAAACATATTCATGAGGGGTCTTGTTAAATTCGTCTCGATGTATAAATTCGTAATATTATCTTTTTATATTTTTTACTAATAAGAAATAGAAGATATCGTAGGTCAAAGGTATGTCTTGGAGACTGTGCAAAATGAAATGAGAACTATATTTTGGGACGGAGGGAGTACTTTATTACTACTACCACTCCAAGTCTACTACTTGCCACTCTCCTCTCTTCACACTCTCTCTCTCCTCCACCTCTATCAAACCATTAATCACCTAGGCATCCATCGTAGTTTGGACTCCCTTCCTTCACTCCACTCTTCTTCCTTTTCCTCAATTTCTCAATTCCTTTTTTGTAAAATTGTTCTACTAAGTACGACTAAACTTGCTATATTTATATAATTCTACACTTTTATTTTTGTAGAGTGGTAATGTTATATGGTTAGAGTTTCTAATTATTGCTGCTTTCTTCTTTAATTGTTTAGGGCCCTACTAAATATCTTTCGACATTGACTTGTAAGTCTCACTTCCTTCTCCATTTTCTTATTCTTTGCTAAATTTAAGCTTAACTTCCTACTTTTTTCCTTATTTATTGTAATGGATTATGTATAATTCGGTGATTATTACTCATTATATGTCTTTGATTTTTGGGAGGGTTTAATGTCTTGATTTGGGCTGTTGATGCTTTTTTTTTGGTCATTATTGAAGAACTAACTGTAGATGGAAACTTTTCTATGGACATAAAATCAGCGAACAAATTTTACTCATTTTTAAACAACTGTGATTATATTTACAAGACACTAAAAATAGTATAATTGAACATAATTTAGACTAATACACCAATTTAAGAGCCTAATAATCGAAACTTTAAGGCTAAACAATCTGAGATATAGATTATAGAGGGATTGATTTTGATTATGCAGGAAACATCACCAGTTTTACTCAGGATATTACAAATCAGAAAATTAATATTTATGGGGGTTTTCATTTGCAGCTGCATGCCATACATTGTTCTTTGAGATAAAGTGTTGTGGAGTTACTGTTGCATCTGCTTCTTTGGCCGCTCTCTATAATTTGAGGACCAATGGTAGCTGCAGTGGCAGCACCTGCAGTGGCGCAGTCTTTGTTGCGGCCTTTTCGCTTATCGCCTTCATCTATTCCTCATTCACCATGTAACTCTAGACATTTTCCATCTCTATCCTCCACCCTTCAATTCAAGAACCATGATTGCAGTGTCTGCAGCTCTTCTCTGTTGATCAGCAACAGCCGCGGTATTAGTCCATTTTCACTTCATCTCCATCAGCAGTTTAAGCCACTTGCTGCCCTTGATTTTGATCTTCCTCATCCTATTCAACCAGTAATTTGCTATGATTTTTTCCTTCACTTGGATATCTTCTTATTCGGATACTTAATGCTTATATGAATTATGTTATCTTCCTTATAAAGTTATAAATTTCAGGGAGAGGAAGCAGCTAAGATCAATACAAATGATGACACAGTTAAGCAATGGGATTGGTGGACGGCAAAGTTTGCTGCATCTGCCAATATTCCGTTTCTCCTCCTTCAGCTCCCTCAGATTTTGCTCAATGCTCGTAATCTTATGGCTGGCAACAGTTCTGCTCTTTCCGCTGTTAATTGGCTGGTAAGCCTAATTAACGCTCCTTCCGGTACTTCATACTATTTCCTTTTTTTTATTTCACTTTTGGAACGTTTAACTCTTAAGTCATCAGTAAAATATATTGCAGGGTTCCCTAACTGGTTTGCTAGCAAATCTGTCGCTGCTTTCATACTTTGCCAAGAAAAAGGAGACAGAAGCAATGATAGTGCAATGCCTGGGAGTTTTTACTACTTATGTAGTGATTTCACAGCTAGCATTGGCTGAGGCAATGCCCTTCCCTTATTACATTTTGACCTCTACAGTAGTTGGTACTGGTGTTATCTCCAACTTCCTCAATTACTTTGGCATGCTTCCGCCTGTTATCTGGGGTATTTGGGAAGATTTCATCACTGTTGGTGGGCTCTCTGTCCTTCCTCAGGTGCTGCCTCTTGTTCTCTATGTAAATTCACAATTACTGATCCTAGATCCATTTCGCCAAATACTAACGTTTTTCTGCTTGATAAATGCAGGTTATGTGGTCCACCTTTGTTCCATATATTCCAAACAGCATCCTTCCTGGAGCTATATCATTTGTTTTAGCCATGGTAGCAGTTGTCATGGTAAGATATAGATTTTACCTGTTATCTTATATGGAACAAACACGAGGAGGTAAGAGATACTAGCAATAATTTAGGCTTCTTTAATACTATGTTTGGATAAGAGGAAATGGAGAAAGGAGGGAAAGAAGGGAGAGGAACAAGTTCCCTTGTTTGGATGAGGGGTTAAGGGAAAGAAGGGGAGAGAGAGGGAGGGATCCATTTTCCCTCCATCTTTATAAACACCATGTTCAGATTAAGAAAGATTTTGCGGGAATGGAGCTCCATCTTCCCCTTCCCTTTCTTTTACCTCCCCTTACTCCTCTTTCCTTTCTCTTCCTTTTCCTTCTATCTTACTACCCGAACAAAGTGTAAGGGTCTTTTATAGTCTTACCTCTAAAGGGAAAATCTTTATCTAAATCAGTAGAAAAGGAGCAAGTCAGGTGTGGAGATTGAAATCTTCAAATTGATAATATTTAAGTAATGCTACAAAAGCATGATCATGTATCCATCTTATCTCTACATTAACTGTTGTGCTAGTCTATCAGCGATTGAACTGGCAACCTAGTTTTTGATATCTTTGCTATAGGTGGAAAGGAGCTGATGATCGTATATTCATTGCTGTGCTAGTCTTACAAATATTGGACGGGTAGCCTTTAGATATTACTGTGAGAAGAACTAGATATTGATCTCTGTATTCATGGTTGTGCAGTGTGCTAGTCTTCCGCACTATCGGATGGTTAACTTAGTTTTTTGTTTTGTTGTTGTTATGTTGTGAATAGAGAATTAGTCCTTCGTCTACAAGCTTTCTCGTCTACAAAGAAAGCATGCAATTCTTGTATCATTCAAAATATGTGCTAATCTTTCCAGGCTAGAACGGGTAAACTCTCTGAAGAAGGGGTCAAATTTTATGGAGCTATATCAGGATGGACTGCTACACTTCTGTTCATGTGGATGCCAGTTCCACAATTGGTATATGCCCTATCAGTTTACTTTGAACTTTTTGTAGCAGTATCCTCTCTGAATGAGTCTTGTTTGGCTCTTTTCTTTCAGTGGACAAACTTCCTGAATCCTGATAACATAAAAGGCTTGTCAGCTTTGTCAATGTTGCTGGCAATGACTGGGAACGGACTAATGATTCCTCGTGCACTTTTCACCCGTGATTTTATGTGGTATTTATTGTTCATCTGTCTCAGAATTTGGTGTTTCTGTTCCTCCCAGATTGTTCACAGAATATGGACTGTGATTACTACTACTAGATAAAAGCTTTACATTTTGGTTCTTAGTTATCACGTCATAATTTCTTTTTCTTGAATTGTGAACATTTGATGTTTGTGCTTCTAAGATTTGTGTTGTACAGTTGTACTCCCCTTAAAAAAAAAAAGATTTGTGTTGTACTTGGTAACGCCTGACTATTCAACTTTGTTTCAGGTTTCTTGGTTCAATATGGGCATCCTTTCTTTATGGCTGGGGGAATCTCCTCTGCATGTACTTGTGAGTTACTAGTCCATTGATTTGTTCGCTTAAACAAATTTAACAGATTCAGAACTACTAAAGATATATCTGCACTGCCAATACAGGTTTAACAGCATCAGTCGGGAATTTTTCTTTGCAACCACAGCGGGCTTATTGATCTGGATAGGTTATCATTCAATCCATCATCCCATTATATTATTTTGCTGTATTTACTAGATTAGAATCTTATTGAGCTCGCTACATCCTTCCATGAGGATGGAGTTGGACTTGGGAGTGTACACAATATCAACTCTATTGAGTTTTATTCTGTGCTCTACTATATGTCGCTTGTTTCTTGTAAAGATAATAGAGTATCTAAATGATCTTAACCCCCTTTTTGGGTTACAGGACTAACATTTTGGAAGGACAGTCGGGCATACGGACATTCGTCACCCTTGAGGTCTTTCAAGGAGCTGGTGTTCGGGTCACAACCTTGAACAATACCCTCATTTACACTACTTGATCTTAATAACAGGTTTCTTTTTGGCTCATTTACATTGTAGACAATGTATTTATGTAATGAATATTAGTATATACGAGTTCCTTTATCAGAAATAATATTTTCGCGTTGATATCTCTAATCTCCTTTAGATTTTAGCTTTATAAGACTGAATGTTCTTCATAGTTGCTACTTGCTACAAAGCGTTGATTCATGTTCTGTAAAGTATCTCCCCGCGGATGTTCCTTACTTCCTTCAATAGTACGATTTTGATGGTTTAGATATGATATCAAAGATGATACATTGATATTGGATGTGTCAAATCATTTATGCTCTGAATTTCTCATACTCGCTTGCGAATTTTTTATGGGACTCCCTTTCGAAAACCCGTGGTAATAAAAAATGTGAAAGTATTGGGTCAGACTGTCTGACCCAATACTTTCCGTCGGACGACTCCCTCTTTGAACTTTCTTCTTCTCCCTGTCAGTTTTAATAGACTCCATCGCCTTTAAATACTCATCAAACCTTTAAATACTCATCAAATGAAGACTTAAATTCAGTGTCTTCTTTCACAACCATATTGTTGCTCTTCATCAGGATGAGTAGATGATAAAGATAATATCTTGAGTTAGTTATGTATATCTATCCTAACTTAGTCAACCTGTGTTATGGATAATATTATCTCCTAGATGCTGTGAATATTCTTAGTATTATACTCTTAGCTCTATCTTTTGTAACCACTTTGTATCATCTTCTTATACCTATAGTTGATGTACTACTGTATAAATATCCTACGAGAGTTAATGATAATCTTAAGCTTTTGCTAATCTTCACAGTAGATTCGAGAGTTTGGAGGAGAGAGAGTGGGAGTGAGACATAGCAGTTGGTGTGAGGTAGGAGTAGAGAAGAAGATACTAATGGTGAGAGATTACTTGACTTTCAGTTGGTGTGTAAATTCTTTCAGTTTGTGTTGTTTTTCTTTCATTTGGTCTTTTGAAATCTTTCAGTTGGTGTGTAAATTCTTTCAGCTTGTGTTGTTTTTCTTTCATTTGGTCTTCTGTTGACTTTCAGTTGGTGTGTTAAATTTTTCAGCTTGTGTTGTTTTTCTTTCATTTGGTCTTCTATGTTCTTTCAGTTGGTGTGTAAATTTTTTCAGCTTGCGTTGTTTTTCTTTCATCTGGTCTTCTGTACAAAAATTAAAACCAACTGAAAAAAATTGAAACCAACTAAAAAAAATTGAAACCAACTGAAAGTCGTCCGACCAAATATTATGGTCGGACGAGTCTGACACAATACGTTATCATAAAAAATTCCTCTGAGCTGCCCTCATACAGGACCACTCACTGACCAAACAAGCCAACTTCCCAAACAATATTGGAATGATAGTGCTTTTTACGTTTGTTGTAACATCCCGTCCAAAACCAAGAAGAACATAGCATTAGGATAAAGAAATAGTTATAAATAATGGCAGCGGAAACTCAAAGAGACGGAGATGCTACTCTAAGGAGTAGAATACGAACTATAAATAGAACGAGCCAACATAAGTAAAAGTCAACTCCAAGATATATATATATAAAAGGAAGAATGAGGTCCCATACCCTCATCTCCGATAAGTCTCAAAATAGTCATATGACCACCAAAGTAAACCTCAAAAAAACAGAGTAATTATAACTAGGACAACTGAAATCCGTAGTTCCAAAACATAAGTCAAAACTAGAAGTAGCTACTCATAACCAACTAAGTAACTAGTCCGAAGTCCAGCTTTGGAATGCTCATCCACTATGACAAGCTCCACTTCTTTGCTCACACGGGTAGAACACACAACCCCGATCCAAACTAGGACCACTCTAAACAGCGTCACCATCTGCACAAAGATACAACAATTTCCGCAATCAGTGGGGAGTAACTAGCAGTTCTCCCAGCTCAAATAGAAACAGATAAGAACTTAAATGATTAGAAACAACATCAGAAAATACAATATCAACCACCATACTTACCAAGAGGTACAACGATCATAATATCAACCTAGACACTCTACTAACACAACCAATCCCCGTCAACCATGCAACAAATACGGTCAACGAGCTCAAACACAACAGACCATACCGTCTGTGAGTAGACTCATTGGACCATGCCGCCCAAGGCCTACGTTGCATATTCGAGGAACCATACCGCCCTTTTCGAATAGCCAGCATATTCGAGGAACCATACCGCCCATTTCGAATAGCTATAATACTACGAATCATACCACCCGTAGGAACCAATGGACCATACCGCCCAAGGTTAAGTAACCAACTCCTAGGACCATACCGCCCTTAGGATAAACAAGCACAAATTTCTAGGACCATACCGCCCTTAGGAATTCAACTCAAGTTCCTAGAACCATACCGTTCTTAGGATTACCTAATGAAGACCTCTAGAACCATACCGTTCCTAGAGTCACACTATCCAACAACGTGCAAGCATACATGACAAGCACACATCAACCAAATCCAACCGTCAATATGAACAAGTTATAAGCGTAACTCAACCAATCTTACCCATCAAGGTTCCATCATGAGTTTGCATAGCCAACACTAACAACCGGCACGTTTCAAGACTCAAAACCAAGAGTTACCCGCCACATATGGACACATACCCTTAATGTAACACTTAAACCACCCACAGATTACTCAAACATCCTTAGCATACTTACCTATGACCAACCAAGCAAAGACACACAAGCTGTAAGCCAAAAAGGAAATAAAAACACAGCAGCACGACCCAGGGGACAGACCACCCGTCGCGAGGTGCGACGAGCATCGCGGGTTGCGACTGCCAGCCATCGCGAGTCGCGAGCAGCCTTCTGCCGTGGCCTGCAAGCTTCTTTCGCTCGCCCACGAAAGCTCCTCCGAGGCTCGCTCCAGCCATCCACGCCTACTCCAACCTCCCTTTACACCCACACTTACACCAAACACCCTCGTTTCATCCATGACTCACCAACAATAACAACGACAACAAACTCCATCAACAACAACAACGATAATAACAACAACAACCAACTCCACACCAACAACAACGACAATAACAACAACAACCAACTCCAACACCAACAACAACGACAATAACAACAACAAACAACTCCAACACCAACAACAACGACAATAATAACAACAAACTCCATCGATCACCACAATAACACCCAAGAGTCCAAGACACAACCAAGCAATTCAACCCAAAAGCACAACCACAACATTTTAAGAGAAACAACAATTTGACAAGTGCTAACAACAAGTTTGTAGTAGTAATTACAACCACGAATCAACATCAACAACTATGAAACTATATGAAACTTTAACCATACAATCTTCTAAGTTCCACCTAACATGATACTACGTTCTCTAACGCATTTCTAACAACCTAAGTTCAATATCTATACTCTACCGAACTAGAATAACGCTAGTTACCTTTTTCTTGGGAAGATTCACAGTAGAAAGGTTCCAAGTACTCTAGAAGTCTTGTGAAATATCACCACTTTCGCCTCCTATGAACACAATCGCAACGAACTCAACACGTGCTTGAAACCGGTGCAAAAATGGCTTGAAATCAAATAACAAATAACTGATTTTTGTGTGAGAAATGTGGATGAAGAACAAAAGCTTTTCCCCTCCCCTTTTTCCTTGAAAATGGCGTGTGAAAAGAGGATGGCAAAGGGCCAAGAGTTGCTGATTTTATTTTCAGAAATTAAGGTGAAGGGTTTGTGGTTTATGAGGTCCATTAAGGAGGAAAATGAAGAGATGACCTTTGGTTATCGCAACGTTACAAGCGAATCAAATAAGCTGTCCAAACTCTTCGTATAACATGGCTAAATATCATAATTTTCAGACCTGCCTAAACAAATAACATAATGTACGAAAGCTAAAACTAGTACAATGTCCGTTTTCAGACACCAAGTAAAACGTTCAAAAATAATATGTATAAGTATATGTTTTCCAAACTAAAAATTATTGTTACCAACGTAATATAAATGTACACGTATTATACTATCACATTATACACTCGGCACACGCAAAAGTACTACATTGTCCGTTTCATAAAAACAATGCAGACAACTATATTATACGACTAGCACAATGCCACATAAATAAGACGTACAAAGTTAATTAAAATAATGTAGGTGTAAAAATATATATACATAAATATATATACTTTCCGAAAATAATTTAGTGAAAATATAATTTATCACATCAGATAATAATAATTAACACTCGAAAATTTCAGAGAAATTTCGGGGTGTTACATTTGTGATCAAATACTTTCACAATGTTGTGTGTTCGGGCCTGTTCTCTTCGGCATAAAATAGCTGAACTGAATTGAACCGAATCGAACTGAATTGAACTTAACTGAACTGAATTGAATTGAACTGAAATGAATAGTGATATGTGAAAGTAAAAGTATTGTCCAGAACTGAATTGAACTAAATTGTACTGAACTGAACTGGAAATAAATTGGGGAGAACAGGCTCTTCATCATTACATTATACTAGAAGTGTCATACATGGTGCCTTTTCATTCACTTATCTAAAAATATATGCGTGATTGTAAATTGAAGGGATTAGGATTATTAAGGTTAACAACCAACCAAAATCCACGGGGTTCGTGGATTATTAAATTGAAGAGATCCCAATGTTCTCCAGCTTCGTGGGATGCATTTCCCAGCTAAAATAATCCTAATAATTTAATATCGATGAACGAACAAGCAAGGGGTTGTAGCTCATATGGTAGAGCGCTCGCTTCGCATGCGAGAGGCACGGGGTTCGATTCCCCGCAGCTCCATCATTTATCATCTATGTTTTGCTTCCTTCTTTTACCAAAAAATTTGATATCTTTTTCACAAAACGATAGAGATGTTTTTTATGAACAATGATAGAGATGTTCTTTTTTATGTGAAAAATGATAGAGATGTTCTTTTTTATATGAAAAATGATAGAGATGTTCTTTTTTAAATGAAAAATGATCCTGCTGTTTTTTTTTTTTTAAATGAAAATGATCCTGCTGTTTTTTTTTTTTTTTAAATGAAAATGATCCTGATGTTTTTTTTTTTTAATGAAAAATGATAGAGATGGTGGTATCATGAATATATAATTTGAAATGGATCTAACAATATTATTATGTATACAAGAGTTAAATATTACATGTATATATTGAAAAGAACTAAAGTATAAGGTAGGAGTTTTATGAGGGAAGAAATATTATCTGTTTCAAAATGTTGCAAATGTTTGTATGTAGAGAGAATGAAAAATCACCTAATATATTATATGCGCACGCTCAATTAAATTACTAGAATAGCTCATGCCTAACTAGTTTATAAACCCGTGCAATACTATACTTCTATTTCTATATAAGTAATTCGTCGAAATTGAAGGAGACAATTTACTAGTAGTCAATGCAGTCAAAAGTATCTGGCTTCTGTAATGGCAAATGGCTCACACTATCAAAGACATTCAGAAACTTCTCACGCATTTTCGATCATGGTCCATTTTTCGTGAAGCAAACCAGGCGGCAGATTGGATTACAAATGTCGATCATTTAGTCTGATCTGATTTCATTATAAACCCCTCTCCCGAATCAGCCCTCCATAAAATCATTGTAAACGATAAGTTAGAAATTCCCCTCGTGCAGAGGACCTTCTAACCCCTTTTCTACTTACCTTTAAAAAAAATCGTAACTCTTATAATACTTTCATTATACTTCTACTCATTTTCTTACAACTGCTGGATAAATCCGATTGACGTAAGTGATTATGCTATATATATGAAGTACTTGCATCTAAAGAGTTGGTTTTGTTTGATAAGTTGTATGATCAACTTGCTTATTTGGACCATTTGCCTCGCTCAAATATTAATTGCCTAGATAAGATTTTTATGGATAAACTCAATCTAACTTTAGAGAATATGCCCTCTAAAGTTAAAACATAAGAGAGTAGGAGAACAGAATAAGAAATGACCTTATCTTGAAGAACCAATGTTAGGTTTCCAACTAGAGTAACTACTACACCAAGCAAAACGATATCATATATAGTTGAGAGATGAGGCTAGGAATATTCTAAAAGTATGGGAGTACATAAATGGAGTAGTACACAGACTTTTCTTCTAATTTGTTTATATATAGATCTTTCCATGATATATCTTACTTAAGATGAAGCCAAATTAAATAAAAAGTAAGTTCCCATCACCTTCTTACATTATTGTGGTTGATGAAATATCAAAATCTAAATATATATGCTTACGTTACGTGCACCAAAAGTTAAAAGCTACTTCATACTTTGTGAAGTTTCATGGTAACAAGGCAGGCAGCACGACAAATAAATGAATGTTTGGAATATACAGAGCCACCACCTGTACATATATGTAACTATAAATATGATATTTATGTAATTAATTAGTCGCTTTTGCTCCATTAACTCTATTCATCACTACTTGACAATACCAAAGGGACCCTTTTAAACAACCCCAATTGACATCAACTATATATATGTATTATACTTATCTCAAAACAGCCTGGCCTTTTGTCACATGCAGTGATGCAAGCATGCGATCGATGCAATAAATAAATTAGTATTTTGATTCTAATTTATGTATTCCAAATTAATAATTAATAATGGTCATTTTTCTAAGATGAGATTTCTCGCTCAAACTGCCTAATTTTAATTTAAAGTTAGACAACGATTAAAATTTGATTTTGAGAAGAGAATATATTGCCTTTTTGAATATGTTGACTAGCTTAATCTATTTATATTAGTGACCAGTTTAATCAATTTAATAATCATATTTTTTAATTAAATTTATTTAATCACTAGCTTAATCCATTACTCCCTCTGTTTTTTTTTTATCTTTCTCACTTGGAATCTTGACACTATTCATGCATAGAGAGAATCTTCTCAAATGTTCTCAATTTATAAGAAAAAACATAGTCATGTGGGGTCTTGTTTGATTCGTCTCAATTAGTACTTTATTAATATTCAATCGTTATAATTTTTACTAATATATAATGAAAGATATTTAAATTTTAAAACGTGCATTGGAAGACGCGCACAGAAAAGTAGAAATGATAAAAAAAAACAGAGGGAGTATGTCACTGGTTTAATCTATTTGGTAAAATTATTAGGTTAAGGCCCTGTTTGGCACTAGCGTTTGAGGTAGCGGTTAGCGGTTGGGCAAGATTGAAACGCTACTTAAGAAAATTATGAGTGTTTGGTAAGGTAGTGGTTGTAGTAGCGGGTAGCAGTTGGAGTAGATTATGAGTAGCGGTTGTGGAACGTTACTACAAGTAACGTTTGAGATTTAGATGTAGCGGTCTAACAAATAAATTCAATATATTAGCATAAGGAAGAATAATTAACTAATTTTTTTTATCTTGTACAATTCCAACCGCTACTTTTGCCAAACACTTATAATTAATCAACTAATTCAATCGCTGACCGCTGACAGCTACTAGTAGACAGCTAGCAGCTACCCCCAACAGCTACCGCTACTACAACCGCTAACAGCTACTAGAACCTCTAGTTTTGCCAAACATGCCCTAAGGAAAAGAGAAGGGGCAACTAAATTGGTGCGAAATGTCTAAGAATAGTGTTTGGCTAAAGTGAGATGTAATGGCCTTGTAAACATATTGTAGGCTTTAGATTTTTTAAATTAGACCATTTTTTCTAATAATTTTGACAATAACTAATATCTATCTCAATTAAATGATGGAAAACGTATAAAAAATACAACTATCATAAAATGTATCTTTGTAAAATCGTAACATCTAGATCACATCTCTAGTACTCATGTACCTAAATTTTTTCTTGAATATATATATATATATATATATATATATATATATATATATAAAACTCCATCAATATTATCTTCTAATAAGAATAAACTCCTAATGAATTAGTTATTTTCAACATCATAACAACAAATAAATTATTGGTTGTTGTCACTTTCGTTGGTTTCTTGTGTCATAGTCACTCCACTTAGCTTGTTGGACGCTATGTCGATAGATATATTACATTTTCGAAATAGAAATAGTTTATGACAAGGCTTTTAAATATGTCATTCTTTCAATTAGAAGTTAATTTTATAAATTTATATCATATAGCTAATTATAAGAGGTTATGTGGATCTCTTTCAATTAAAGGAAACATTTGTTAATAATGATTTTTAGTATAAAATAGCACTCTTGTATGTTCGACAACATAAGTGCTATATAGAGAAAAAAAAAAATGCTAAACACAACAAAAAAAATAAAAGACTAACCTACCCCGACCCTCATGGAAGGATCATGATCATACTAAACATAATAGGGGAGCCATCCATAACAAATGACCCCCCCAATAGGGGGATCATCTATGATAAATGACCCCCTCATAGAGGGGTCATCTATGACAAAGGACCCCCCTACAGAGAGGTCATTTATGATAAATGACCCCCTCGTAGGGAAATCATGTAGGACAAACGACCCTCTAATTCGGAAAAGAAAAAAAATGATCTCCTACTATATTTTGAATAGACATTAAATTTGAAATTACACAATTGAGTACTCACCGAACTGCTGTTATTATTTTTATTGTAATCCGAAAAAAATGATCGGCTAATATTGTAATACGCTGAGATATGCTGGTAATCTTATATACTACTGTTATACTATAATGAGTAGTTAGGTACAACAAATAAATAAGAAGTTATAAAAGCATCTCATGTTTCTTTTAACTATAAAAAAGGTAAAATTAACCATTGTTAAATTCTATAAAATATTAGATGTTGTATTTAGCATTTTTTTATGTTGTATTTAGCACACCCCTTCGACAAATAAGGTTGCACAATATTTTTTTTTTGGAAGGTTCCATCAATTTCTCTAAGAGCCATTTTTTTACATTTTTATAATATTTTTTATATAGATGTTACCTAACTTAGTTGATATAGTTTTAGAGGATGGTACCCAAAACTTTAAATCGAATTGCATCTACATCAGTGTACTTAGTCGGTAAATCATACCCAAAAAAATCAACTCTTTTCTTCTTATGTAAATTTATTACAAAAGTACATGAGAAATGAACAATAAACACTAAACGGACAAAAATCATTAAAAAAGACGGTCTAATTTTAATATAAAAGTATACCTAGTTATTGAATGGATTAAACTAGTCACCGAAAGAAATTACTCTACTCACTATTAGGCTAATTCTATTTTTAATATTGGACTTACCATTGTCTAATTTTAATTTAAAAGTAGGCGGTCTATTATAAGACAAACTCCTAAACGAATGAAATTAAATTTTACTCTTTCTATAAACTGATTCACAAACTATCTATCTATATATATATTTAAAGAAGAATCCTTCAGGCCACATGTCGCAAAGTTAGAGCTTTCAATCCCACGTGGCATGATGTGGCATGCTCCGTTGATCAGTATTTTTTCGAAGCTCAATGAGAGTGTCCACGTGGCGAGGTAATCAAAGAGTGTGAAATTCCCATAATCACGCATATCCTTCCCTTAATCACGCATATAATTGATTCAGTGATCTATATAATTGACGTCAATTACGGATTTTAATTGATACGTAATCTATATAATTAAGGAAACAGTTAATCGCGCCTTAATCTATGTAATTGATACACTCAAATTGCACGTTAAAATTAAAAAAAAAATGAATATTAATCACTGTTGTAATTGATACGAAATCGACACAATTAAGGCAATAATTAATTAGTTACCAAATCAACCAACCACGCTAATATTAAGGAAACAATTTTTCCTTACTATGAGTAAATTACATATATAAATAAATTAAATATATAACTTAAATTATTATACCCGGCCATAAGTAGTATAAATATGAATGATGCTTTGGCCTTTGTTTCACCACACCACACCATAACACAAATTATCAGAAATTTTAAGGTTTCCACTGCAAGCTTCCCGCTTTGTGCATTTGTACCAATTCGATTTCTCCCTCTTTCACTGCTCTTTCACCACACCAAACCATGAACATTATTGAAGCCCAAAAACTTAAGAATGAAAGTGGTCAACCATCTATTTATTAGCTATAGTGGAAATGTAGAATTAATTACTCCCTCCATCCCAAAATATTTTTTTTTTCTTGCGCAGTTTTCAGTACACCTTTAACCTATGATATCTTCTATTTTGTATTAGTAAAATATATAAAGTTGATATTATGAATGTATACATTGTGGTAAATCTAACAAGACCCTGCATGAGTATGTTTTTTTTATATATATTAGTGATAGTATTTGGTCAAAGTTTTTAAAGTTTGACTCCCAAAATAAAAACATAAACTATTTTTTGCGACGGAGGGAGTATTAAACTTTTAGTTAGCTTGTATGGATCATAATGTATCATCAAGAAGATGTTAAATTTTCGTCCTGAATGTGTAGGTATGGGATATTCATATAAGAATCAATATTTTTTGACGTGGAGTTGATTAGCAACTCATGAAAAAGAATCGATTTCTTTTTTATTTTGTGTCCATACAAATCAATTTGGAGATTATAATACACAAAATATGTAATACAAAATGTTGGCAAGAGATGTTAATTTATCCCTATATTATACTTACAGCTCAGTAAGGAAATGTGAGCTAAAATTTGGTTCTGTAAACTGAATATTATGATAAGTGAAAAAAAGTTCTACATAGAAAGGTTAAAAGAGTTTTACTTGGTTTAATTTGTATAGTATTAATAATGTTGTTTAAAGGACTTCCCCACAGATTGGGGTGGAATAATTGAGTTTCTCGCAAGTCCCAATCAGTTGGTTTTGTTCATATCTAGATTGTGGCCTGAATTACGAAATTTTGGCAACAATATATTTTTGCCTTTGCCAATGTATTATTGAGCTTATAATTAGAAGCGATTTTAAGTTTCGATATTGAGATTGGTTATGTATTCAATTATGTTAGCAAAGATCGCCAAGCATGACAAAGATAAGAAAAAGTTCTCTTTTAGATATATCTGTCAAAGAAAAGTATGGTAAGCTGTCTATATTGGAGATTATGGAGAAACCCAAATGGTATATGGAACTGATGATGTTGGTGAAAAGGAGGATTGTTACTGAAAAAGGGTAGTATTTACGTTAGTGGTTAAACAAAACCTGAAAAGTGAGATTTTCTTGGAAGCAGAAGAAGCCAAAGTGTATTGTTTGGTTGAAAAAATATGAAACCTAAAACTTTCTCAAAATGGAGAAATTTACTTATTCTTTTGGGAAGTTAAAGATAAGGTTATACACTTTCTAGAAAATACAAGTTCATGTGAAAATAAAATTTTGGAAAAAAGCTACTTCAGACGTTGGACTAAACAAGCACTTAATTTGTACTTCAATAGTTTTTTTTTTTTGTAACGGGTACTATCATAATAAATATTATGCTATCCCTCATTCAAAATCCTGGATCCGCCCTTAATCCTCGAGATTTGTAGAACAACTTTTGCACTTTTGGTTTTGAACTTTTGTGGAACAAAGGTCGGCTATTGTAATTGATATAACAGATAAAAAAAAGAGAAAATAGAAACAAGTATCACTAGAGCATTATAGCTATTGCAATTGATAGATCTCAACCATTGATAAGGTTGACTTTAGATTTATCAAACATATAATACTACGATTGATAAATTTTCCAAATTTGAATCAGTATAAACATCAATATCATCTTCTGATCAATAATCAAATCTCTCCCCTAATTTGAAGGACATTAATCATCCGTCGCTTGATTTTGTTTGGCAATTATCAATGGAGGTTGAAATGTGATTGTAGGAATCACAATTCACAAAAAGAAGAAACTAACTAATACCGGCTTTCTACAGTGATAAGCAAAATAATTTGTAATTAGGTAGATCAAGAGAGAGAAAAAATCGTGGAAATTAGTTATACTATTGAAGTAAATTAGATCTACAAAAAATTACAATAAAAATGGAAGGTATAAATCTAAGACTTTAAATGGATGGTTGTGCTGTAAAACTTATGATAGTTAGGGTATGTTCTCCCCAACTTATTTTCAGTTCAGTTCGATTCAGTTCAATTTGGTTGTAAATAGTCCAGTTCATTCAATCAGTTCGAATCGGTTCCTACGTTATATCATCTAATTAGTTAACTTTATAGATTAGGCTGCATTTAGGACTTGGTATACACTCATACACTCTAATGCACCTTCTAAATCAGTATTTACAAATTTATAATAAATAGTATTGTGAGATATGCATAACTATATTAGTACTCAATTTTTTCCCCATTAGTCAAATTAACACATATGCTATCACATTATATGAGGCATTGATTAAGTTATTACAATTATATAAATCTCTGCAACATTTGGTGAATCATTCATATTTTGTTGCTTCATTATCAGTCTATTACCCCATTCCAGAAAAATTTTGTGTCAACATTTCATAGTTTGTTGCTTTTTTATCTTCACATTCCTATTCCATAAATCAAGTATAAAATAATGAAAAACAACCCTTAGAATCTATCATTCTTTCCAATTAATAAGATAAGTAGTATTTTAGAAATGATAGTAATTGCATATCAGTTTTGATAACGACATTGAGTGGCTCCCCTACACTTCATCATCTGTAAATGGGTATAATAATATGAAAAAGAATTGCTATAAAAAATTCTAGGTTATGTAATATGCAAGTTGCAATATCGAGAACTAAACACAAGATAATATGCCTAAAAGTTACTATATATTGTTTAACAAAGTATTACCATCAAGACGTGATATAGTAGCTAAAGAATGCAAAAACCCTTCGAATGAATGAAATGTATTCTACCGAATTCCTATATACGATCATATTTTTGGGGTTACAGAATCATAGTACAACATTGAAAGTTCATACAATGATCGTATATAGGAATTCAAGTATGGATGCATCACGTACTTCAATATTAAATGTGTTTTGGTGAAGAGAAGTTCAGTTAGGTTTAGGAGAATTCAGGTTGAGAGAACGCACCCTAAACTTTAAAGCATTTATGATATGGTGAATCATATGATACATTATCAATCACGAAAATCATGAAAAATATCATGAAAGATGACCATAAATTTTTGGGGTGAGAGTTCATGTTGCAGAGAGAAAATACTTGGAAAGTGTATTATGTATATTATACATCTACATATTTTCATGGGTAAAAGTATAGTTATGTCTTACAATTATATAATCCATAAAATATTATCTGTTAATTAATCTTCTACAAAAAAAAAATGAATATATTAAATGTTCATATAATAAAATTGGGTTAAATCATATTGAGCATTGAATAAGATGTGTGTGTGGGGGGGGGGGGGGGGGTGTTAATCTACTCTGACTAAAATTTCGGGTCTAAGTTGCATAATTTGTAAAAGAGGGAGAACTTAACTTGCCATATGAAAGATTGTCGTTAAATTTGTTTGGTGAAAGTTAACATTATGATAGCGAAAAAAGGTGGAAATGTATTTTTTGTAGGTAAAGGTATAGTTATATGTAATACAATTATTATTATTTTTTCTTATTTTTTGTAGGTAAAGTCCATAGACAACTTATTTTCACTTTCATTATAATTGATCACATTTATAAATATAATAGATTGTTGAGTTAACATTTCCTTTATCTACTCATAATTTTAAAACATGCGTGATTGTTGGTTGAAATGGATGTTAATAATGACTATCAAAATTTTTAAAATTTGTACACAACCATTAAATAAAGTATGTATTTAATTTTTTTTGAATTATAATATCTCTATATCTAAAACAAAATCCTTGAAGCCACATGGTATGAAGTTAGAGAATTTTTCAATGAAGCTAAAAAATTGAGTCATCAAACAAAATGGTAGATATCACTTGGTGAAGGAACACATATCACTTGGTGAAGGAACACAAAAGATTTGAAGATAATTTTAGTCAAAAAACAAAAAAAATCAAAGGAAAGTTCAGTTGATAACACATAACATTATGGTTCAGATTTAAGGAATTCTTTAGATCTCAATGAGAGGAAAAATAGGTAACTATTTGATAACTTAAATAAAGTTCGTAGATGATTAGGAGATTTCATTTATGCAATTATGATATATTAAAGAAGGAAGAAAGTTAGAAAACTCTTTATATCTCAATAAATATATGTTAAGATTGTAACATAATTAAAATTAGTTTCATCATAAGTGGAGTATAATCACCTAGAACTAATGCATAACCAAGATCGAACTAGATCTATTCTATCACATGAAATTTTCAAATGTAAAGAAATGGGTTACTTATTTTATGAACACTTATCGAATCGTATTAATCATACTATAAGTTTAAATATTACAAATCCAAACTTGGCGTGTTAAATTTATTTAACACCTATATATTCAGATCATGATTTTTATAGTGGAACTAAATACATGTCTATAATACCCCTTTGTTCTAGAGATAGGCGATATGTGAATGTCAAGTATAAATTGAAGTCAATATTTTTATTCAATTTGAAGTTAATTGTATGATTAGTGGGGTGGCTATGGGAATAAAATTAAAGGGATGAGGGTGGTTTCTATTTAAGGTTGGTTTACATTGAGTAGGGCAAAACAATATGAAAAATAGTATATGCTAAATTCTAATTTTACTAAGTTGCATAATAGAGGTGTGGTTGTAACACCCCCACGACTCCTCCTTTTACAAACTAGGAGAAATTGCGGGAGTTGTTATGCCACGCATGATAATACGTAAGGCTAATCAGATAATACAGCGGAAGTCTTTTAAAATAAACTGAAAATACTTTAATACAACTGAAATAAGAAAGTATATAATTGAGTTACAAACTCGGAGACTATCCCATACTAGTCCCATCTTCAAAACGAGTCAAACCTTGACCCCAGTGGTCAAGTAAAGTCAAACATAAATTCAAAATAACTTTATTAAGAAAGTACTCGTGTACTAAAACTCCCATCCGGATGCTTATGATTTCCATGCACATCAAGAACTTGTACCTGCAACTTCTTCTCTAAACTCTGCTCACCAAATGGATCATCACAGGGTTGTTGAGGAAAAACAACAACAAAAGAAACAAAGAAACACATACATCAGCAACGCTAGAGTACATAACACAACTAACTAATGCGAATAATAATGCATGCAATCCTCAATCACTTCGGCTTGCTCTTCTTACGACTCTACATGCGACAAGCATATAACTGAACTTACTAAATACTTTCTTTTATTATTATTTGGCAATGAACGGGCACCGTCCTCCTCTTGGAGTCATACGGGCTACTATTCTTGTGTAAGAGATCCCACACCTCTTACTAAAGTTCCATGAACTTTAAATAACTTGACTCGAGAATTTTAAGCTTGTTAGTAATGAACGAGGGTGAGAGTGAGCCTCTAGACTCAACATCTCAGAGATAAAGAATACGAGTGACACCTAGTCCACTCAAAGATCTTGATAATTGGAATTCCATAAACTTGCTTGATAAAATAAAAGCATTAACATCGTCATGCTAAGCTATATAGGAGTATAGTTTCACACTAACTCCCCCCTTATGTTCAATACTCATGGGGGATCCATCCCAAGAGTTTTATTGCCAAAGCCCATTATGTGAGACACATTCACAATAATACATCTAGCAAATAAATTAATTTCTTATCTTTCTTTAACAAGTGAATGCAACAAACACCATAGTTAACTCAATTCTAAATTCTTTGAGACCTTGCTCATCTTATTACTTTAATGACTCCATGAGTCCTTTTTCTTACTTTCTTAAGGATCCATGATCCAATCAATTGAGTCCTTGCTCAATGATTAAACTACTTGTGAGACCTTGCTCAATAACTTTAACTTATGAGACCTTGCTCAATAACTTGATAATTGTGAGACCTTGCTCAATAATATATATAACTTCTAATGAGACCATGCTCAATAAAATATATAACTTCTAATGAGACCATGCTCAATAAAATATAAACTTCTAATGAGACCATGCTCAATAAAATATATAACCTCAAAGAGATATGCTCAATGAAATATATAACCTCAATTGAGACCATGCTCAATAAAATATTCTCAGGCAAGCCCTAGCTTCAAGAGTAATTTTAATAACTTTAATCATGCTCAAAGGCAATAATCATCAATCACATGCTTTTCAAATATAGGAATAACTTAAAAGTTCCATTCCTAATCTCCTTTCTAAGTTCTCAACATGTACTCAAACAATTCCAAGGCATAAGCTTCTCCTTACTCCTCATGCTCAATAAAATATATATATCCTTTGAAACTACTAAAGTCAAGGTCAAAGTGTATGTACCTTGATTACACAAAAATCAACAGTCAAAAGTTTGACTGGCTTTAATTATTCTTGAAACCTACCACAATAAAGTACTATCAATTAGTACTTTCCAACAACAATTCAAAGCTACTTAATAATTAAAATCAGCATTTTAAATATACTAATAAAGCTGATTTTTCTTACAAATGCTTTAAAAACTATTTTAAAGTCATAACTTGAAAACCTTTACTAGTAGGCAAAACCCACTACAAACTAATACTTAAAACCTCTTAAAATTAATTATTTATTAATTTAATTACTGCTGTAAATTTAACTAAAATAATAACAGATTTTTTTTTTTTTTACAAGTGGTTCGAAAACCACAAATCTGAATACAGCACAACCACCGGCGCCACCACGCACCGCCTGCACCACCACCGACGCGGGCAGTGGCAGGGTGGTGCTTGTCGACCCAGTCGTTGTCACCACTGTCATCCCGACATGGCCCCGTCGGATCTCATCAAAACTCGCCGGCGAACCACCACCGTGGTGGCCGGAAATCGCGAGTAAAGAGGGGCTAGGAGGAGAGAGAAAATAAGGAAGAAAACCCCAAAAATTTCAGAAAAAGATTACCTCTTTGCTTCCCTTTGATAATTGCAAGATCTTCCTATAAATTTCAAAAACAAAACTAGATTAGAAGCTAGAATTATTGAAGAGGATTACTTGAAAAACTTACTTGAGGAAGAACAAAGGTTTGAGAGGAAAAAAAACCACTTACTCCTTTTTGAGAAATGGTGGCTAGTGAAGAAGATGGAAAATGATGGGAACTTTAGGTTTTCCCCCTTTTTATAGTAGTAGTCAATTTTGGGTAAAAGACCAAAATGCCCTTACTCATCAAATTGCCAAAATACATTTGATGATAAATTTCCAAAATAATCTTCCTACTAATATTAATAAAATACTTTGCAAATACTAAAATACTTCTTTGTGGAAATACTCAAATACTCTTTTGGTAAAATGACCAAAATACCCTTCTGCTCTTAAATACTGAAATTAAATAGCTTTAATAATTAAAATGATTAAAACTATTTAATTTAATATCTTAAAAATATGGGGGATTACAGTGGTTTAGTGTGCATTTTGGTCGAGTAGGATCACTTTCTATTAGTAAGTTATGATAGTTATGGTAATCATAATTCTTTATGTTATTCTCTTATAATTCTTAAAAGAAAAACCATAATTAGTAAAATTAATAACTTTAAAATAATATGGATTATACAAATAATGACATCAACGTGATGTATTTAACTCATGTCGTTTGAGTTTTTTTATTGCACGGGCTATCTCATCCCGTGCATTTTTATTAAACATAAATTATGAATTATTTAATTTTCTACAAAACAAGTCATTTTTCTACCAATATGTAGCGTATTTTCTATCTAAATTTGGTTAATTGTGGTACATGGATAATCGAACATTCATCTTCGAGGTCATAGACATGTTCAAGCTAAGGGGCTCCAAATAAAAGGAGACTACACTACTAAAATGAGAATAAAAAAAGATGGAAAAACAACAACCAGGCGGTGGCAAGGACACGGGGTGGCTCAAGGAGCCAGCAACAAGAAAATTAATCACGTTACTTTTTTAGCTGGGAAAGGAAAATGATCCTATATCAACTATATATAGTAGAAAACATATATTTGGTATTTTCTAGGAATCATTTAAAGGGGCCTGAGTATGTCAAGGAAAGGGAATAGTATGGTATTTATACCCCGTATGACACTCATTTTGTCAAATGGAACAAAATTTCCATTGAATTGTGTTTTGCAATGATTATAAATAAAAGTCAAAGATATCTCTATCACATATAGGTTTATATCTCCCAAGTTCGGTTTTCAGCCATGGCCAATTTTATGTGGTCATTTCTAAAGTCACGGGTAGAAAGTGTATAATAATACTGATTTGTAAGAAAGAACATGATATGTCTAATATTATAGCTAATGACATATATAAATAAGTCTTCTACAACCTAAGTGTGTCATGTATTTGCAAAACAACTTCATAATTAACATAAAGGAGCACTTTTTGTCTTTCTGTGTAAAGTACATCATTGATGCTTTGTTTTTGGTTAAATATGTATAGGATTATTCTGTATTTCAATACATCGTCCAAAGTTTATTAATTTAGTATAGGTTAAACTCATTTCAGTTTCGAGTAGTACATAAGCGTATATTAAATCGAGTGGACGTAGAGAATCTTTTATATGCTTTTACTGTAGTTGGTATATAAACATGCTTATTAAACAAAAAAGTTCCCGTGTATTTTTGCACGGGTCCAAAAACTAGTATAATACTATAAAGCAATAAGGATTTGTTTATGTGTCAAGAGCAAATTGAATTGCTGATGTGTCAATCCTTTGTAATATCTTTTACATTTTTTTGCCACGTGTATTTGCCTCTAAATATTTCTGTTATGCATTACTTTTTTTAGGCATATAATTGGAAAGCTATTTAAGAAAGTTCTCTGTTATGGAATGTAAATCAACTAAATTTTAGGAATCGATTGCTATTATAATTAGTAATCACTTATGCATCATAAAACTGCCAAAAAAAATATATCTCCTAAATCTGATATTTTAGGCACTAATTAAAAAAATCATATCCCCTAAATACGGTATTTTAGAAACTAATTAAAAATTCATATCCCCTAAATTCGGTATTTGAGTTACTAATCATATATTTTGGCACTAATTCAGAAATGAATTTATAGCAAGAAGCCGATAATTTAGGTACTACTTAAGGTATTACAATTTACAACTATTTAAATGAACATGTTGTACTCTCTTCTTAAACCCAAATTAAAACAGAAGTCTTAACAGATTATAATATCAAACTTAAAGTTTACCAAGGGACGTATTAATCATACAATAAGTTGTATTATAGTTTTTTTTTTAAAAAAGTTCAAATTATAAGATCATTGACCACATATCCATACCATCAAAATTATAAGTTCATTACAAACTATAAAATCGTGGGCCGTCATACTACAAAACTATGGTGTATCCCATAAAACGATGATAATTATTAGTGAGCTACAGTGTGATTAGCAATACAAAACACGATCCACGATAAAATCAATAATAATTGATATTAGCACCTCATATAACACAAAAAAATAAACATCTTATGTATTAACACTTAGCTTGCATAAAAGAATAAACATCTTATGTACTAACACTTAGTTTGCACAAAAGAATAAACATCTTATGTATTAATACTTGCACAAAAGTCTAAACATCTTATGTACTAACACCTAATATCAAACTATCAACTAAAAAACGGATTAGCCAATATATTAATAGATAAGAAAAGATAACAAAGTCTCAACAAAAGTTAACTTTTACTTGGCTCATGAGGTTTGTAAAACTTAAAGGAGGTAGCCTAATTGTAACAACAAGCATGAGATGTCTTAAAGTTTAGTATAATAACAATGGGACCCCTTTCATTGTACAAAATATCACATCACAGTATTTAAAGTTCGTTAGGAATATGCTATCTTAACTGGTAAATGTATGGCATCTCTATGTAAGCTAGGTTAAAGATTAAAATTACATATAAAACTTAATGTGAAATTTATTGTCCATAATTTTAGTGTAGTTGTATCTTTGTGAAGTTTATAAGTCATATACTTCCTCCGTTTCGAATTACTCGCTATATTTTGAAAATTCCACTATTCATTAATGAGGTTTGACCATGCATTATTAGATAAAATCAAATGTTATAATGTAATATGTTGTCCTATTTGTTCCCCTCAAAAAAAAAAAATGTTGTCCTATTTGTCTCAATGTATATTTTCAGAAAATCAAAAATTTATACTTTACTCTAATAAATAATTAATGATATTAGTAGTCAAAGTAGTGCATCGACAAGCATGAAAGTCAAAGTGTAGCGAGTAATTTGAAACAGAGGAAGTATATTTGTTCAGTTTATTCACAACAACCGAATCACAACTAACAAAAATAATATTACCATACATATGAAATTTGAGAGCTCATAATTTCTAGGTGTTCATCTCAAAGAGAAGATAAAATGTCATGTAATATATTTCCACATATAAAATTAATTTTTATTTCTATATATTACCGTTCATTTGGAACAAGTATTATTAACCTGGGTCAGTTAGCTAATCACAAACTCACAATAAAAATAAAAAAAAGGGTGAATTATGCATGTAACAAATAATTGACAATACAATTTATTCTATATTTTACTTTCCAAAATAAATAAAAAAATGGGTCAAATAGTATGAAACTTACAAGCTTTAAATTCTAAGAGAGGTGCATAGAATCTTACTTCTATCTAGCTAGAAGTCAAATATAATCTTAACAAAATCTAAGTTTGCTAATAATAAAGTTCCAAACTGTAACAAACCCTTGCTTAGAACTCTCAGTTTTCACTGCCATAAAAATTCTGTCTTTTTCCATCTCAATTTGAAAATCTAGAAAGTGAATCATCATCTTCATATAAAAACTTATGTAGATAACATCTTAATCTCACACATCTAATGTTGATGGATAAAAACACAATCAAATTCATTTTTTCTCCATTTTCGAAAATATCAAGTGTGTTCATTGAATCTGTGGTCAAACTTTTTGGATAACTTTTTTCGAATAAATCTGGAATTGAACGGGAATTTTTTTCTTTAATACATAAGATTCAATTGATCGAATGTAGGAATTTTTCGAATAAAAATCTCCATTTTATTTAAATATGATATTGCCCAAATTCAGGAGAAAGGTTCAATGAAATATAACAATTCTAGCTATGTTTTAAATCTCCATTTTTGGTTTGTAAGTTGCACGGGTTCAGTTAGCCATATCAAGAGTTACCAGTATTAGGGTTTGAAATTTTATTTGTGATAAAGATCACGGGATCTCAAGACAACAAAAGAGCGGGGGTGAAAGAGACTGTGGAAAGTAGGGACGACAGAAAGTGGGAAAAGAAGTGGTTGCATGATTGAATCCCAATAATGGAGCTAATTGTGATTTTATTTGGTCCTCAATGTGAAGCTGACGCCGCACGATAATATTAATTACATCAGTCATTGAACGCATGGGTTATAAGTCAGTTTTAAAATATACCTCCTAAACGATATAATTATAAAAAGTTTAAATCGCGATCTAATATCCATCCCATGATTTTGGGAGAAACATCATAAAGTCACAAAATTTATGAATAAAAAAAAAATCCGTGCATTTTGCACGGGTCAAAACCTAATTCTCTTTTATATTTCATCATAACATCCAATTATATTGGGTGCGCGCGCCACCTTTGTCTTTTTTCTCTTGTCAATTGTCACGCTCACTCCACTTGTTGGAAGCTAAGTAGAAACTGAGCCTCCATTCCATGAACCTAGCAACGAAGCGCGCGCTATATAAACCATTCTATCTGGTAGGGCCTTTGATAAGCTAGTGAATCTTCCTAGGATTATCAACATATTATAGTGCATAATAAGAATTACTAATATAAAAGTCATTTCGTAAAAATACAATAGTTGCATGAATGTACTAATAACAAATTCTCATATACGGCCGGCCACACCTATAATTTCGCGTGTGGCCGGCCCATATATGAGGCTCGTACGGATATAATACTTCAAAACCTACTCCTTTTTTTCCCCACTTCCTCCCGCATCCCTATACAACAATTTGTACACTTCAAATCTATCAACAACAATGACATCCTCATGTCACACTTTCTCTCCCCTCTATTTTTACTATCATCTTCAGACAAGAACTTTAATAGAAGTCTTTCAAAGCCCTTCAAATCTACCAACAACAACTTGACCTAAATCGCAGCTTTAATGAAACTCCTTCAAATTCATCGTAGTCTAGAAGTTCGTTGTTTTGTTAGCCATTACTACTATTGATATTGAAATTGCACATCAGGAACAAATACTTTTGATCTAACATTGGGCCACACTTCAACTAATCGACCATAAACTAGAATAAATGATTAAGCAAATCAATGGAAAGAGAAAGCAAGCAAACTTTTACCTCAGAAACATGGACAATATCTTTGATGGAATTTGAAATTTAAAAAATTATTTTGTTTAATCTTATGAGTAATCTCGTTAACCACATTTATTTATACAAGTAACCTCATTTAATCATACGAGTAACCTCAATATTTCACACAAGCAACCCCTTATTTATTAATACGAGTAACTCATTCATTTATAAAGAGTAACCATATTTATTCATACTAGTAATAATCCCATTTAATCATATGAGTGACCTCATTTTGTTCACATAAATAACCCCATTTTATTCGCATTAGTAACCCCAATGGTTCATACAAGTAACCCCCACTTATTAATATGAGTAACCTCATTCATTCGTAAGGAGTAATCCGTTTATTCATACTAGTAACCCCATTTGATCATAATGAGTTACCTCATTTTGTTCACATAAGTAACCCCATTTTATTCGCATCATCAACCCAAATTGTTCATACAAGTAACCCCCACTTATTAATACGAGTAACCTTATTCGTTCATAAGGAGTAACCCCATTTATTCATACTAGTAAACTCATTTAATCATATGAGTACCCTTATTTGTTCACATAGGTAATCTCATTTTGCTTATAAGAGTAACCACATTTCTTTATAGGAGTGCCACCCTTTTATTGTTAAAAGTAACCACATACTCATACAAGTAACTCCATTTGGTCATAAGAGTAACTCCATCTGTTCATAAGGGTTTGTGCATAAGGTTCAACATCAAAAGGTCATATCTCACAACACACTTAATATTTTGGGAAGATTCATGTTGGAGATGAAAATTTGGCTCGATATCTTTCCAACTTCTGGTCAAAAGCTTGATTCCGATGAGAAATGAGTGAGATATGACCATTTGAAAATCAAAATGGCTAACTTGTGTAATTTGGACAACTTATTTTTATGTTGGATTCACACCTTTCATTAAATTGATTTTATAATTAAAATTATATATTTTAACTTTATATTACACAAATCTTTGTTAATGGTGACAACAAAGAATATAATAAAAAACTTTACTCTAAAAGTAAGAAAATGACTAAATAAACTAAAGTTCAACGACAATTTGTTTTCATTTTTCAAATCAAAACTAACATTTTCTTCATTTTTCCATGTTTATAAGATTCAATTAAATCAAAGGATAAGATTAGTTTATGATAGAAAAAAACTAAAATCTCAATAATTACAATTGCTTGTACCCGTCTATCAATCATCAGGATAAATACAATAATACGACTACTTATTACTCTCTCCGTTTCACAATATAAGGCATGTACGATATTCGAGGTCGAACTTTGACCATTAATTACTCTCAATTTATATTAATAGAAAATTTTAAAAAATAATATTATTATAGTATTTTTCAAGACGAATCTAACAGTATAATTTCTATAATATTAATTTATCGTATTTGAGAGATATTTGCAGTCAAAATAAATTTTCGTAAAACGTGAATGCCTTATATTTTGAAACAGAGGAAGTAGTGATTAGTGAGTAGTTGTAGTGGGGATTTTGTATAAGCAATCGCCACCCAAGTTTTAAAGCCACCCCACCCCAGACCCCTCCAAAAGCAAAACCAACAACTTTTCATTTCATATCATAATAATCATCATATACATCTTCATATCCATCCAAAACAATCCATAGCAAATTAGCAATACCACCATACCCCATTTCCTTCCCACTTCCCCTCACCTCCATTTAATCCACGTGCTTTCACTATCCCAGTTATCTCTTAACTCACTTATAATTATATATAAACCCCTCTCCCATGTTTTCCAAACACTTCTCCTTTCTCACTTTCCTAAAACCAAAAAAAAAACATCAAATGGCCTTAGTAAGAGAACGTAGACAATTAAACCTCCGCCTCCCACTTCCAGATAAATCCCTTCGACGCCCTTCATTCCCTTTACCACTCCCTCCTTCTCACTCCACCACCACTAACTCCGTCGCATCCACCACCGCATCTTTCTCTCTCTCCGACTTCACCAAACTCGCTGTCCTCGGAAGTGGTAATGGTGGAACTGTCTACAAAGTATCCCACAAACAAAACAACACCATTTACGCACTTAAACTCATTTCTTCTGATCCTAACCCTACTCTTATCCGACAAATCTCTCGTGAGAAAGAAATCCTCCGACGTATGATCTCATCAGACTCTCCTTACATCATTCGATGTCATCGTATATTCGATAAACCTGATGGTGATCTCGCTATACTTATGGAGTATATGGATCGTGGTACACTTGATAATACTCTTAAAAATCAAGGAACTTTCTCTGAACCTTTGTTATCTAACGTAGCTTTTCAAATCCTTAATGGATTGAAATACCTTCATGCTCATAAAATTGTGCATCGTGATATTAAACCTTCTAATCTTTTAGTTAACTCTAATTGGGAAGTGAAGATTTCTGATTTTGGTGTTGGAAGGATTATGGGGAGAACACTTGACCCGTGTAATTCTTACGTGGGTACGTGTGCGTACATGAGTCCCGAGAGGTTTGATCCCGATACTTATGGTGGGAATTATAATGGATATGCTGGTGATATTTGGAGTTTGGGACTTACTTTAATGGAATTGTATTTGGGTTATTTCCCTTTTTTGTTACCTGGAGAAAGACCCGATTGGGCTACTTTGATGTGTGCTATTTGTTTTGGGGACCCGCCCACTTTGCCAGAGGGTCGTGGGTCGGATGATTTTCGGAACTTTGTTAGTTGTTGTCTTCAGAAAGAAGCCACCAAACGATGGTCTGCTGCTCAATTGTTATCTCATCCTTTCATTACTAAGACAAGATAGTACTACTCTTAATACTATTTTTTTTTTTTATTATTAATAGATAGATTAATCTATTATTAAGTGCTCCCAAAGTTGTTTATTTTCTTTACTTTTCATTTTGGGTGGGCCTGGTCGGGCCGGGCTGGTGGGTCACTTTCTTAGAGTAGGTGATAGTGTAATATTAGAGTTGTACATACTTAGCCCACTTGGAAGGTGGGAAAGTAGGTTCTCCTATCTTTGTCAAAGAAATACTTTTTGCTAAGTATTAGCTAATCTTTTTATGCTGGCAAATTCAATTTCTTAGTTGAATATTAATGATATATTATTTCTGTTTTTTATTAATTATTGCAGTCGTTATTTAGAATAGAAGTTTCATATTAGTTGCTACATATTGATTTTTGGAGGTTTGATGCGGTGGAGTAATGACACGCTTCTCATATTTCTATTCCTCTCCTCATCACTTGGGGTCTGTTTTTTTTCTATTATAAGTGTATCTCCCTTATATGTAAAATTTATAAAGAATGGAGGAAGTATATATATAGGTACGAATTTTATAGTTTTTGAAAGTAAAATTTAACTCATGTATATTTTATTTCCATATTATAGGTGGATATAGCATAACAATCAAAATTAACTTATATTAAAACTTACATATATACGCTCACCCTGTGTAGGTTATTTCACATGCTTGCATAAATTGTGTTGCTCTTGAAATGATGGATAATGTCAAGGGACCAACTCAACCAAAAGCTTAAGCTGATGGTTGAGGACCTTGAGGTCCCATGAATAGATCTATACTCTATCACGCCCCCTCACGCAAGAGCCCTTTGGGCTTGAAGTGTGGATGCAGCACAAGCCTCCCTCATACCTGGCGCTAAATATTCCACTGAGAAAGGAGGGGTGGATGAGATTCGAACCCGTGACCTTTTTGTCACGCTGACTCTTGATACCATGTCAAGGGACCAATTCAACCAAAAGCTCAAGTTGATGGTTGAGGTCCCAAGAATAGATCTATACTTTATGGTCACGCATTTAAGTCATCTGCAAAGGATTCAACCTACCGCTCGGTAGGAATTGTACTTCAAGGCGGCCCTCACCGCACATCCGCCGCGCTGGCTTAGCCTACGACACATGCCCTTGGGGACCGAAGCCCCTAGTGTAGGATGGCAATCAAGCCGCGGGCGCATGCATCGCTTCTGGCCCGGATTCTGACTTAGAGGCGTTCAGTCATATAATCCAGCGCACGGTAGCTTCGCGCCACTGGCTTTTCAACCAAGCGCGATTACCAATTGTGCAAATCAACGGTTCCTCTCATATTAGGTTGAATTACCATCGCAATACTGTCATCAGTAGGGTAAAACTAACATGTCTCACGACGTATCAGAGCGGACGATCCCGGCTCAGGGTATGTGGCCCATTGAATGCAAGATGGAAGGTTTGATCTGTTTGGAGCAAGTTGCCCAACAGAATTGTGTCCCAAGTAGGGGCTTGTAGACCTCATGTTGGAAGCCCAAGTAGGGCCAACGAGGTGTATGTAACCTATCCAATTGCAAGTTTAAAGGTGGCACACGTGTGAGGGGGAGTGTTGAGAGTGTAATCCACATGTGTCCCACATTGGAAGAATTGAAAGTATATGACTAATATATAAGCTAATGGGTTACTCCACCTATCACCATATGGTTTTAGGACGGAACCCCATTGGGCTTGTATGTGGTCATACTTTTCTCTTGTGTGGGCTTGTGCTGAGCCCACCGAGATCTGTCATTGATAGAGTATTGATGAAACTTGAAGCATTTGGTTGCATTCATAGAGATCAAATTCAATGAGCCGCTCTGATCTTCGAGTAGAAAGATGATTGTCTATTGGGATGCTGAGGGCGAGTTTATACCTCAGAAACTCCAAAGTTTAAACTGTGCCACAATAACTTTTCATTACTTTTTAATTCTACATACTCACTTTAGACTTATTCCATTCCAATTTTATATTTTATCACTCAAACTCTCTCCAAACTCACTCTATATTACTTTAACTTTATTTAATGCATTTTATTTCATTTTTTTTGTTTTCAATAACATTATATTTATGAAATTTTAATAAATTTGAATGACTACCAATAAATAATTAGTTAAATGTAAAAAAAAAATTAATTAATTATTTAACATTTTAAACTGATATTAATATTATAAAATTTATAGAACACCAAGTACAAAACTTTGATTTGGATCCACTATAAGTGAAGTCAAAAATTTGGTAAAATGCGATTTAAAAATAAAAAAGAAGACAAGTGGCATGTTTTTAGTGGGCATTAATCTATTAATTGCATGACAATAGTCTTGAGTGGAGTCTTAAAAAACAAAACCCATCCCAAGACATGGTGCTTTTTGTTCCAACAATAACGCTGAGTCTTGTAAAGACTCCTTGCAAGACTCTATGCAAGACTCCCTACAAGACCTGCGATAAATGATACCCTAATTAAACATGTGCAAAATCTAATCATCATTCTTTTGCTTGTCGGAGGAGATTGTGGATGTAGAACTAATTGAAATCGAAATGATCATATGTAATGGATGAAGTTAGGGTGTGTTCGGTAGTAGTGCGCCGGTAGTTGTTAATGGTTGGAATGTAACTTTTAGTAGTTAACTGTTAAAGTAGCGGTATAATATATTCATGTTTGGTAAAAAGCTGTTAAAGTAGTTGTTTAGATATAACTAGTCAAAAACTCAAACGAAACTTTAACATAAAGTTTATACACCACTATACCTAACCAAGCACTCCTATTTTCTTAATAGTATTTTGATTGAATGAAAACACTAAAAACTAACTCAAAAGTTTGCGCCTAACAGACCCAATATCGTTTAAATTTAATTCCTTTATAAAGAACATCTAAATTCAGTAGCTTTGCTCCATCATTTTGCCTGCACCATAACATATGCTGTTAATATTTTTGAGAGGAATATGCAGTTATAACTTAGTAATTGTATTTCTTGTTTTTTATATAGGGTGTCAATGCATTTTGTTGAAAATGCGCTTCAATCTAAAAAATTTCAAAGTCTCAATGACGCATTTAGCGTTATGTTTTTGTTAAGAAATTATGTTTTCGATCTCACTTCTAAGTTTCAAAGCGATCGATTTAATTAATTTAAATTCTTTTTTAATGTGATAATTCATTATAAGTTAGTTTAAATAGAGTAAAAGACTATAAAAGAAGCAATTTAAAAGTAGTGTTAGCAAAATATCCTTGTCTTACTATTAAGTATTAATAGCTCACTTGTTCAGAGTTGCAGTATTGAAATGACAAACCATAGTGAATTAGTGATGAAAGGATTTTACATTCAATGAATGTTTTTCTAGAATTGACATAATAATTGATAAGAAATCAGTCACTCTCTTGTATTTGGACCCTAACTTTTTCAAACAAAGTGCACGTTGGTGAAAATCAAGCATTAGCAGCCTCTCCGAAGTTGAAATATGTGCTTCACAAGTTATTTTACAATTTAAGGTCTTGGACAGGTAGGAGATTGTTTGCAAAACTAGACAAAGATGAAGGCTAAAATTGACATGTTTGCTATTTGGGCACTACCACTATAGTTTGTACTACTACAATTCACATTAAGCTGGTGCTTTGTCTATTTGAGATTCAATGAATCTTGATCAAAAAATGAGATTGTGGGCCAATTAGGCGTTTTTGGAAAGTACACATAATTAACCACCATTCAAAAATATGGTCGGTTTTTATATTTCTTACAATTATACAAGATGATCCTAATTTTAGAGTATATATGTCATAGAAGTATATGTGAGAACTGCTTATACGTACCAAAGCCTTGTAATCTATCATGCTCTACGTTAAGGCCAAACCAGCTTCAACGCCTTCCTTCCCTCCTAGCCACTTCTAACGCCGTCGACATCCCTTGCCTCCAATGAGCTTTCTCTTGAAAAGGCGAACCGCGAACGTAATAATAGTCTCATTTAAGAACGATTTGATAGAGCTATTAGTCACACCTCTTTCTATGATGTATTTAACAAAAGCACCATTTCTTATGGTCCTTTTACTGTCTCGAACCATGCTCCGCTAATCTTCTCCTCCAATGAAAGAACCAGCTCCGATCCCACCCCCCTCCTTGGACTCTCGATAAACATTCCCACTCAATTGTAAGAAAAAAAACGTAATTTACAAATAACAGGATCCAACAAAAAATCGTCCGTATAAAAATTGACCTCAAACTTTGAGCCAACACCAAATACAAGCATATGACAAACAAATTAGTTGCCAACGAGGATAAATTAAAAGCCTTACATTTACAATTGTGGCAACAACCTTTTGATACCATTCTAGTGAAGCATATCAATCGTTTGATTATTCAACGAGAGAAGCTTCTTCTCTTTAATCAAAAAGTTTGGGGATCCTCTACTAGAAAAACATGGTTAGCTCAAGGACGGAGATCGTAACTCTCGCTTCTTACATAATAGAATGAAGAAATCCATGGCGAACATGACTATTTTCAAACTTAAAAACGAGGTTGGCCAATTGATTGACTCCCACGACGACTTATCTTATCGTTTATCTGCTTCTTTCAAACAACGATTTCACTCTGCACACCTCGCCCCCCGGGATATCGACCTGCACTTTCTCGATTTACTAGCCACAGTGACAACCGAAGAAATAAAAGAGGTCTTCTTTGATATTAACCCTCTTAAAGCTCTTTGGCTCTGATGGACTTGGGGGCAAATTCTACCAGGCTTATTGGCCAACAATAGAAAAAGAACTGGTGCTAGCTGTTCAAATCTTCTTCTCTCATGGAAAATTACCACCCTCTCTAAACCACACTTTGATTACGCTCATTCCAAAAAGAGAGGCCCCGGAAACTCCTGAACACTTTAGACTCATTAGTTTAATTAACACTGTTTACAAAAGCTATTTCAAAGATCATAGTAAATCGCTTACGCCCTATCCTCCAAAGAGAAATTAGTCCAATTTAAAATGCTTTTACCCCCGGTAGGTCCATACACGACAATTTGCTGATTGCCCAAGAAGCCCTTAATACGTTTCACGAATCCCAAAACAAAACTGGGCGGTGTGCTTTAAAATTGGACATGGAAAAAAGCGTACGATCGAATCGAGTGGGATTTCCTTTGGGCAACTCTTAAGGCTTTTGGCTTTCCTCCCACTTGGATCCTTTGGATTAAAAATGTGTGTCTAAAGTTTATTACTCAATTAAAGTTAATGGCCAACCCACCCCATGGTTCCGACCCTCTCGGGGATTTTGTCAAGGCAACCCACTGTCGCCATATATTTTTATTTGTGTATATATGGAGGTTTTCATCCGCAAACTAATGCTCCAAAGTCATTCTAGGGAATCGGGTATCGGGTTTAAGTTACTCCCCCAAACTGCCACTATTACTTTGCCTCACCTTTGCTGATGATGACAACCTCTTATTTTGCAAATTAAAGCAACTTCCTCGGCCTGCAGTAATCTGAAGTTTGTCCTTGATGACTTTTGCAATCTCTCCGGCCAATGAATGAATTTCCATAAATCCACTATTATTTTCTCAAAAAAAGTATCTCCTGCCTGAAAGACGGCCTTAGCAAGTCAATTTAATATGTTGCCAAACTCCTCCCTAGGGAGGTACTTGGGAATCTTATTTAGCACCCACCACCCCTCAAAAACTGACCTCGCTCATATTGTTCATAAGACAGATCAACAAATTAACCTTTGGGAATTCGGTTTCCTGTCAAAGGCAGGAAGGCTTGCTCTTATTCAATCGAACCTTGAGGCTCTACCATCTTATACGTGTGCCTCCACGATGATGCCCAACTTTAGCCAAATCCATGGACACTCTTCACAGGAAATTCTTTGGCGCCAACATAAAGACAAGAACACCACACTTCTTATCGCTTGGGATAAAATATGCTCTCCGAAATCTCAAGCAGCCTTGGCATGAGAAAAATGCTTCCTATGAAGAAAGCTTTCCTCACCAACTATGTTGGAAAGTCCTAACAGAACCTACCCATTTATGGGTAAAATTAATAAAACAGAAGTATCTTCATGGTCAATCGTACTTTAATTACAAATCAAAGCCAAGCGATTCACCTATTTGGAATTTTTTTTTACTACAACGCTCACTCCTTCAAAAAGGTATTCGTTGGAAGATAGGTGATGACTCCCAAATTCTTTTTTGGCTTCGTAACTGTTGTGGTGATGAAATTTAATGGATAAGCTTAATTTAACGGGCAACTAGATAGATCTAAATCTTCGTCTTAACGATTTCATTCTACCTTCCCGCACTTGGGATATACCAAAGTTGCAGCTCTTTCTGCCAGGTGACATTATCACTTCAATCAATGGCATTCTACTACCACTTAACCCCCTTCCAAATGAGCCTATTTGGGGGTATAGCTCTTCAGGCCTTTTTACGGTAAAATCCGCTAACTGGCTAGCTCATAATCTTTCGTTGCCTCTTATCAAATGGCAACATCGTTGGATTTGGAAGCTTGATATCCCACCCAAATTAAAGATTTTTTTGTGGGAAATTTTTCAATAGTTTGGGGGTTAGATCCGTCCTCGCTCACCGCAACATTATTCCCTTCACCCATTGTGGATTTTGTAACATTCATGACGAATCCTTAGACCATCTTTTTGGGAGTTGCCCCCTTCTCCTTCCACTTGGCAACTTCAAGATCTAATAGAGTGGTTTCCACACCCATTACATCGAGATCCCCTCCTATCCACGTTGTCTAAACTCCGAATTGATAAGTCTTCCACTACCAAATTTGTCTTCCTTTTGTGGAGTATTTGGAAGGAATTGAACTTTATTATTTTTCATAATGATTCTCCCAATATTTTAAGAATTCTAAATTATTATTCGCGATTCTCAAGGCGGCTTAACCTCAGCAACAACTTTCATCCTTGGGTCTACATCTGTCCCATTGCAGAGGCCACAATTCTTTAGCAAGGACTCCACTTGGCCTTCCATCATGATATCAGCCACCATCCCAATCATTATTTTTATTACTAAATATTATTATATTATTAAATCTAATTATTAAAATAATAATATTAATTTACTTTTTAGATATTATTGTTATTATATATCATCATCAAGTATTAATATATTAATACAAATAATATAAAATAATTATTATTAATTATCATTATTATCATTAATTATTATTATTATTATTAATTTATGATTATTAATATTATTTACTTATAACTATCATTTAAAAATATCCAATATATTATTATTATTATTGTTATTATTATTATTATTATTCATTATTATTACTTATCATTATAATAATTATTTAATATTCATATTATTATTGTTTAAATATTATTAATATATTTATTACATTCAATTTAATTTAATTTAGTTTAATTCAATTCAGTTCAGCTCCAATCAGTTCAGTTCAGTTCAGTTCAGCTCAGTTGTTTTATGCTGAAGAGAACAAGCCCTAAACCAATTCAAAGATTGAAAAAAACCGTAATATTCTTAAGTGTGTGCCATTCGCAACTCCGCTGGTCTTCTTTTGGCCGCTCAAGTTTATCGATTTGGACAAACCTCAGCTCTCATTGCTGAAGCCTGGGGATTAAGAAATGGATTGATACTTGCCATTCAGCAGCATATTCAAGATCTATATGTTGAAGGAGATAATCAAGTAGTTATAAGAGTGTTGCAAGGGCATCACAATTACCCCTGGACTATCCAAACCCTAATTGATGACATTCGGCATTTGCTTCGACAGTTTAGATTCTACAGCATCAACCATATTTTCTGAGAAGCTAATCGGGTAGCAGATCTTCTATCAAAAAAAGGTCACAATAGTTCTGCTGCTTCGCTAGACGTGGATGTTTCTACGGAACCTTTGTTAAATAAATTAGTTCTTCTGGATTCGTTAGGAATCTCCCTTGAGAGAAGGGTGTCCTAACTTTCTTTATGTACCAAAAAAAAAAAAAAAAAGTGTGTGCCATTGGCACTACTTGGTAAGTGGGCGATTAATGGGCTTACACAATTTTTATCGGAGGCGGTCTAACTAGGAAGTAGGATGGAACTACAAATAAGATCAGTGGGAGTTTACCTCTTTTGATTCTTACAGAAGTTCTTTTTCTGTGCAACATATAAGATTTATTTACCTATTCACACAATACTCTTGCACATTCTGATGTGATTTTTAGGTCAAGGAGAGGTCATCTTATATTCGTCTCACTATACATTCTTAAAATGTGAATTTTTTTGTTGAGAAACAGTGGAATGAACAATTCCACTGTTTATATATGTGTGAAGTCCACTGTTGAGAAACAGTGGACGCCCAAATGAATTTAAAGGCCCAAGGACTGGAACATACAATTAAAGATGTGACAACCCAACAAGGGGATGCAACTACAACAGCCGCATCAGTTAAAATTGCGACTGTACAAGAAAAGGCAAAAGCCTTAGTCCTCCTAAGACATCATTTACATGAAAGTTTAAAAAGTGAATATCTACTTGTGGATGATCCAAAAGAACTATGGGATAGCCTAAATGAAAGATGTAACACCCCGTAATTCTAACCCTTTATTTTTGGTGTTTGTTTATTTTAAAATGGTATTTTCTTTTTCATAAAAATAAATAATTTATTATTTAAATTATTTTGGAACATGTTATGAAAATGTGTATATATATTTATATGTTGTGATATATTTATATATATATATATATTTATTTTAAGTTGTTATATTAGTTTCGTTATTTATTTGGGTGTTTAGAATCCGGTTTTGTCGCGTAGCATTTTTGTAACGTTGTTGGACCGACTTGGGTGATGAAATGTTGCATTTCATATGGCGTGTCATGCTAGCCGAAAATTAGCAATTTTGTTGTGGAGGATGAAGAGTTTTGGTGCGTGCTTATGAAGCTAACCTTTGAGTCTCTTGTAACTCCTTATTAATTCCCATTAATCCACCTTCATAATCACCTTCAAACCTTTGCTTTATAAGGTTATTAATCAGATGAGGCTGCTGCATTGTAACCCCCATTCTCGTCCAACCATTAGAGAGGAAGAGAAAGAGTTTTTCTCTTCTCGGTTTTCGTCCATTTCTGCACACCCATTTTCTTTGCATCATATCTCCTTCGTTTCTTATCCGAATTGAGCGTGTGAGTAGCCAAAATCTATCTACTCGAAAGATCTTGCTCGTGTATAATTTTTTTTGAAGAAAGGGGAAGAGCGACTGCAGTTTTCGTTCAATCAGACGAGTCATCGGTTTTTGTTCCCTGTCATACCTTCACGAAAATAACTGTAGCTGGAGATATAACCGTTGGATCGTCTTAAAATTTGGACAGAACATTGATAACATCTTGTTCTTTTCTTTGACCGGATCGATTGGGAATCCGAGCTTTTGATCACTGGAAATCATGATCGGAGCAGAGCAGTGCAAAATAAGAGTTTTCAACATTCAAGAAAAAGGTAACTAGCGTTATTCTAGTTCGATAGAGAATAGATTGTGAACTTAGGTTGTTAGAATCGCTTTAGAGAATATAGTATCATGCTAGGTGGAACTTAGAGGATTTTATGATTGAAGTTATATGTAGTTTCATGGTTGTTGGTGTTGTTTTCATACCTTGGATTTCTACTATGATCATCTTGTTAAGTTTTGTTGATTAGTTGTATCCTTGTTGTTGTTGTGGTTAAATTGATTCATTGGTTCACTTGGGTTATCTTTGGATTTTGAGAAGTTGTCGTTGTTGATGAGATTTAGCCTCAGTGAGGATGATTGGTGTTGTGTTAGGCATGTATGCTAAGTGTGTTAGAATAAGTTTTGGTTGATTTACTTGGATTGCGTCTTGGAATCTTAGTTGTCGTTGTTGTTATTGGTGAAGTATGGATGTTTGTGGAAGTGCTTGGCGTGTGGTCGATGTGTCATTGAGGTTGGAGTAGGCGTGGGTGGCTGGTGCTAGCCTCGAAGGAGTAGGCGTGGGTGGCTGGCTGTCGCGACCCGCGATGCTCGTCGCACCTCGCGACGAGGGGTCTGCCTCTTGAGTCGCGCTGTTGCGTTTTTGTTTCCTTTTGGTCTACAGCTTGTGTACCTTTGCTTGAGTTGTCTTAGATATGTATACCAAGGATGTTTGAGTATTGTTTGATCGATTTAAGTGTTACAGTAAGGGTATGTGCCCTATTTTGTTGGGTAGCCTATGGTTGTTTGGTTTGGAGTATGTTGAGGGCTTATGCTTTGTTGTGCATTCACACATTCGAACCTTGTTCGTTAGTGAATTCGATTTGCTTGTGTACCTTGTTGTGTATACCTATGAAAGTTGGATTAGATGGATTTTGTGTATACCTTGTCGTGTACACCTTGTGCTTGTAGAGTTGGATTGATCTTACGGACGGTATGGTCCTAGGAATTTGTGTTTGATTGACCCTATGAACGGTATGGTTCTAGGAATTTGCGTTAGTTGATTTTAACGGTATGGTTCTAGATATATGTGATCCTAAGAATGGTATGGTTCTAGGAATTTGTGTGATGATGCTAAGGGCGGCATGGTCCTAGGAATTTGTGTTTGATTATCCTAAATGCGGTATGGTCCTAGGATTTGGTTACTTAACCTTGGGCGGTATGGTCCATTGGTTCACTACGGGTGGTATGATCCGTAGAATTTAGCTATTTGAAAATGGCGGTATGGTTTCTCGAATATGCTGGATATTCGAAAAGGGCGGTATGGTTCCTCGAATATGCAACGTAGGCCTTGGGCGGTATGGTCCAATGAGTCTACTCACAGGCGGTATGGTCTGTTATGTTTGAGCTTGTGGACCGCATTTGTTGCATTTGTTGCAACGTTGACCACATTTGTTGCATGGTTGTCGTTTGTACCTCGTAGTGAGTAACGGTCGGTTGCTTATGATAATTTGTACCTAGTAGTGAGTAACGGTCGGTTGCTTATGATAATTTGTACCTCATAGTGAGTACGGTCGGTTGCTTATGAATATTGTACCTCGTACTGAGTACGGTATCTTGATAATGTGTTCTTTGATGTTGCTTCTAATTTCTTTTAAGTTCATTATCTGTTTCTATTTGAGCTGGGAGAACTGCTAGTTACTCCCCACTGATTGTGGAAGTTGTTGTATATTTTGCAGGTTAGTTAATGGGTTTCTCCTTTGGTTTGGGTGCTCAAGTTGAGTTGTGAGCATTAAAAAGCTAGGTGTTTTAGGCCTAGACTTTTAGTTAGTTGAAGAGTTAGTTTTCTCTTTTTGTTATTACTCTAATTAATTTAATATATTTATACTATTTACTTATGTTGGTTTATCACTTAGTTATGTAATTGCATTTCTTGTAGTAGTGACATTCCCAGAAGACGATGTTTCCGCCATCGTCCTATTAATACTATTATTATTTCTTTCGTTTCCGCTTTGAAATTCTGGGGTGTTACAAAAGATATGTGCATCACAAAAATGTGCTCCTCCCAAAGGCACATTATGACTGGACCAATCTGAGGTTCCAGGATTTCAAAACAGTCAGTGATTACAATTCAACATTTTCTAGAATTGTATCATTGTTAAGATATTGTGATCATCCCATCACAGAAGAGCAAATGATAAACAAAACGCTCTCCACTTTCCACGCCTCTAATATCATATTGGCAGAACAATACAGTTCAGAGCTTTCAAAAAGTACTCTGAGCTAATCTCAGTACTACTTGTGGCTGAACAAAATAATGATCTTTTGCTGAAAAATCATAATCTTAGACCTACGGGGTCTTCAGCCACTCATGAGATAAATGCAATAGAAAGCTCTAATCCACCAGAAGCAAATGCTATACGTAGTGGTGGACGCGGTAATTACAACGGTCGTGGGAGAGGACGTAGTAATTACCGTGGCCGAGGGAGTGGACGTGGAAGAGGCCGATTTTCCCCAAGAAATAATAATTTTAAACATTCAGATAAAAATTGGGGACAATCATCTGGAAATCAGAGTCAGACATCCTATAAAGGAAATGATACTTGCCATAGATGTGGCATGACTGGGCACTGGGGCCGCACATGTCGTACTGCCAAACATTTGGTAGATCTATATCAAGCTTCAATAAAAAACAAAGGAAAAAATGCTGAAGCAAACTTTGTTAATGAAGCCACTACATCCATGCCCAGCCTTGATGTTTCAGATTTTTTTATGGATGATGCTGAAGCAGAAAATAACTTTGTTTAGATAACAATCCATTAATGTGCTTAGTTTATTTTAACTGCTTCAATATCCACTTTCATGTATTCGTTCCTTATTATTAATAAAATATGATTTTTCTTATACTGATCATCGTATTTATTATTTATGAAGATATGAATTCATCAGAAGTTGGAACAAAGAACAATGTCTCCTGGACAGTGGGACAACACACACCATATTGAAAAATAAAGAGTATTTTTCAAAACTTACAATATTCCAAGCAAATGTTAGTACAATTTCTGGGACAGCCAAGCTAATTGAAGGCTCTGGAAAAGCTTGCATTATATTTCCAAATGGGACAAAATTGATAATTAATGACGCATTATATTCGAGTAAATCTCGAAGGAACCTCATAAGTTTCAAAGATGTACGTCAGAATGGTTACCATTTGGAAACAATGACGGTGAACAAAGAGGAATTCATATGCCTAACGACAGAGAAATACGGCAAGAAATACATCTATGAAAAATTGCCAGCAATTTCCTCGGGACTATATCGCATAGATATACGTCCGATTGAAATTAATATGATATCTAACCAGAAGTTAGATAATAGAAAATCATTTACTCTATGGCATGACCGATTAGGCCATCCGGCACAGGAATGATGCATAGAATCATTGAAAACTCAAATGGACACTCTATAAAGAATGTCAAAATTCCTCGGTCAAATGAATTAACATGCTCTGCATGCAAATTGATAATCAGACCATCTATAAATAAGATTGCCACTGAATCTCCAATGTTTTTAGAAAGAATTCAAGGAGATATTTGTGGGCCTATTCACCTGCATGCGGACCATTTCGTTATTTCATGGTATTAATTGATGCCTCTACTCGATGGTCACATGTGAGCCTTCTGTCAAGCAGAAATGTTGCATTTGCAAAACTTTTGGCTCAAATAATTCGATTAAGAACTCAATTCCCAGATCATACAATAACAAGAATAAGATTAGACAATGCTGGGGAATTTACATCCCAAACATTTAATGACTATTGCATGTCTATTGGGATTATTGTTGAGCACCCTGTACCTCATGTACATACACAAAATGGTCTTGCTGAATCATTAATCATTAATAATGAGGTCAAAATTGCCATCTACTACTTGGGGTCATGCTATATTACATGCAGCAACATTGATAAGATTAAGGTCGACAACCTATCACAAATTCTCACCATTACAATTAGTATCAGGTCGAGAACCGAATATCTCACATTTGAGAATTTTTGGGTGCGCTGTACATGTATCTATTGCTCCGCCCCAACGTACTAAAATGGGTCCACAAAGAAGGATGGGAATATATGTTGGATTTGAATCTCCATCAATTATCAAATATTTAGAGCCAACAACTGGTGATCTATTTACGGCTCGATTTGCCGACTGTCATTTTAATGACTCTCTCCCCCTCTCTCCTCTCTCTCTTCCCTCACTGTCGTTCAGATCCATCAGTTAGTGACGGATCTTCGTCTCCGGTGCGTCTTCGTCTCCAGCGCGTCTTCGTCTCCGGCGTGTCTTTGTCTCCAGCGCATCTTCGTCTCCGGCGAAATCTGGTCGTCTTCCTCTCCGGCGAACTGGTCGTCTTCACCAACTTCGCGAAAATTCAGATTCGGCGAGTTCTTCTTCGCCAAAATCACCAACCGTCGATTCTACTCGTCGATCTCCTTCTACTTTCGTTGGAATCCGTCGAGCCTCATCGTTTGTTCTCCTCGTCGGCCATTCAAACCCGGCGGTTCTTGGATTTAATATGCTTTTTAGTTTTTTTTCTGTTGGAAACCCGGCGGTTCTTGGATCTCCTTCATCGTTTTTTTTTTCTGTTTTTTTTTTTCTGTTTTTTGGATTTAAACTTATGTATTTTTTATTTTCTTTATTTTATATTCTAATTTAAATCTAAATTTCTGTATATGGTCAGAGTGAAGTAGTATCTTCATTCTAATTTAGATCTTATTTAGTCAGGTGCTACATTTATAACAAAATACAGAAGATAAAGGGAATAGGGGGAAGGGGGGTCGGTTCAACAGGTAACCTTGAAGGACGATATGCGTTTTGTAGTAGTAGAAGAGGTTGATTTGAATAAGTTAGATTTCTTTTTTATTTTTTAGTATTATTTATTTTTATTAGTCATTTACTGTTAATTTTTTTTTAGTTTTGCTTTTCTATTTTACATTGATTCTTTTGTAATATTAATGTAATTAGATTTTTCATCTTTATATATTAATGAACATTTTATCTTCGGTTTGTCTGTAAATTTAATGGATAGTGAATATGTTAATTGTTTGGTTTTAATATTTCAAATTTAATTGGCAAATGCAAAAAAAAAAAAAAAATTTCTATACCAGGTCATATTGCTGCGGTTTTGACCAGAAACCGCAGCAATATACTGGATTTTTTCTGATAAAAAATGATAATATTGCTGCGGTTTTGTGCTAGAAGCCGCAACAATATTTTGAGATATTGCTGCGGTTTAAAACCGCAGCAATATTTTGAGATATTGCTGCGGTTTAAAACCGCAGCAATATAATTAATACCTATTGCTGCCCTCTTAATTGCTGCGCGCCCAAAACCACAGCAATAGGGCACTTTTTAACCGCAGCAAATAGCATTTATTCTACTAGTGCATGGACCGCATCGCAAATGTCGTTTCTGGACCCGAGAACAAATTCATGTGAACAAGAAGTCAAGAAAATTGTTCATCTGCAAAGTATTGCAAACCAATTGCCAGATGCGTTCACAGATTCTAAGAAAGTGACAAAGTCACATGTACCTGCTGCGAATGCTCCGGAACGGATTGAAATTCCTAATGACAATAAGGCCATTGAAAATGAGTCAATAGCACGTCGAAAACGTGGCAGACCACCCGGTTCTAAAGATTCAAAACCGAGAAAAATGAAAAGGCAAGGGGAGACAACGAACGAAATTAATATAAATCTCCCAACAGAGCATGATGAAAAAAAAAATGAAGACAAACGTGTTCCAGAAGAAAAGGAACATGAAAGCATAGACAACAATGAAACTTCAATTAATTATGTTTCTACAAAGAGACAATGGAATCGAAAAGATGTTGTCTTGAATGAAATTTTTGCTTACTCGATAGCGGTTGAAATGACATACGATGAAAATGATGTAGAGCCAAATACAGTTGATGAATGTCGACGTAGAAAAGATTGGCCAAAATAGAAAGAAGCAATTCAAGCAGATTGAAATCACTTGAAAAACGTGAAGTATTCGGTCAAATAACCCAAATACCAAAAGGTGTAAAACAGTTGGGTACAAATGGGTATTCGTGAGAAAAAGAAATGAGAAAAATGAGGTTATTAGATATAAGGCAAGACTGTAGCCCAAGGCTTCTCGCAAATGCCAGGGATTGATTATGATGAGACATATTCTCCAGTAGTCGATGCAACTACACTAAGATTTCTGGTAAGTTTATCAGTTTCGAAAGGATTGCAAATGAGATTGATGGATGTAGTGACCGCATATTTGTATGGCTCACTTGACACAGATATTTATATGAAAGTTCCTGAAGGACTAAAACTACCAGAAAATTGCATGCCCAAAGAGATGTTTTCAATAAAATTGAGAAAACACTCTATGGGTTAAAACAATCTGGAAGAATGTGGTATAATCGTCTTAGTGAATACCTATTGAAAGAAGGATTCAAAAATAATCAAATCAGTCCCTGTGTTTTCATTAAGCGATCTAAATCAGGATTCGCATCATTGCTGTATATGTCGATGATTTGAACATTATCGGAACTCCTAGAGAACTTGAAGCGACTGCAAAATACTTGATGAAAGAATTTGAGATGAAAGATCTCGGGAAGACAAAATTTTGCCTTGGCCTGCAAATGGAACATCTAAGAAATGGGATTTTTGTCCATCAATCAAACTATACAGAAAAAATCCTGAAACGTTTTTTCATGGACAAAGCCCACCCAATAAGTTCTCCAATGGTAGTGCGTTCCCTGAATGAGAAAGATGATCCATTCAGACCACGAGAAGAAAACGAAGAATTCTTGGTCCTGAAGTACCATATCTAAGTGCAATTGGTGCTTTAATGTACTTGGCTAACAATACTCGACCTGACATAGCTTTTTCAGTAAACTTGTTAGCTAGATACAGCAATGCACCAACAAGAGACATTGGAATGGAGTCAGACACTTATTACGTTATCTTCGAGGAACACAAGATCTCGGATTATTCTATCAGTCAGACCAATGCGTCACTCATTGGATATGCAGATGCTGGCTACCTATCAGACCCACAAAAGGCTAAGTCTCAATCCGGATATGTATTCACTTATGGAGGTACTGCAATATCTTGGAAATCTACGAAGCAGACTTTGACGGCCACATCATCAAATCATGCGAATTAATTGCTCTTTATGAAGCTGGAAGGGAATGTGTATGGCTAAGGTCAATGATCAAGAATATCCAAGAAGAATGGGGATGGAAACAATAACAACAAATCCAACTATCATCTACGAAGACAATACTGCATGCATCACCCAAGTAAGCGAAGGGTACATCAAAGGAGACAGAACTAAACATTTATCACCAAAGCTCTTCTTCACTCATGACCTCCAAAAGGAAGGGACGATCAACATCAACAAATCCAATCATGTGAGAATCTTGCAGATTTATTTACCAAATCCCTTCCGGCGAAGAAATTTGAAGAATTAGTCCGAAAAATTGGAATGCGTCATCTTCATGATTATGCTAGATTCAGGGGGAGTATTATATGCGCTGCACTCTTTTTCCCTTCGATCAGGTTTTTATCCCACTGGGTTTTTCCTGACAAGGTTTTTAATGAGGCAGTTGATTTTAAGCATATAAGGATACATAATAGTTGTACTCTTTCCCTAGTTATGGATTTTTCCCACGGATTTTTCCTAACAAAGATTCTTAATGAGACAACGTCTATTATGACTTATAAGTGGACATTCAAGGGGGAGTGTTGAGAAACAGTGGAATGAACAATTCCACTGTTTATATATGTAAAGTCCACTGTTCACATATGTGTGAAGTCCATATTTCCTGCGTGCATTTAATGCATGTCAGGTAATTTTCTTCCGTGTTGAAAATTTTACAATTGTGCACAGTAGAAAACTTTGCTTATAAATACATCGATGTAAGAAATCAGTTTACACATAAATACAATACAATACTCTCTGATATATTTACATAACTTCTCTCTCTATATTTCTCACAACATTTTTATAATTTTTACTAAAAAATTATCAAAAACGATAATAATTAAAGTTATACATTGATAAACGTGAAAAATAATATGTTTTGATAGAGAATGAATGAAGAGAATATTAAATAGGTAATTTACAACTTACAACTTTCAAGGGTAGTGAGTAGCCTTTTAAAATCTTCAATTGTTTGGAAACTGATAGGATACTGGTGTAATTTTTTTTTTTAGGGGAGTGATATAATCTATTTAGGACCTGTTCTCCCCAACTTATTTCAGTTCAGTTCAGCTCAGTTCAGTTCGGTTCAGTTCAACTCAGTTCAGTTCAGCTCCATTCTTTTATAACCATTTTGTTAAATATTATTATTATGTTGGTCTAATTTATTTTACTAATTACTCTTATTATTATTATTTATTTTTATATCATTATTATTAAGTATTATTATTATTATTATTATTATTATTATTATATTATTATTATTATTATCTTTATATATTATTTTATTTATTATAGCTTTACTCATTATTATTACAAGGAACATGCTTTAGGTCAAAAACACAAATAAACCCACGTTTTTTAGCCAACAAACCAATCCAATCGCGTCAAAACGGTTTATGATGCAATTTTGCACGGTCCGACCCAATCATTATTTTTATTACTATATATTATTATATTATTAAATCTAATTATTAAAATAGTAATATTAATTTACTTCTTATACATTATTGTTATTATATAATCATCATCAAGTATTAATATATTAATACAAATAATTTAAAATTATTATTATTAATTATCATTATTATCATTAACGGTTTTTCACCATATACCCTTGACAATTTCTTTTGCACCGTATACCCTTTTAACTTTCCAAATTCATCATATACCCCTCACTTCTCCAAAAATACATCAACTTACCCTTTTGACTAACGGTGTTAGACTTCCATTAGTCATTAGGTCATAATCCTCTCCTACTCCTTATCAACTACCTAAACCCTAAACCTAATTAACCAAAAAACCTAACCCTAAAAGCCCATTAACCCCTACCCACCCCCATCCTTAGCCCACAACCCACCACCCGATCCCCAGCCCACCACCACCTAACCTTAACCCACACCATTGCACCACCACCTGACCCCCACCCCCACTCTTGACCAGATTTTCGCATCCCACCCCACCCCACCGGATTTTCGCACCTGACCCCCATCCCCACCGGATTTTCGCACCCCCACCTCTCCTCTGTTTCGCCAGACCCCACCCCACCGGATTTTCGCACCTGACCCCCATCCCCACCGGATTTTCGCACCCCACCGGATTCTCTCATCTGTTTTGCCAGAAAAACGCACCGCTATTTTTCGAAGCTCTCCTCCGTTTCGCTTCGGTCTCTGTTTTTCGAAGGGGAAGGGGGATCGTCGGTCTCTGTTTTTCTCCTTTCAACTTGATGTAGTGTGGGGGAGGGTTCAGGGTGTGGTGTGGTGGCATTTGGGTTCAGGGCTGTGGTGACTTACTGTGACCGAATTTCTCATTGGTGAGGTGGCATTGGGTTCAAGGTGTAGTGGCTGCGCGGGAGCGGAGATGGGGGTGGGGTTGCCGGGGAAAGGGGAGGGGGTTGGGTTGCCGGGGAAAGGGAAGGGGGTTGCGACTGGGGAAGGGGGAAGGGGTGGGGTGGGGGAGGCGTGGTAGGTGGGTGGTTAGGGTAAGTTTAGGATTAGAGGGGAGATTTGGGTAGGATTTAGGGTTAATTAGGCTAGAGGGGTTAGGGTTTAGGGTTAATTAGGCTAGAGGCGGTTAGGATTTAGGTTAGTTAACTTGGGTTAGGAGGGGATTAGGGGTTAATGACTAACTGACGTTAACGCCGTTAGTCATTAAGGGTAAGTGGGTGTATTTTCTGAAAGTGAAGGATATATGGTGAATTTGGAAACTTGAAAGGGTATATGGTGCAAAAAAAATTTGTCATGGGTATATGGTGAAAAAACCGTATCATTAATTATTATTATTAATTTATGATTATTAATATTATTTATTCATAACTATCATTTAAAAATATCCAAAATACTATTATTATTTTCCATTCGTATTACTTATCATTATAATTATATATTATTTAATGTTCATATTATTATTGTTTAAATATTATTTATATATTTATTACATTCAATTTAATTCAGTTCAGTTCATTTAGTCAGTTATTCCATTCAATTCATTCATTTTCAGTTCAGTTCAGTTTAGTTCAGCTGTTTTATGCCGAAGAGAATAAACCCTTAGTTAAAGATAAGAATAAGAAATTAAATTATAATATAAAGGAAAATTCTCAATGGTGACTTTGAACTTTTCGAGTTTCCTATTGGTAGCCCTAAGTTTTTTATTTATTTCCACTGATAACCCTCAATTATTAGGGAGGGGGGTTGAATTATATGTGTGGGGAATGAACGTAACTTTTTGAGGAATTATAAAACAATGAAAGGAACAAGAGAAGACACAACATATTTTACGAGGAAAAACTTCTTAGGCCCAACGAGAAGAAACTAACTCGACCATTATGTATTTTACATTAAACTCTTTCACTGTAATAGGCCAAAATACCTTTGTTGCAAACCTATTATCTCTCGGACCACTCCTTGAGTTCCTCTACAAACTTAAAGTCCCAACAACAGTTCCCTCTAACTGTTGTTCCTATCGAACTTCACTCGAAGTTCCCTTCACTTTCTTTGCTTCATTCAAAGCCTCACACTTTACAAGATTTCACTCAAACCCCTTCCCTAAACTTAAACTATAAGAGTTGTTCTCAACTCTATTCTCAACTCAAAATACAAAATAATAGAATGATAGAAAGTAGTAATGAAACAATGAACTCATATGGTAATGAAACTTGGAACATGAAACTTTGAATTTTGGTGGTAATGACTCAATAAACGTGATACTTAAATTAATACCTTTGCAGATTAATTATCACTTTGTCAGATACACTTGAAACTCAATTAAGTGTTTGTCTTAAATAACAATAAGTTTAATGAATGTGGTTTAGATCATGTGTTAGTAGACAAACCATTTTCCCATAATGATGTTCCTCAACTAAATGAGCACGTTGCTTTTGTTACCCATGATATCCACCATCTTAGTTGAATGAGTGTTATAGAATTATATTGCTTCCTTAATTTTAGCAACCACTTATTCAACAATTCTAAATCCAATTTTTAATTTAAAATTATTTTAATTAATAAAACCAACTTTAATTTTTTTTAACAAAATAATATCTTTTAAAATATTTTTCTCTAAAAACTGAAAAGGATTTTATTTTCAATAAAGATAAGATCTTCCATTTAAAAATATTTTCCTTAAAATAAGATTTTTAGCAAACAAAAGACAGTTTCCTAAATTTTAGCGTTTAACAATTCAACTGACACATTATAACCGTTGCACCATACAATACTTGTCTAGTTCCCTTAGTTTCGTTAGTTTCTTAAGTTCATCAGTTCCTTACAAATTAAAGGAACAAATAACCACTATCTTATAATTTTGTAGGTCCTTACCAATGTTTAGTCAGTTCCTCGTTTTAGACACATATTTCCTATACTAGTTCCACTAACATAGTTCCATAGGAACAGTTCCTTTATTCAAAAGAACAACTCCATAATTCCAATTCATTACTGTATGATAATCTTTGTTTCTTACATAAGAAACCTAATTACACCCTTATGTAACTAAGCTCTTCTTCTCTTGGAGTTCCAACTCAAGAACTTCATTCTTCTCTTGGAGTTCTATTTTTTTCTATTCCATAGTCGTACTCAAATAGTTTGTGAGCCAACTAGGCTCACTAATACCACTGATGTTGAATAAATTAACATAATTTTAATTATGGATCAAAAAAAAATTAACATAATTTTAATTTAAAAGTTATATTCAAACGTCATGTGTATTGATGGTGGTGCTTCTTATTCCGTTCATCGGCATTCAATTAAGCTGATTTTAGGATTTAGAAAACTAGTTATTAGGCCCGGGATATTCCCCGGGTAAGAAAAAATTTCATTTATTAATATAATACTTTATGATAATAACACTAAAAACAACTTAGCCTAGTGGTTAAAACTTTAGTATATGTACTTGAGGTCTCGGGATCAAACTTTATACTATGTAATTTCTTAATTTTTTTATCGCACATGGATTACATAAACTAAAACTCCCTAGGGAGAGCGCCACGTGGCACAATTTCTTGTTCTCACGCGCATATATTTGTATAGATTGTAGAAAACGTTTTTGCTTGTAAATTATAGCTGAATTTGTTGCGTTTTGCTATGAACGATCTATGGACCAATTAAAAATTTATGGTTCCGCGATCTAAAATAAGAAACTTCAACAATTTCTTAATATGGAAATTCCTTGATTGCAAAAGATACTTTCTCCTTGTCCCGGGTCTACGATGAAATCGTGCAAAATCTCCCTGCAAATTGTGATCCCCCCCCCCCTTCCTTTTGGATCCACAACCATGTGAAAGAATGGCTCAAAGATTGTATTAGTGTCGATCTAAGTTTTAATGGTTTGAGTTGGTTCATCATCTATCCCCTCAGGCCCTCATCTGTTCTGAAAATTGAAAAGCCACAATTACGAACCGTTTTATTTTTGATAACAAATCATATACTCCTGCTCATATCACTCTATACATGGCCTTAAGTCTAACTAAAGAGTATATCATTGCGTATCAACCCTCTCCTCTTTCTAAAACCTTTGTCCCGCCCTTCCAAGTTCCAGTAGAAGGCTTCTCCCGTCCCTTCTGTCTATACGTATGTTGACGCGTCTTTCGTGAACAGTGAAACCAAAATAAGTATTTCAGGGGGTTATCAGAAACAATAGAGGCTATCCTATACCTAATCTGATAACCTGACATGAGCCTGTAATGACCTGTAACTTACTTGCACCTGAAATTTTGGCAGAACAGGTCACCTGTAACCTAACCTGTACCCGACCTGATAATAATTGATTGTTGCTCGTGACCCGGTACTTTATGACCTGAACCTCAACTGGTACCCGCCCAAAAAAGACCGATAACTCAAATGATTAGACATGACAACGACCTGAACCTGATTCGACACCTGACCTGATTAGGACCTGAAACTGATTATAACTCGACGTAACTTGTCATTAACCCGACATGTTGCGACCCGTTACCTGAGACCTGTTGCGACCCGGTACATTATTTCCCCCGACTTATTGCTACATGTTACCCAATTTTACTCGACTTGTTGCTACATGTTACCCGATTTTACCCGACATGTTGATTGTTGATAACTCGACTTGTCATTGACCTCACCCCATAGTAACATAAATCATAAATTTACACTATTATAAAAAAGGTATATAACTAGATAAACTATTCAAGCATTGACTTTCAATGAAATCTTATACTTCCTCGGTTCCAAATTAAATGCAACAATTTCATTTTTTCACTATTCACACATTTCACTTTGACAAATATTTGTGATTTATACATAATGAAAAACATAGTCAAGTAGGATCTTGTTAGATTCGTCTCATGACTACTTTCATGAAACATAATTTTTATAATTTTTACTTATATATAATTATTAATATTTGTGGTCAAAATAATGTCTCGACATGTGTAAAAAGTAGATTTGTTGCATTTAATTCGGGACTGAGGAAGTATAATGATACAAATTTGAAGCACCACCACACAAAATTCGTGACTTGTTCCGTGCTCGAAGCAACTCGAAAGTGACCTGAAACCAAGTATGGTACAACCCAATAACTACCAACATGAACCCGACCTAAACCGGTATTGTCTTGACCTGATAAGTATCCGACCCACGCATGACATGAACTTGAAAGCACCCGCTACAAACCTGTAATAAACCCGATATGACACCACATGATCACGAAAGATGACCTGTCCTGAAATTGACCGCGTTGAACCCGGCTTAACCTGAAAGAAATGAACCGAGACAAACGTGGCCGAATTATGACCGTTCCCAAACTGCACCCGATCTGTTTGATTTAATGACCTAACACAGCCTGACCGAACATGACTTAAAACCTGAGATGACCTAACCTGAACCCGACTCGATTAACTAAATTGGCAGCTCTACCTATGCCATTAATCCTTTTCATGTGGAGTTGTTAGCCATTCGGCAAGGACTCCGGCCATGTTGCAAGTGAAGCTAATTTCACTCGCATTGCATTTCATTCTAATTGTAAGAAGGTCGTGGATACCACCAATATCGAGATAATTCATAATGATTTTTATAGCGATATTACTATGAATTGCAGGGAGCTGCAATTTTACTTTCAGAAAAATCAACCTTACCTTTGTTAGAAGCAAGGACAACCAAGTGGTGGACAAGTTAGCTCATGAATGTAGGAATGGGGTTGGCACTCCTAATGGAATTAAACATTTTTCCTCCCGTCCTTATTATTGTCGGGTTTTATTATTTAAGGATTATAAACCTTATTGCCATAACATCTTAATTTCTATATAATAGAGTAGAAAATTATTCTTGAGACTCTAATTATTAACTTAAACTTTTGATTGAGTTGATATTTTGACAGGATATCAGCGCCAACGTGACATAAATTTCATGGGTCCAAATCCCATCCAACCCTCCTTTCTAAGTGGAATATTTATCGCCGGGTATGAATGAGACATGTGCTGCATTCACATTTCTAGCCCAATGGGCTCTCGCGTGAGAAGACATGATAGAGTACAAAATTATTCCAAAAACTCCAACCATCAATTTAACCTTTTGATTGAGTTGGTCTTTTGACACTATGCTACCCTATTTCACCGAAATAATAAAAAATTGAGTAGATCATGTATCCCGCTGCTAGCTGGGATAAAAAACTTCATGTTTTTTCTAAATGTAAAAAGCTAACTTTTATTGCTTTCTTCTTTTTGGTCCCATGGGACTCGGAGCCAAGACTTAAGTAATTCTGACTTGAATTATTCTAGGTATTTTTGAGTTAGTTCCTAACTACACAAGTAGTTAAGATGTGTATGCTCAATGTCCTGCAGCAGCATGTTACGACTAGTCGACTACGGCATATAAAAGTAGTAAAGTGTGCTTAGGATGACTTGAAAAGTCATGCAATTCTGATCTCCAAATTGCAACACAAGTTTCTAATCAAGGGTGGGTTTTTTCATCTGAATTGTTATCATGTTGTTATATGTTTATTTTTTCAAAAAAAAAATATCGTAAAAGAAGTTCAAAAAAATTATGTGTTTTTAGATTTATCAATTATATATGTCGAATTGAATCAGTAGCATTGAATTTAGTTCACGATACGTACTTATTCGAACTTATTGCATGTATTTAAATTGAACTTAGATACATTGCCACTATGTACGTTAAATGTAACTTATTCATTGATTTGAACATATTGGTCATGAGCTAAATTTGTCTGAACTTATACATGTATATTGTTTTCCTCCCAAACCATTGTTCTTATCTAATATTTTGACAAGAAACCATGCATTTTAGGCATGTCCTGATTATGTAATATAAACTATATTATTTTACTTATAATTGATATCATTACGTATCTAGTTTTATCAATATGCTAAATAAATTTGATTTTTTTTGCTATAAATAATTGGATATAATTAGTAGCATATAGAACTAGTATTTCACATAAAACAACTTTTGGACTAGTGTTTGACAAAAACTACTTAATTAGGCTTTTAAGTACCAATATAGTGTTTTTTTCTTTTAGTATTTCAATCTAAGTGCACGTATCTCAAACAACTAATTACAGGTACCTCTGATAGTTATTAATCACCCGATAAAAACTACTCTCACATGCCACAACTAGCTAGCAGTTACTTTATGACTATCAGCTACTACAATAATGAGTTAATTGTGCAACTCCAATAGACCGATCGATAGCCTAGCTTTGCATATGTATGAACATCGAAGTTCAATCGCAAAGCTAGCACAAAAATATATATAAAAAAACACATAGTATATATTTTGATTTTTTGGACACTACCACCAACCAGTTCAAAGTCATTGACCATTAACTGGGTCAAAACAAAGAATCCTTCTTGCCCAAGTCGTTTGACATTAAAACGTTGAACAATACACAATTCAAACAGCGTTCAGTGATAAATTACGTTAACTACGATATATAACACTTCTATATAAATACAGCTAGCCCATCAAAGATCACATACATCGATCATAAGTAGCTAACCCAACAATCTAATCAGCTTACTTCATTCAAACATCCATTAACATTACTCCCCAGAAAAGAATATTTAACAATTAATCTCTTCCATTTCATTTACTATCAAAAGCCAACTATTGTTAAGTTAAATCGATCATCATGGGTGCAATCAATTGGAGAACGTCTATCCTAATAATTTGCATTTTGTGTATTATTCTGGCAAATGTGCAAGTAGGATTTGCTATTAGACACTTTCGCGGCGAGGAATGGTTGGCGAAAAATGATATGTCTTCATTGTTCTTCTCGTTGCTGCCAAAAGGATCATCGCCACGCTCAGGAAGCTCGCCATGCACGTACATACCAGGAGGAAAGGGCCACTGCTAGCTAGCTAACGCTAGGTTACATGTACATGACATATATACGTGCATTACTGTTAATATATAGACTATACACTGTAGTGCAACATTGGAGTTGATTGTATTATTTTCTAACATATTCATTTATACCCTTTTCAAACAAAATGTAATTAGAATATAATTATAAGTTAAGTTCACAAACAATTTCTTAGTTCTAGTTCTATTCAAACATGATCTTTTTACAGTTTTAATATGTCTCTCTAATACTTTTGTGTCTTTAGACTCTTTAATGAGTAAAGTTACCTTTTTCAATTCATGATCCTCATTTCCGTTGGATCTTTTGAACAACTTTGACCGATAAGCTAGTCACCTTTTTTCTAAAATGTCAAAACGCCCACAAATTTTATATCATGAAATTAGAGAGAGACTGAGAGACTATAAGTAAAAGTCCATGTGCAATGTGTTTTTTATTTACTTTTGGGTCCTATCATCCTATGAAATACTTAGGTCCTGTTTGACAATTAATAGATAGCTGATTATACAATATTATTATTTGATAGCGGATAGTTGATTGCATTAGCTGATTTGACTAACTGATTAGATTAGGAGTTTGTATAAAGGTATTTGATAAGTAGATAATAGCTTATTGTTATTTAATTGTGCAAACTAATTAATAAGGACATATACATAATCAATTATTGTACTTTTTGTTGTTTATAAATGTAATTTTAAATAACTTTAAAACATAAATGTAATACACCCATTCATTCTAAGCCTCTAGTCAAAAAATGTCCTCTAACTTTTTCAAAAAGAGATTTCTAAGCCAATTAACTATTTCAAACCTCTCTTTACCAAATATTTAAATTAAATAATTTACTAATCAAATCCACTAATATAAGTTGAAACTCTAATTTTTCTCCAAATCTCTCTTACTAAACTAAGGCCTTAATTCATCTAATATTAAGTACTATAGTTGACTAATGATTATTTAATTAGATAATGCTCCTTCACGGCAAACAGTGTTAGTTATTGCTTAACTAATAAGAACTACTCTCTCCGTCCCGATTTATTGTAAAAGTTTTTACAAAGATGTACGAAAGTAAAGAGAAAGAACTAGGTTAGTTAGTGAAACGTTCAAGTCCCAACTATATACAAAGAAAAAAATAACGAAAAAAGTACCAAAAAGATATGTGGGGGTAATTGAATTAACTCTTAGTTCAACACTACAGTATATCTAGAAATGGAAGTCCAGTTCGAATTTACCCCTGCCCCGCTCCAATCCAAAAGAAAAAAATTCGAGCCAATTCTGACAAAAAATAATTCGAATTCGATTATGTTTAAAAAGTTCAGCTTTGAGTCGGATCCTATAAAAAACCCGACTCTGAATTTAAGGTAATTAGTCCATTTTTATTTATATTAATGTATTATGTATGGGGAGAGCTGGTTTTGGGGGTGGCGGTGCTTGCAGGGGGTGGGGTTGCGGTGGTCGCAGGTATGGGGTGGGGTGGGGGTGGTAGCAAGAGGTCGGAACTGAGGGATTATTTGCGGTGGTAACAGGCTAAGGGAGAGGAAAGGAGGGTGGGATGGGTGGTAATGGTGGGGGAGGATTTGGGTTTATTTTTAAATTTCAAAATCAGTTTTTTGTAATTGAAAAATCAGTTTTTAAATTAAAAAATAATTTCAAATGCAAAAAGGTTAAAGAAAAAAAAAATAGAGTAGAAGGTTACCAAATAGAGGAAAGATAAAAATTGTCTACAAAATAGAATTTAAAAAAGTTGAGGGACACCATATAGAATTTCCCTTAAACTAATCAGATCCTGATGAAGCAGCAGCAGTTTCCACCAGGTTAGCTTTGGTAACATTGACATCGATACATAGTCTTGATTATCCTTGATGCGGTTTGCCTCTTCAATCCTCATGTGACTGATGAGTTTCTGAAGAGACATAAACTCTTTCCTATGTTTCAAAATATTACAGAACTCTCGCCGGGAAGGGGGGAAATTTTCCAGCAACACATTAGCTTGAAAAACTTCGCAAATTTTCATGTCCTCATTTAAGACATCAGCACACAAGTTTTCGTAGACATGAACTTGATCCATGACAGGCTTGTCATCAACCATCTGGAAAGCCAGCCAGTTTTCACATACATTTGTTTCCCACCATCATCAGTCCCATATTTTTCTCAAGGGCATCCCAAATCAGTTTAGACGATTTATGCACCATAAATAAATCGAACAAATTGTTTGTCATCAAATTAAGGATATAGAAATGAACAGTCTTATTATCCTTTTCATATTTTTGAATTTCATCATCATTCTTCTTAATAACAGTAGCAGAAGGAGAAGAAGAGGAATCAGCTGTAGTAGTAATATCAGCAGGACAACCCTTGAACAGGACGTAGTCACTGTCCAATTGCTAAAAAAAACATCAACGTCTTTTGAGCCCAACATTTGTAGTTATTTCCGCCAAGAGACTCAAGCTTTGAAAGGTGAGCCATGGATTTGTTTGGAACATCAGCCATTGCAAATAAAGTAATTGCTTTCAAATTGTTAGAAACTGACAATTACAATGGTAAGGAAGAAACTGATTTCAAGGTTGTGCCATGGTAGGAGACCACTGACTTGAAAGCAATTCCGACCCGACAATGGTGGTAATTGACAATGGCTGGAAAGCTCCCCAAGGTTAACATAACAACCTAAACTGTCACCACTAACAGAGTAGGCCATGGAGATTAGCATGTACCTAGGAATAAGAGAAGATGGAGAAGAGAATGAATTTTTAGCTCTATTCCTAGAACCCAAAACTTAGAACCCAAGCCCGGTTCGGGCAAGCGGCGTGCGCGCGTGTGTGTTAGCAAGCCAAATCCAAACATGATAACCAATCACAAAAGCATCTCAAGTATCCAACTCAATAAAAATAGGAAAGGAGGGAATATATAAACAAGGGAGTATTCCCTCCCACAAGTGATGTGGACTTTTAAAGTAAAGGAGGCTTTTCAAGCCTTGATTCCAACACTTATCAATAAAGCTATTCAAGAGTCCGGTCTTTGAGAAACTACGATTTTTCTTTTAGTTGTAGGTTTTTTCATATAAATTCTTAATGCTCTTTGATCAATTTATTGTCGATTCTTATAAATTTTCTAATTGATATAATTTGAGCAATAATATATATTTTATATTGGGGCCGCTTATGCACTTTCACTTATACAAATAGCAATTCCCTCTTTCTCGAACATATAAGCTATATATATTTGATTTCTTTCCATGAAAATTTGTCGACTTTGACCATTATTATTGTGGCTAAACCTAAAAAAACAAGTAACTTTTTTTTGTTAACCAAGATATATACAGATAATAATGTCCTGAAAATTAAGTATCTTAAAAATTGCTATTAAAGGATATAAAGATGAAGAATTTTGCGTAACTAATATACCGTTAGGAGGTTAAAAGAAGACGGGAGTAGGGATGGCAAATGGGCGGGGCGGATGCGGATACCCCTAAATCCACACCCACCTCCACCTAAAATTTTCATACCCACCACCTACCCGCCAACCATGGCGGGTACAAGTTTCCATATCCACTCCGCCCACGCGGTATAAGGTTATACCCACATCCGCTCCACCACCCAAGTGGATATCCATTACCCACCTATACCTGCCCATCACCTACGTGGATTTTCCACCCGCCCACCTGATTTATTTTCTATATATAACCTATTATATAAATTAATTATTAGAAACACACATTTCAAAGAAAAAAAAGTACATTCTTAGTATTCATATTTCTTAATTATTTTTTACAATTTTTTAGATTTATGAACATAATTCTTTATTTTATAAAGGGTAAATTAGTAAATATTATACGGGGCGGATGGATATGGGGCGGGGCGGGAGAATGGGCGGGGCGGGTGGATTTGGGGCGGATGTGACCTCATATCCACCACCTACCCACCACCCATGGCGATTTGACTTTTCGTATCCATACCCACCCACTACCCACCAAAGTCATATCCATACCCGCCCCAACTGGGGCGGATGCGGTGCGAAACCCGCCAAATTATACCCACCTGCCATCCCTAGACGGGAGGTGGTTGAATTTAAATGAAGCTAATTTCTCTCCTTCATAAAAATGGAAGTAATCCTATGTACCAACCTCACAATTATAACACTGTCTTTGTTTTTTTTTTTTTTCGAAAGGATAACACTGTCTTTGTTGGAATACCAGCTAATGTCTAACGATGGACAATGCCAAGATGCGCTTATATTCCTCTCTAAAAATGAAGATAATTTTTTTAGAAAGTTTGTGTAAAAATTGAGGATAATTGAGTTCAATTAAATTGATAAAAAATAAAATAGACATATTTTTTTCGAACATCTAATAAAATATAAATACTATATTATAAGATGGAGGGAGTATTAAAAATCTTTACTTTTATTTTGGATACTGAGGAGTTAATGGAAAATAACTTCCCTAAATATGACATACATTTACACAGGGAGAGAGAAATTTGTTCAGAGACATGGTGATTGGTAGGCTTTAATAGATCAATTAGATTTGTATGGTGGGCTAAGAAAGAGGAAAAGAGGAAAAATATTTTACCAAAGATGGAATGGAAAAAGAAGACAAGTATCAGTTTTATACTTTTATAGAGAACATTAAGGGCCTATTCTTTTTGGCATAAAACAGCTGAACTGAACTGATTGGAGCTGAACTGAATTGAACTGAATTGAATTGAATTAAATTAAATTGAATTAAATTGAATGTAATAAATATAAAAATAATATTTAAACAATAATAATATGAATATTAAATAATAATTATAATGATAAGTAATAATAATGAATAATAATAATAGTATTTTGGATATTTTTAAATGATAGTTATAAATAAATAATATTAATAATCATAAATTAATAATAATAATAATAATAATAATAATTAATGATAGATAATTAATAATAATTAGTTTATATTATTTGTATTAATGTATCAATACTTGATGATCATATATATAATAACAATAATATCTAAGAAGTAAATTAATATTACTATTTTAATAATTGGATTTAATAATATAATAATATTTAGCAATAAAAATAATGATTGGGTTGGACCGCGAAAATTAGATCATAAACTGTCTTGAAGCGATTTGATTGATTTATGGGCTAAAAAACGTGGGTTTATTTGTGCTTTAACCTAAACTATGTTCATCATAATAATAATAGTAATAATAATGAGTAAAGCTATAATAAGCAAAATAATATATAGAAACAACGATAATACTAATACTTAATAGTAATGATATAAAAATAAATAATAATAAGAGTAATTAGTAAAATAGATTATACCAACATAATAATAATATTTAACAAAATGGTTATAAAAGAATGAGTTGAATTGATCTGAACTGATTGGAGCTGAGCTAAACTGAACTGAACTAAAAATAAACTGGGAAGAACAGGCCCAAACGAAAGGTGGAAATGTCTTTGAAATATCACTTTAACAATATTTGCTTCCCGGCTCCTGCCCAAGTTAATTAATGTTGAAATGTGGCAATACTCAACTCCATCTTAATATTCCAAAAAAAATTGTGAAATTTTTCTAATGGGATGTCAGCATGTCACACTCAAAACCTAGTAGAATGCTTAATAACAAATAATCATGTAAACAAACAGGCCAATGAAATTGAAGGACTTGGCATGCAGCGGGTCGGGCAGGTCAAGCGAACATAACTCCACGTTTCAATCTGACATCATATATATATTCTGAAAGTTACACATAAAATTCCTTCTTTTATGATATTTTTCAAAGATATAGACCATAACTCGGTCCAAATAAAGAAATCAATAAACCTTGTTTCCCAAGTCAAGTAGATTAAAAGGCGTTGAATGGCATTACTATATTACACTAATGGTATGTTCCATTCTTGATTATAAATGGTGGTAGTGAGAATACATATGTATGTAAATTTGTGAAGAAAATCGTTGTACATTTTCATTGTAATATTCATTTCGATTTTTTTCACCATAAATCCCTGACAAAATTTTTTTGCACCACATACCCCTTCGCGTTTCAGAATTCCTCATATACCCTTTAGGTTTCCATAAAATACATCAAAATACCTTTGTGACTAACGCAAATCTAATACCATTAGTCATAATCTCTAATTCTGTTATCTAACTCTAACTAACCCTAAATGACCCTAACTCTCTTCCCTCTTGTTTATCTTTCCACCCACCCCCTCCCCCTCCCCCTCCCCCTCCCCCTCTCTCTCTCCCTCCACTACCCACCTTCGTTATCTCTGATGACCACATCTCCTTCTCCTTCCCCCATCATTAGAAGAAGCTTGCAGCACAACCTACACCCAAACCATCAGGTAAGTCACCAACGCCACTAGCGCTACTGGCGCTATCCTAGTGTCACTCTATTCGCAAGTCTCTCCCTCTTTGCATTTCTCCCTTTCCTCCTTGTTGTTGGTGCTACGCCTTTAATGTGGTGCCTTAATCACCGCAGCTGTAAGCTAGCGGCTGGGAAGGTAGTCGTGGAAGCGAAGCGCCCTCATTTAATTTCCTTACGGAAATTGATCAGGCGTCGCTTTTTGGCGTGTTAGGGAAGTTGCAGAGATTCAAAGTATATCAATCTAGATCAAATTCTTAAATCAAATTCTTTCCGGAGCCAACTCCTTTTCAATCAACTAGTTCTTTGCGTTGCCGCAGTCCTTGGTGTTGCTGCCATCCCCCTCTCTCCACTACACGCAATGCTGTTGTGCTACTATTCTGCTACCGTTGGTGCTGATGTTAATATGCCTGCTACTGTCTAGTTGGGGTCGCATGTCGTGTTGGATGGGCGTTTCAAAGAGGTGGGGTTTGTTGTAGGTTTTCAAGGGCGGAGAAAGGGAGGGGGGTGGTGCTGGATGGGAGATGTTTTTCGAAGGTAGGGTTCAGGGGTATGGGGTGCTTTTCGAAGGGGAGGTTGAAGGAGGAGTTGGTTTTTTGAAGGTGGGGAATGTGAAGGAGATGGTTTTTGAAGGTGAGGTTCAAGGGTAGGGGTTGACTGGGCAAAGACAAGGGTTGGGGCCACTGGTGGGGTTTCAAAAGGGTGAGAGAATAGTGGGAATTTAATCAGCTAGGGTTTATTTGGAATTAATTAGGATTTAATTAGCATTTATGGGAGAGGTAATTAAAAATTAGCGGGTTAATTATGTCAATTAGGGTCAATGACTAACAATATCAGACTTTTGTTAGTCATAAGGGTATTATGATGTATTTGTAAAAATCTCGGGAGTATGTGGTGAATCTCGAAACTTGCAAGGGGTATTTGATGCAAAAGAATCTGACAGGGGTACATGGTGAAAAAACTATACTAAATTATCTTAAAGTGTCTATTTTTCTTCTTAAATTTTTCATTTTCATTCAATACCACCTTGTAACTAGCTAGGTGGTAATGAGTGTTGATGAAAATTGCTTCCCCTTGGACAAAAACACAAGCTTAAAGGTGAGATTGCTTCACATGGAGAAAAAAACACAAATTTGGGTTGTTGAAATTGTCTCCTCATGACGATTTTACGAGTGCTTCAGTTGTAACGTTACACTTAGGCCTTACACATGTTACATTTATAGCCGATTCTACTAATCTAGTTTGTCTTTAGCAAGGAAACTCTCCTCCTCATATTAATCTGATATGGACGACTTGTAGACTTAAAGATTGCCAAGTCCTTTATATGGTATATGGTTATCAAAATTCACGACCAAATGTGGAAGCTTCGGACAACATAGCAAAGACATTACACCATATATGTCTCTCTCTAAATTCTCTGCCTTCTCTCTAAACATAAAGCACCTACCTCATCTAACCCTAGGAACTCGCCGGAGTTGCGACGCCGCGTAGATTGACGGGTTCTCCGGCGAGTTTCCTTTTAGTTTCCTCAGTTTACTGTCATTTCCTTATCTTTGCGTTTTTCTAGTCGAGTTTCTTCATAGGCTTTTCCTTTATCCGGCGGTTTTTCTCTATTGTTTTTTAGGACTGCCTCCGGCAACGCCAGTCCATCAGTGTCGCTTAGTTTCCCCCTCCCCCCAGCATTTCGTCGGTCTTCGGTTTCCCCCTCCACCTCCCATGATTAGAGTTTCGTAGTATAGGCTGGGCCTCCCCTTCCCCCTCCCCTCTTTAGTGTTCGATCTTCTTTGAGCCTCCTCTCCCCCTCCCCCTCCCCCTCCCCCTCCCCTCCCCTAGTTACATCAGTCAAGTTGTTAGCCCTCTTTTCCCAGTCTCTTCAAATTAAGTATCTGCTTTCTGTTATTTAATCCTTGGTTGTGTTAAGAATGGTTTATATACTTGTTACCTTAACCTGCTTGATACTTTTGTTAATTGCTGGAGGTAGTCTGTGTCTTCAAATCTTTGGATCTGGGTTTTGTAGTTGGTTAGGGTTTGCGTGGCAAGCGATTTCATGGATGGGATTTGTTTTATCTGATTTTGAAAATCGGATAGTTCTTCGAGATCTAACAAGGGTTAGATTTCAATTTCTCCAAAAAATCATATCTGAAGGCGGCTCTCCAATTTGTCAATTGGACTTATAGCGCGTCAACTCATTTGAGCTTCTCATCAAAGGAGAAGCCTGAAATACCCTTCCAACAAGATATTGGGTCACAAAGGAATGTAAATTTTCAAGGAAGCCCGGCTGTAGAATCCCATGTGACAAAAGGTCACGGGGGTTGGTCCGGTAGCGAGATCATAGTTTTGCAGTTCTCGCTGTTACTTTGTTGCTCCATCTCTGAAATCAGCCCTCTCCTTCCATTCTCTTCGTCAGGGTTCTGTCGATTGTCATCCATAGCAGAAGAGTTCCACCACAGGTATCTATCATCTCAATCCTCTTGATCAAGCAGTTCTATCCTAGTTTAAGTTTAAGACATTTATGCTTTTGTAATTGCACTATAAGAGCGAATCTCGCTCAATTTAGTTTGGTTTGAGTTTGTTTGGTTGTATTAGCAGTAGGTTGTACATCCGTGTTTAATTAATGCATTCTTTACCCGCTATGAAAAAAAACATAGCGAAAAAATGTCTCCCCATTATAACTACCTTTTGTAGTACTTTGTATTTTTTTTCATTCAGCCTGTGTCAAAAAAACTTTGTACATCTATAAAAAAAATTAAAAGGCTATTTCTATCAACGGTACCACGTGATACTCAATTTAAACTTCTAACACATATGTTTATAATCTCATTTAAAAAATATTAATAATAGGTAGTTATTAGGATTCGAACACATGACCTTTGAAATAAAATGTGAGAGTTTAATCACAAACCACTACAATTTCAATGATTTCAAAGTAAAACATAATAAAGTCTTATAATTATATGTAATCATAGACAAGCTTTTTAATCTCTGACACTTTTATTAATAATAACATTCTCTTACCCTAATTCCATTGAAATTGTTATTCTTATCCCCGATTTATTTGAAGTTTTTTTAAAATAATTTATCATACCATAATATACGTTTTTCAATTTTCCATTAGACAGAATATTAAAAAAACTAATAAAATCAAGTATAAAATTTATGAATAATAATATATTTGATAATTGTATAACTGATTCGAGACATCATTCGAGTCAAAATACTAGTTAATTTTCAAATCTTGTGATTAGAAGATCAATTACCTCACAAGACTGCAACTCAAATAATTAAAAACTACCATGGCTTATGTTAAATTTTGACCTCCTTCAAAATAAATGTTGGATTTTGACCAAAACTCGGAAAGTATCCAAATAATACTAGCGTGAATCTATATATATATCTAAAGAAGAATCCTTCAGGCCACATGTCGCAAAGTTAGAGCTTTCAATCCCACGTGGCATGATGTGGCATGTTCCGTTGATCAGTATTTTCTCAAAGCTCAATGAGAGTATCCACGTGGCAAGAGAATCAAAGAATATGAAATTCCCATAATCACGCATATCCATTCCCTTAATCACGCATATAATTGATTCAGTAATCTATATAATTGACGTCAATCACGAATTTTAATTGATACGTAATCTATATAATTAAGGAAACGGTTATGTCAATCATGTAATTACCGTATTAATTGATACTAGGATCAATTTGAATGGCTGAATTATAGGAAAAATACATAAAGTTTCCCACATGTAATACCTAATTGAGAATATTCGGTCAATCACTCTTTATGATGGCCTCAATCATGCGATAGATTGATACTAGAATAAATCAAAATTAGGAAACTTTATGGATCAAAATCAATTCCCTTCGATATAACTTGCACCATATATATTGAAGCTAATGTTAAAGAATTATGTTGGTTTATTTCATAAGCCACAATTAATAATTCTAAGAAAAAAAATCCACCAATCTCTCCAGCACAATACACTCTAAATCCACCGGTGATCGCCTTACCTTTGCCTTCTCTTCCACCTTCCTGTGGTGCTTCCGATGAACAGCGGTAGAGTAGAAGAGCAGAAGGACAGACGACACAAGCATAGATCCATGACAACGCACCAAATTGTAGTAAAAGATTATTGAGTCATATTGATTTCCTCTCATGCTCTAGATTGTACCATGTTAGTTACAGAAAAGAGTATTAGACTGGCCATTATCAACATAAAGTGGCTGTAGTACATTGCATCTATTTGTGGATAACATAAAGACTTATAATATGAACGGTTGTAAGAAATATGAGCCAAACAACTAAAACCGGGGACATCTCGAAAGTCGGCACACAATATCAAGCAACAAATCATACAATGGATGAGACTGACCTTTGTTCTTGCAGAGTATGATCCACGAGCAAAGTAACCAGAAGGCGTAGTCTCCTCTGGCATTTCATGCGTGTATGACTCTGGTTGAGGACTAAAAGTTCCCAACATCTCTTTTGTGCTATCCACTGTAAATAAGCTCAGTTAAAAGCCAGCTTTTCCATCATCTTTGATCTTCAATATTTTAAACGAGATGAAGAGATACTGTATAAAAGAAAAGGCACACCTTTCATGCCAGTTTTCCACAGGATATTAAAAGTTGGAAGAAAAGTATTGCAAGTGTTAGTGAATGAGTTATTGAGTCTTGTCAGTCACAAGTTTGTACAAACTTCTCGTATAAATGTTATACTAATATGTAGCCTGCTTTGGACAAATAACTGAAACATCTCCCATATACAGAAAAAACTTCTGATATCAAGAACAACAATTTGGTCTTTTTGTTTAGATTATTAGACTTCTATATATAATGTCAAAGAACAACAAAAACTTCTGATATCAAGTTTATGCACGCAATGTTCTGCTGCAGGTAATCAGAAGTTTTTTCTGATATCAGAAGTTTATGCACGCAATTTGTTCTTTTTGTTTAGATTATTAGACTTATGATACCAAGACCAATGGTAGAATAAGAAACTGGAGGTTGACACAAATATTAACCATAGCAACCGGTGCTGCAGGAGTTGGCAAGTGGGAAATCATAGAATATTAGTTTATTAAGTATTTGATGTGTGTTTTAGAGGAGGTTGACACAAATATTTAGGATTCTGTTAAATTTGCTAGCTACGGTTAGAATTTTCATTTTCTAGACATGTGTTTCAAGAAGATATTGTTTTAATTTCGTTTTGATATCTCATTAATTTTCTTAAGTTTGATATCTTACATAATCCCATGAGGATAATTCCAACTTGGCCAAGAGAACCAATATGAAGTTGGATATATATTTAGGGAATATATATTGTTTATTATCGGTTGGGGAGATAATTTTTTGTACTTCAATAATTTTTACTTAATTTGTACTTCAATAATTTTTTTTTTGTAACGGATACTATCATAATAAATATTACGCTATCCCTCATTCAAATTCCTGAATCCGCCCTTAATCCTCGAGATTTGTAGACCAACTTTTGCACTTTTGGTTTTGAAATTTTGTGGAACAAAAGTCGAGCTATTGTAATTGATATAACATATAATAAAAAAGAGAAGAGAAAATAGAAACAAGTATCACTAGAGCATTATAGCTATTGTAATTGATAGATCTTAACCATTGATAAGGTTAACTTTAGATTTATCAAACATATAATACTATGATTGATAAATTTTCCAAATTTGAAACAGTATAAACATCAATATCACTTCTGATCAATAATCAAATCTCTCCCCTAATTTGAAGGACATTAATCATTCGTGCTTGATTTTGTTTGGCAATTATCAATGGAGGTTAAATGTGATTGTAGGAATCACAATTCACAAAAAGAAGAAACTAACTAATACCGGCTTTCTACAGTGATAAGCAAAACAATTTGTAATTAGGTAGATCAAGAGAGAGAAAAAATCGTGGAAATTAGTTATCGTGTTGCAGTAAATTAGATCTACAAAAAATTACAATAAAAATGGAAGGTATAAATCTAAAACTTTAAATGGATGGTTGTGCTGTAAAACTTATGATAGTTAGGTATGTTCTCCCCAACTTATTTTCAGTTCAGTTGATTCAGTTCAATTCGGTTGTAAATAGTTCAGTTCAGTTCCAATCAGTTCGATCGGTTCCTACGTTATCATCTAATTCGGTTAACTTTATAGATTAGGCTGCATTTAGGACTTGGTATACACTCCTATACACTCTAATGCACCTTCTAAATTGAGTATTTACAAATTTATAATAAATGGTATTGTGAGATATGCATAACTATATTAGTACTCAATTTTTTCCCATTAGTCAAATTAACACATATGCTATCACATTATATGAGGCATTGATTAATTTATTACAATTGTATAAATCTCTGCAACATTTGGTGAATCATTCATATTTTGTTGCTTCATTATCAGTCTATTACCCCATTCCAGAAAAATTTTGTGTCAACCTTTCATAGTTTGGTGCTTTTTTATCTTCACATTCCTATTCCATTAATCAAGTATAAAATAATGAAAAACAACCCTTAGAATCTATCATTCCTTTCCAATAAGATAAGTATATTTTAGAAATGATAGTAATTGCATATCAGTTCTGTAACGATATTGAGTGGCTCTCCTACACTTCATCATCTGTAAATAAAACGTGGGTATAATAATATGAAAAAGAATTGCTATAAAAAAATTATAGGCTATGTAAGATGCAAGTTGCAATATCGACAACTAAACACAACATAATATGCCTAAAAGTCTCTATATATTGTTTAACAAAGTATTAGCATCAAGACGTAATACAGTAGCTAACGAACGCAAAAACCCTTTGAATGAATGAAATGTACTTTACCGAATTCCTATATACGGTCATATTTTTGGGGTTACAAAATCATAGTACAACATTGAGAGTTCATACAATGATCGTATATAGGAATTCAAGTATGGATGCATCACGTACTTCAATGCTAAATTTGTTTTGGTGAAGAGAAGTTTAGTTAGGTTTAGGAGAATTCAGGTTGAGAGAACGCACCCTAAATTTTAAAGCATTTATGATATGGTGAATCATATGATACATTATCAACACGAAAATCATGAAAAATATCATGAAAGATGACCATAAATTTTTGGGGGAGAGTTCATGTTGCAGAGAGAAAATACTTGGAAAGTGTATTATGTATATTATACATATTCATATTTTCATGGGTAAAAGTATAGTTATATGTCTTACAATTATATAATCCATAAAATATTATCTATTAATTAATATTCTACAAAAAATAAATGAATATATTAAATGTTCATATAATAAAATTGGGTTAAATCATATTGAGCATTGAATAAAGTGTGTGTGGGGGGGGGGGGTTGTGTGTTAATCTACTATGACTAAAATTTCGGGTCTAAGTTGCATAATTTGTAAAAGAGGGAGAGCTAAGAGCTTAACTTGCTATATGAAAGACTGTCGTTAAATTTGTTTGGTGAAAGTTAACATTATGATAGCGAAAAAAGGTGGGAATGTAAGTATGCATATTTTTTGTAGGTAAAGGTATAGTTATATGTAATACAATTATTATAATTTTTTCTTATTTTTTGTAGGTAAATTCCATAGATAACTTATTTTCACTTTCATTATAATTGATCACATTTATAAATGTAATAGATTATTGTGTTAACATTTCCTTTATCTACTCATAATTTTGAAAATCGTGATTGTTGGTTGAAATGGATGTTAATAATGACTATCAAAATTTATGAATTTTGTACACAACCATTAAATAAAATATGTATTTAATTTTTTTTTTTTTGAATTTCTCTATATCTAAACAAAATCCTTGAAGCCACATGGTATGAAGTTATAGAATTTTTCAATGAAGCTAAAAAATTGAGTCATCAAACAAAATGGTAGATATCACTTGGTGAAGGAACACAAAAGATTATGAAGATAATTTTAGTCAAAAAACAAAAAATATCAAAGGAAAGTTCAGTTGGTAACATCATAACATTATGGTTCAGATTTAAGGAATTCTTTAGATCTCAATGAGAAGAAAAATAGGTAACTATTTGATAACTTAAATAAAGTTCGTAGATGATTAGGAGATTTCATTTATGCAATTATGATATATTAAAGAAGGAAGAAAGTTAGAAAACTCTTTATATCTCAATAAATATATGTTAAGATTAATTATTTAATTAAAATTATTTCATCATAAGTGGAGTAAATCACCTAGAACTAATGCATAACCAAGATCGAACTAGATCTATTCTATCCATGAAATTTTCAAATGTAAAGAAATGGGTTGCTTATCTTATTGAAACACTTATCGAATCGTATTAATCATACTATAAGTTTAAATATTGACAAATACAAATTTGGCGTGTTAAATTTATTTAACACCTATATATTCAGATCATGATTTTTATTGTGGAACTAAATACATGTCTATAATACCCCTTTGTTCTAGAGATAGGCGATAGGTGAATGTCAAGTATAAATTGAAGTCAATATTTTTGTTCAATTTGAAGTTAATTGTATGATTAGTGGGGTGGCTATGGGAATAAATTAAAGGGATGAGGGTGGTTTCTATTTAAGGTTGGTTTACATTGAGTAGGGCAAAACAATATGAAAAATAGTATTTGCTAAATTATAATTTTACTAAGTTGCATAACAGAGGTGTGGTTTAGTATGCATTTTGGCCGAGTAGGACCACTTTCTATTAGTAAGTTATGATAGTTATGGTAATCATAATTTTTTATGTTATTCTCTTATAATTCTTTAAAGAAAAACCATAATTTTGTTTGAGTAAAATTAATGACCTTAAAATAACATGGATTATACAAATAATGACATCAACGTGATGTATTTATCTCATGCCGTTTGAGTTTTTTTATTGCATGCACATGCTATCTTATCCCGTGCATTTTTATTAAACGTAAATTATGAATTATTTAATTTTCTACAAAATAAGTCATATTTTCTACCAATGGGTAGCGTATTTCTTCTACTAAATTTGGTTAATTATGGTAGATGGATAATCGAACATTCATCTTCGAGGTCATAGACATGTTCAAGCTAAGGGGCTCCAAATAAAATGAGACTACACTACTAAATTAAAATGAGAATAAAAAAAGATGTAAAAACAACTAATCAGGCGGTGGTAAGGACACGGGGTGGCTCAAGGAGCCAACAATAAGAAAATCAATCACATTACTTTTTTAGTTGGGGAAAGGGAAATGATCCTATATCAACTATATATATTAGAAAACATATATTTGGTATTTCCTAGAGAATCATTTAAATGGGGCCTAAGTATGTCAAGGAAAGGGGAGTAGTATGGTATTTATACCCCGTATGACACTCATTCTGTCAAATGGAACAAAATTTCCCTTCAATTGTGTTTTACAATGATTATACATAAAAGTCAAAGATATACCTATCACATATGGGTTTGTATCTCCCAAGTTCGGTTTTCAGCCATAGCCAATTTTATGTGGTCATTTCTAAAGTCACAGGTAGAAAGTATATAATAATACTGATTTGTGAGAAAGAACATGATATGTCTAATGACATATATAAATAAGTCTTCTACAACCTAAGAGTGTCATGTATTTGCAAAACAACTTTATAATTAACATAAAAGAATGATTTTTTTGTCTTTTGGGGTAAAGTGCATCATTGATGCTTTATTTTTGGTTAAATATGTATAGGATTATTCTCTATTTCAATACATCATTCAAAGTTTATTAATTTAATATGGTATAGACTATAGAGGTTAAACTCATTTGAGTTCGAGTAGTACATAAGCGTATATTAAATCGAGTGAACGTAGAGAATCTTTTATATTATTTTACTGTACTTGGTATATAAACATGCTTATTAAACAAAAAAGTTCCCGTGCATTTTTGCACGGGTCCAAAAACTAGTATCTATATATCTCTATTATATAGGCCAAGGGAGGAGGTGTGGTGTCCTCTTTTGAAGTGACTAAAATACCCTTAATGATCTAATTAATGGAATGAAAAAAATTACAAAAGCAAATCATTTAAAAATTCTCATTCCAACTTGCCATTTAAAACAAGTTTAAAATGGTATATGCATCAAATATTTCAATCAAAAATTAAATGGACAAAATATTTATACCTTATAAAAAAAGATGACATACATAACGTGCACATGAAAAGTCTGAACATTCACCACCTTTGATACTCTTTAATTCAGATAAACCAACTCATTATTTTTGTTCTTTCTGTTCAATATTCATTCACAAAAAATTAATGTTTAACAATCACTCACAACCTTTTTATTTTTTTACATTAGCGAATTAATATATCTAAATTCATCTAACTGTTGAATTTTTCACATTTAAGTTTAATCATAAATAAAATACGAATGGAGTATCTAATAGAATAACAAATTTTGAAATTAACGCACGCATCGCGTGCATATGAAGGCTAGTATATATAAAGCAAAGTTAAAATTGCCTATGTGTCAAGCTATTGTTCATTTCACCACATGTCATCACTATACTTATTCTCATTTTTTTAGTGTCACGTGTACAATGGATCAATTACAATCTTATAAATTTGGTAAGTTTAACTCATCAAATGGAATTGCTTTACAATCATATTGTTTACGGCACAGTTGCTAACTAATACTAAACAATATTAATATTGATATAACTTACCATTTTACATTACCATTCGTGTAACTTACCAAAAAAAAAATATTATTATATAAGATGTTCATGTAATCACACCCTAATGTAAACTAATTTTCTTCCACTTCTTTCTTTACATGAAAAATTAAAAAAAAATCAAATTGACAAAATGCTCCAAGAAAAACAAGGACGACCTACAACTAAAGGAGTTGTCAATCTTCGCAGAATCATGTCCATTGAAATTGTTGAACATGTATTAATAAATAAGTGATTAATACTATTTTGATAATTTGATAAATTTTACTTTAATCATGTCCATTTGAATTTTTACTTTTTGAATAATGCTAGGTATAATTGGTATTGTTATATACTTATATATGCAAGCCCCATCACATTAGCCAAAGATAATAACACATACCTACAAGATATTATACTAATGGATAAAAGGTAAAAAAAAATTCACAAAGTATTTACTGTTAATACATATAATATAATTATCCATTACATAAAAGTGTAATTAAAATTATGACTTATATGAATTATGTGTTTAGTTGCTTTGCAGTTATGTTGACTATATCAAGTCATTTCATATATGGGCCGAATGCACTGGACAATATTAAGGATGCAATTCCTTTCTTAATATGTGGATTAACTGTGGAGAAGAATAATGGTGATTGCCTACTCACTATATAATATATTCATTAAACTTATTTTACTAATGGCGTTGTTCTAACATTGCGGTATCAATAATATGACATGTGACATTTTTGACTAAAATAGATGGAATTTCATTACATTGTGGTATTGGTACAACTATAACAATTGATCCCAGATGTAAAAATGCAAGAAGTATTCAAGCGTAATGGCGTAATTTATCGTTTTTCATGATCTCATCTATTTTAATTGTAACAGGTTTTTGAAAATTCGGTTTGCCCAACACAAAGTAAATTGGATAAAAAGAAGCTCATTTTCATTATTTATAACTCTAAAAATATCTAATGCAAGGCGAACAACAATCAACGAATTCATGAATATGGACCATGTATGGCTGTATTAAAAGTGACCCATTAACATTGAAAAGACATGTGGATCAACCAGTTAATAGGAAGAAATATATGATTGAAGATTAACGACAATTGCAAGGAAGGCACTAAAGCAATTAAATTTTACAATGAAGATGAAATACATACTGTCAACCACCTTCTTTTTAATTCTCGATAAAAATATACCTTTTAAAAAAGTTGTCAACTCATAAATTCAATAGCCACCTAATTAGGATTTAGGGGGTTAAAGCACAGAGAATTGGTACAACTTTTAATTAAACAAAAATATTAATAGTGTATATTCAACGATTTGAAGTATAAACAAAAACGATGAAGTGTCATATAGAAAAAAAAACTACCACGTTAGAAAGTTGACAATCTATGATTCGACTCTCAATGTCTCACTTAGATTTGCACTAGATTAAGAGGAAACAAGCAACATTGATTGAATTTTTTCAAAATAGGAGTTTGGTTTATATAATTGAAATTAAATGGAATGACAAAAACAACCATATTATTAGCAACCATATTATTATACAATCGGGCTATGGATGACGAAGATTGAAAAAATTCGTGTAAAATGAATTACCTTATGTAATTATTATACAACAATCATATTATAATATAGATAACTGTATCTCAAGAAGATTTGATATACCATTGTAAATTACCATCACAAACAAAATAGTGGTATCGAACTGTAGCAGCCTTTTAATGGATATATCTAATAGTAAGATAATCAAAGAATAACAAAGAATCTAGAAAAGGGGAAAATAATTTTATTCTGCAAATAATCTTCAAAAATATAATTAAGAAAAAAAAAATCAAAAGGGTGATTTCACAAGTTAAAGAGTACCTTTTAAGCAAATTGTAACTTTTGATTTTAAATGGCTCACTTTTAGATTAATAAAATTGACGTATTTAAGGCAAAAAGTTACCGCCATCCCACATTAATTTATTGCATATCTGTGTTACTAAAGAGTTTGTATAAATAAAATAGTCATCAATATTTTTTTTAGTATATCTAATCAACAAAAAATCTCCCGTGTATTTTATCATGACATTAGCTACATCAGTCATTGAACACACGGTCATAAGCCGGTTTTAAAATATATTTTTTATTATGCGATATGATAATAAAATATCTAAATCACGAGCTAATATTCAAACCATGATTTTAGGAGAAACATCCTAAATGCCTAAATTTACAAAACAAAATATTCCCGCGCACTTTAATGTGTATTTTGTTTCATCTATTTATTTATATATGTATATATTACGATTACAAGATTTTTAAAGTTTAAAATGTTGTAACAAAGGATTTTTATATATCATGAAATATAATTTTACATTTTACATTATTTCCATCTTAAAGGCACGAATTCTAATAATTATGGATTCAACAACTAATTAATTAACAAAAGAATTCCCATGCATTATGCACGGGTCCAAATCTATATATATATTTAAAGTAGAATCCTTGAGGCCACGTGTCGCAAAGTTAGAGCTTTCAAGCCCACGTGGCATGATGTGGCATGCTCCGTTGATCAGTATTTTCTCAAAGCTCAATGAGAGTGTCCACGTGGCAAGAGAATAAAAGAATATGAAATTCCCATAATCACGCATATCCCTTCCCTTAATCACGCATATAATTGATTCAGTAATCTATATAATTGATGTCAATCACGAATTTTAATTGATAGGTAATCTATATAATTAAGGAAACGGTTATGTCAATCATGTAATTACTGTATTAATTGATACTAGGATCAATTTGAATGGCTGAATTATAGGAAAAATACATAAAGTTTCCCACATATAATACCTAATTGAGAATATTCGGTCAATCAATCTCTATGATGGCCTCAATCATGCGATAGATTGATACTAGAATGGATCAAAATTAGGAAACTTTATGGATCAAAATCAATTCCATTCGAATTATAAGTTATAACTTGCACTATATATATTGAAGCTAATGTTAAGGAATTATGTTGGTTTATTTCATAAGCCACAATTAATAATTCTGAGAAAAAAAATCCACCAATCTCTAAAGGAAATGGTTTGGCGTACAATGTCTTTTGGCTGAATTGGATATGTATAGATTTAGTCGTTTTTGTTGCAGTGCTGCCCTACTTGGATCAACTGGAGTAGCTTTTTTTTTGCAGGGCACTAATGGCATTTGGAGTTTTGAGTATTCCATTAATTTTTATTTTATTTGAAGAAGTGAAAACCAAGGCTTTGTGGAGGAAGACTGCATGGAAAACTTATTTCAACCTAATTGTGTACACTTGACCCTGGAGGACTTAGGATAATAGTTAGGACTGTGGGAGCTTCTTTAGAGGCTTGGGGGTAATGACGGTGATGTGCAAATATTTAGCAAAACGTGGGTGCTAAAGTGCAAAATTCAGGATATAGGTGGTGACTGATGGTTTACTAAATTACTGACTACTGAGTGGTTGTATTCAATTTCAATAAAATGAACTTATCTCTGGCTTATTTCATTCATCATTATTTATATATAGGTTGTGATGAGGCGTGCCCAGGATGTTGCGCAAGCAGTTGTTCGTACCCGTCCAGCCCTGTCCTTGTGGTCATGCATGGGAGCACGCCGCCGGAATGTGGCTCAAACAATAAATCCTAAAGAGGAGCATCTGGCTGAAGCCTCATTAATCACTACCATGAGTACATCAGAAGTTCTTGTGACTGAAACAGCTTCTACAGACACTGAGATACATGATGATGAGTACAACTTTTTAAGTGAAGGTTTAGGACATGATAATGACACAGAGGAGGAGGAAGAGCAACTCCTAGCTGTCGATAAAGATATAACCACATCAACGATGGAGGTTGTGACTGAAGGTGAGCTGTGGTACCAGCTGGAGAAGGAGCTTAAAAAACAGGAGGAAACTGAGGCTCAAGTGCAAGACGAAGAAATTGTTGCAGTTCATGCGATAACTTTTGTAGTTTAACAAATGTGATAGCTTTTTGTACTTTTATTGCATCAAATCATCAGTATCATACTGTTAATTTTGCTAAACCTATAAATGGTTCCACCATAAGAGTAATAATGAGTAATGGGAATGGTGATACACAAACACGTTTGACATTCTTTCAATGGATATAATTTGTATGCTGTCAATAATACCTATTATCTTTGCTATTATAATTATAATACACAAACAGGTAAATAAGTCAACTTTTTTAGCCAGTATTAATTATAAACCAAACCTCCTATGCATTTAAGGTTAGTGGAAGAGGATGAAACATTTCGTTTCTTTATATTGTGAAAGTCAATCTTACAAGTATATTGTACATTTCGTATATATCTAATCATATAATTTATCAAATTAATTATAACATAAATTTGGATTAAACATACTCATGAAATTTGATTCACATACTCCGTATAAAAAAAAGGAAATTTGTATGCAAAAAAAAAATATAATTTGTTTGGATAACCAACAAAATAGTATCATGTGAACCTAAAATATTGCGTATATATGGATATATGAACAATGAATTAATTTTAACAGAAAAAAAACATTTAGATAAGGCAATTATGCATAGAATCATAATATTTTATATGAACATAATTAATTAGCTAGATCTTAACTTCTAAAGAAATTGGTAACAAGAATAAGGACTTGAATACTTATCTAAAAAAGATTCCGAAATTTGAAAATGTGAATATATAAGTTGTGTTTTGAAGGTGATATGGAGGTTTGAGAGAGAAACAGTGGATTAAGGTGGATGATTTAGAAGGAGAAATAAAATTGAATATGAAGAGTTATATTTTGAACGAGATATCGAATAACCTATTTTCAAGATCTTCTTTTTTTAGGGGGTTAGCATGTAAAAAAATTGTGTATTATGTTAACTCTGTTTGATTGTTTTTTGTCAAAAGATAAAGAAATCTTACTTGAAACAAGACATAGTAGTATAAGAGTATTGTTTAAGTAGTGGTCTGTTTAGTTCACGTTATTCTAAGTATTTCAAGTAAAAAAATAACTTCATATGATATATATTTAAGGTGAGCTCTATTTAGATATGTAAGTTCGAATACTATAAAAATAGATGCTATCAAATAGAACAAGTTAAATTAAGGTGAGATCAAATAATTCTAATAATACAAAATTGTTAAGGTTTAATAAATTTTAGTAATATATAGATTATTGCATGAAAGGTGAAGTATAATATAAAGAACATAAAAGAAATTGTAATATCGTATACTATAAAGAGCATTAACAATTTAATGGAAGAAATCTGTCCCTTGATTTAGTACGCTTATTATACTCTAAAGAACATAAAAGTTCCTTCAATGTTGAAGGACTTTTTACGATGATATAACAAAAAAAAAGATAAAACAACTTTTATTTATCTAATCGACGCGTAAAACATTAGCCACTTCAATTTCCAACCAGAAGTCTTGCTCACAAATACACGTTATGTTAGTGTCAACACATTGCTTAATTTTATAACCATTAAAAATTGTAGTCGCTTTTAACTTTCAACCTATTTCCAGCAGTGGACATGAATAAATAGTATTCATCAAAATCGATTATTATTTTTATAAGAACGCTTTTGCATCATAAACCAATAACACTTATTAATAGTGAGTAAAAGATTTGATCCGTGATTATATATCTTTCGAAGGCTGAAGATTGAATGTATAAATCAAATTCTGTTATTAATTTATTTTTGCCATGTAAAGAAGATAAGAGAACTTGGATATTTTCAATATTTTTAATTGAAAAGGAGTAACTAATGAGCTTTCACGTTTCTATAATGCATATATGCTTATGTTTTCACTTTTTTATATATAGTGTAGACTAAGCTACCAATGTACTTGGTATTTGTAACTCAAGTATAGTCATTATTACAAGAGAGGGTATGTCCATTTTGCAAGGACGATTACAAATTTAACAAGAAATTTACAAGGATTACTATAGAACAAAGAGTATTACAAATTAATTTACTTTATTTTCAACATAAAAACATTCATGACTAGAAAATAAAAATAGAAACAAAAAATATGTTACATATATGAAAAGAAAACAATAAAAAATTTTAACGCTTTTAGAATATTTATGGTCACAAATAGTGTTGAATTTATTCATTAGATTTTTCAGTGACAACGTTAAACATTAGAATAGTTATAAAATATTAAGGTATAGAAAGCAACACGTTTGCTGCTTTCTAACAAACATAAGTAATGAAAAATAATAAAATAATAATTAAAATCTACAACAAGATAACATAATTTATAAAAAAGGAAAAATCGCAAAATGCAAGATGATTAGAAACCTGATGAAAAGTAAAAAGTTGTTTTTAATAGAACGGTTTTCCCCACAATAAAAAATGTAAATCGTATTATGAGCCAAAAAAAATAAAAAGTGATAGTATATATTACTCTAGAGCAAAGGGTATTAAAAATTAATTTAAATTAATTTTCAATGTAACATACAATGATACAAGACTATATAACAAATGTATATAACGAAAATAATATGATGAGACTTTTGGGACAGGTCACTGCAAATTCTTATTTTTATGTTGTAACTTCTTTGAATTGTACTTTTTTTTTATAAGGAGAGAAAGCTTAGGAAAACCCTTCAATCAGGGGGCAACTTAAAACATCCTTGCGGACGAAAAGAGAAAAATCAATATCATAAGGAGGATAATTATAGACGAGATCCGAGTGAGAGTGTCCACGATGCGCCATAAGGTCCGCTGTCTACTCATAATTTTGAAAATCGTGATTTTTGGTTGAAATGGATGTTAATAATGACTATTAAAATTTATTAAATTTGTACGCAACCATTAAATAAAGTATGCATTAAATTATTTTTTTGAATTATAATATCTCTATATCTATAAAAAAAAAATCCTTGAAGCCACATGGTATGAAGTTAGAGAATTTTTCAATGAAGCTAAAAAATTGAGTCATCAAACAAAATGGTAGATATCACTTGGTGAAGGAACACAGAAGATCATGAAGATAATTTTAGTCAAAAAAACAAAAAAGATCAAAGGAAAGTTCAGTTGACAACATCATAACATTATGGTTCAGATTTTAAGAATTCTTTAGATCTCAATGGAAAGAAAAATAGGTAACTATTTTGATAACTTAAATAAAGTTTGTAGATGATTAAGAGATTTCATTTATGCAATTATGATATATTAACGAAGGAAGAAAGTTAGGAAACTCTTTATATCTCAATAAATATGTTAAGATTATAACATAATTAAAATTAGTTTCATCATAAGTGGAGCATAATCACCTAAAACAAATGCATAACCAAGATCGAACTAGATCTATTCTATCACATGAAATTTTCAAATGTAAAGAAATGGGTTGGTTATTTTATTGAAACACTTATCGAATCGTGTTAATCATACTATAAGTTTAAATATTGACAAATCCAAACTTGGCGTGTTAAATTTCTTTAACACCTATATCAAACAATACATGATTTTTATAGTGGAATTAATAAATGTCTATAATACCCCTTTGTTCTAGAGATAGGCGATAGGTGAATGTCAAGTATAAATTGAAGTTAATATTTTTGTTCAATTTGAATTTAATTGTATGATTAGTGGGGTGACTATGGGAATAAAATTAAATGGATGAGGGTGGTTTATATTTAAGGTTGGTTTACATTGAGTAAAGCAAAACAATATGAAAAATAGTATATGCTAAATTCTGATTTTACTAAGTTGTATAATAGAGGTGTGGTTTAATTTAGTGTGCATTTAGGTCGAATATGACCACTTTCTATTAGTAAGTTATGATAATTATGGTAATCATAATTCTTTATGTTATTCGCTTATAATTCTTTAAAGAAAAATCATAATTTTGTTTGAGTAAAATTAATGACTTTAAAATAACATGGATTATATAAATAATGACATCAACGTGATGTATTTATCTCATGCCGTTTGAGTTTTTTTTATTGCACGGGCTATCTCATCCGTGCATTTTTATTAAACGTAAATTATGAATTATTTAATTTTCTACAAAAACAAATCATTTTTCTATCAATGGTAGCGTATTTCTTCTACTAAATTTGGTTAATTGTGGTACATGGATAATCGAACATTCATCTTCGAGGTCATAGACATGTTCAAGCTAAGGGGCTCCAAATAAAAGGAGACTACACTACTAAAATGAGAATAAAAAAGATGAAAAAATAACCAATCAGGCGGTGACAAGGACACGGGGTGGCTGAAGGAGCCAGCAACAAGAAAAAACCAATCACGTTACTTTTTTAGATGGGGAAAGGGAAATTATCCTGTATCAACTATATATAGTAGAAAATATATATTTGGTATTTTCTAAAGAATTATTTAAAGGGCCTGAGTATGTCAAGGAAAGGGAGTAATATGGAATTTATACCCCGTATGACACTCATTATGTCAAATGGAACAAAATTTCCCTTGAATTGTGTTTTGCAATGACTATACATAAAAGTCAAAGATATCCCTATCACATATGGGTTTGTATCTTCAAGTTCGGTTTTCAGCCATAGCCAATTTCATGTGGTCATTTCTAAAGTCAGGGTAGAAAGTGTATAATAATACTGATTTGTGAGAAAGAACATGATATGTCTAATATTACAGCTAATGACATATATAAATAAGTCTTCTCCAACCTAAGAGTGTCATGTATTTACAAAACAACTTCATAATTAACATAAAGGAACATTTTTTGTCTTTCTGTGTAAAGTGCATCAAAATGCTTTGTTTTTGGTTAAATATGTAATTGGATTATTCTGTATTTCAATACGTCATTCAAAGTTTATTAATTTAATATGGTTAGAGGTTAAATCATTTGAGTTTCGAGCGTACATAAGCTTATATTAAATCGAGTAGACGTAGAGAATCTTTTATATGTTTTACTGTAGTTGGTATATAAACACGCTTATTAAACAAAAAAGTTCCCGTGCATTTTTGCACGGGTCCAAAAGCTAGTTAGGAAATACTCTCAGATCCTTATCATCCCATAAAGCTTTATCCGTTTGCTTTTGTCAAAGAAATTCATCAATTTTGATTATACATATTACTAATATAATATAAAAATCATTTAATATAATTTATTAAATTTGTGTCGATGTATACTAGAGCTGGGAAAAGTTGACACGTGATGGCAACACGATACAAACAAGATACCAAAAAAATGGGTTAGTATGGAAGATTTCCTACCCATTTCGTTAAAGGGGTCAACACGACATGACAAAGCTTACTAAATGGGTTGGGTTTGTGTTGAAGTCTCTAATACAAAGATGACACGTTTGAACCCGTTTAACACAATGGCTACACAAATCTAGGATATTACTATAGAAAATAGGTTTAAAAGTAGCTTAACACCACGATAGGACACGAACCAGATACATAGAAAAGTGGATTATAGTTAAAATATGTCAACACGTTTAATTAAATGGTTCGACGCTATACAACACATTTATTAAATGAGTTGGGTTAGTATTCAAAGACATATAATAATATATAACTAGGCGTATATGCACGTGATGCGTGCGTCGACAATCTTATGTATGAATAGACATATATTTTTTAATCTAAATTTTTTTTTTGGTAGTGATTTGAGTTATTGAGGTTCTTTTGTAGATGTTACTATCTTTTTGAACTAAAGGTGACCGATTTTTACTTGTTAGAAAATTTTGGTCGAGATTTAATAATTCTTTGTAAGCGGCTTTAGTATAGTTCTTTAACGATTGTAAATGTTAATAAACCATATTGTTTGAACTTTGTAAATACGAAATATTATGTTGTCATGATATATCACTAACTTTTTTAAAATTGAAGATTTTAAATAATTTCGTGAACTGATTGTATCAATCTAGTCAAGTTAGTAATGGTGATTGCATATTCCATTTTTGACTTATCCTATATGGCAAGTTGCATTGATTTTCATTTTTTAATTTATTATAAAAATACATTGTTTTTTTATTAGAGAGTATTCTAGTCATTTCAAATGAGGACACCGCACCTCCTCCCTTAGCTTATATAATAGAGATATGATACGAATACAAACACGACAAGAATACTACTTTTTGTCCGCTCTATTGCATACTCTAAATTAGCAATCATTTATAATTTTGGCTAATACCATATATATATATATATATATATATATATATATATATATATATATATATATATAGAGGCAAGATCACATGAGAATGCTCCTTACATGAGAAATGAGAATGAATCTCAACCACACGATTGGTTTAGAGTTACAACACTTATTCATTAGAGTTATATCTCTCTAAAAAAAATTGAATTCAAAAAAAAAATTGTTTTTTTTCCATTTTTTTTTTCAATTTTTTTTTTGGAGTTACATCACTTTTTCATTAGAGTTACATCACTCATTCATAAGAGTTATAGCGTGTAACATTCATTCTTATTTCTCATATAAGTATGTATTCTCATATGAACTCACTTATATATATATATATATATATATATATATATATATATATATATATATATATATATATATATATATATATAGGGTTGGATTCTAATGAGAACCCTCTTATGGTGAGAACCGTGAGAACCACTTAAAATGAGCAAAAACTTCCTAAAATGAGCTTAAAAAAATAACAAATGAGCATAAACATAAAATGAGTAGAAAACATTAAATTATCAAAAACGTAAAATGAACAAAAATGTAAAAGAAGAAAAACGTAAAATGAGCATAAAAAAGTTCATGAAAAAAAAGTAAAACGAGCAAAACGTAAAATGAGCAAAAACGTTGATAAATGAGCATAAAATTGTTAAATGAGCAAAATCATAAAATAAGTGAAACAAAAAATGAGCAAAAATAATATGAAATGATCAAAATCTTGGTAAAATGAGGAAAAATAAGAGGTTCTCACGGTTCTCACCATAAGGGTGGTTCTCATATGAATCTATATATATCATATATATATATATATATATATATATATATATATATATATATATATATATATATATATATATATATATATATATATATGAGAGTGATCAAATGTGTGTATAATATGCATCAGATATCACTCTAATATGCTCCCTCCATCCAGTTTACTCAGTCATCCCAACACCAGAATTTTTTTGACTACCAATTAATTTTAATTAGTTGAGCAACAAGTCAATATTGAAGCTGACCATTCTAACATGGTCAAAGTGGAAAAGCATACTTTCATTTACGCGGAGTTTAACCATCAATAGTTTTTAGAGAAATTTGTGACTTTTTGTTGTCAAATTTCAACTATATGATGTATTTTTAAAAAGTTTAGAGACATCTATTACAAGGATTGGGGGCTAGATTTCCTATCTTAAGGAGGCTCAAGGTCCAAAACAAACAACATTTTTTTGATTTTTTGGCTGAGTGTTGTATTCCATATTTTGATGATACCAAATATTTAGGTCTTGTATAATTTTTATTTTGAAAAATGTAAAGTCCCAAAAATATTGTCAAATTAATTTTTATATATCTTGTGGAGAAAGAGTAATTATTTAATCTAGTCAAGGTATTTTTATACACTTTGAATTTTTATTATATGATATGTTTAATAGAGTTCTAGTAATTTAGAATCTTTTGGATAAAAAGATTCGAAGGTTGTTAGATCTTGTTGTTGTTGTTTTGCTATGAACTATAGGTTAAAATATCGGTGCCTATAAATAAGGAAAGTGGTGCAAGATTTTCTGAACAAATTCGTTGGTTGTTTGCGCACAACGGCTAGTGGAAGGTGGTTAGAAACTGTTGCACAAAACGTGGTGATGATGCAGCTAGTTTAGCACCGTGATCTAAGAACGCATACAACATGGCTACAAATATGGGAAGCAACGCATAACAATCGCCAACAACCTGTGAGATATTTCCACTAACGGTAGTGGGGTAAATAATTGTTGATAAGATCATGGGATATATGGCTCAAGATCATGGATCAAGCTAAGAGTGCCTACATTTTAGCTGAATAAAAACGTGGATTTCTAATTGAAAAACTATGACGGTTGCAACAACTATATATAGAGGAAGAATTGTTCGAAGAAAAATAACAATTTTCAAGCATCAAAAGTGTATCTTAACTTAGAAAGTTTTTCTGTATTTTCTTCTTCTCCTACAATCACATATCATTGTAATAATATCCTTGTAATCAAGAGAGAGAAAGAAAGAGAAAAAGAGAAGACTTCGAGTGAAGTCAAGTGAGTATCATCAATTCAATGAGAATTGACTGACTGGGAACAAGTTTCTAGAGGAACAGAGAAAGGTCCAGTATTAGGTTGTAAAGAGAGTCTTTTGGCCTATTATATTAAGTGAAATGTTGAGTTAAAATCCTTTAGCGTCAAGGGTTTTCTTCCTATTGGGCCTAGGAAGTTTTCCTTGTAAAAATCTTGTGTGCATTTTCTCTTTCATTCCAAGTAATTTTTATTCCGCAATTTAAGGTCGAATTTTTTTTCCTCAACTACAATTCACTCCCCTCTTGTAGTTGGTCTAGTGTTCATATTAGAATAACACTTAGTGATAACTTTAATCACTATTATTTAAAAAATATATATTGGAAATCTTTCGACTTTATGTTAAAGTCTGTCTCATAAAGCTTTTCCTATTTTTACTTTATTTCTTTTTTATTAAAATTATTGTTCCATTTTCACCTTATTGGGTGTGAATTCTCAATTGGCACTCTATAACAAAAGGCTTTTGCTTAGTGGTGCTAACGCCATTGCTGATAATAATTCTATTTTAGTTGCTGAGGCGTGGGGTCTAAGAGAAGGTACAAGGGGAGCTCTCTATCTGGGGGCTAATATTATTACTATTGAGGGTGATTATCTCTCGGTTATTCAAGCTATCAAAAGAGTCTGGAAAATTTCCTTGTCTATTAATGCTCTTATTAATGATGCAACGGATGATTTGCTAAAATTTGATAATTATAATATTCAGCATGTTTTTAGAGAAGCTAATTCTGCTGCCGATTGGATGGCACATCATGGTCATTCCACTACTAATCTCTGTTATTGGTTTGAATCTCCTGATATTGCTTTTTTCAAGATCATCCGTAAGGATGCTTTAGGGTGGCCTGTTAATTGGGTTTCTCCCTAGTTTCTTATTTTTATGGCTAAAAAAACTCTATAACAAAAGGCTAATCTTCCCCTATTTAATTAATTATAATAATAACAAGATTTATTATTTGAAGACAAAAAGAGTGGTACTTCTCTAACATTGTCACGTAATATTGTATGAATGTACATCATGGATAATGGCTAATCTTTTGTCCCACTGAGGGCTTATTCTCTTCGGCATAAAATAACTGAATTGAACTGAAGTGAATTGAAATGATTGCAACTGAACTGAAATGAACTTATTGCAACTGAACTGATCGAACTGAATCAAATCATAACTAATAGTAATGATAATAAATAAATTAGGAAATGAACTAAACTGATTTGAACTGAACTAAACTGATTGCAACTAAACTGAACTGAAAATAAGTTGGGGAGAACAGGACATAAGTCTAATAATCAAATTTTAAGTCTCTTAGGTTATAATTTGATCTCTTGGTTGTAAAAAAAAAAAAAGCTACTTTGTCTCCTTCTAGTTCTAAATCTGAGTACCTTGGTGCGACTAATGTCGTTGCTGAGTCATTGTTGGATTCGGAACCTACTTTTGGAACATCAATATCCCATTAAGAAGGCTATGTTGGTGTACAATGACAATGTTAGTGTTGTTTACCAATCCGTAATCTTATACAACATCAACATAAAGCATATTGAAAAAATCTCTCTAGAAAATCTAGAGCTCTCTCCCCTCTCTAGAAAATCTAGAGCTGCCTTTATCCCATTAATTCGCTACTCAAAACCATCATAGATAATACAATCTTCCCGCCACCCACTAATTATTTTTATCTTCTTCTTCCACCCACCCCCTTCCCTATATGAATTACCAATACCCAGACTTCAAGGATGCTTTTAGCGGTGAGCTAAAAAAAAGCGGCCAAAAATCGAATCGCAATTTGGGGATATGCAACCCTCAGATGTCGTCTTCCCTATGGCTGTTGTGGGGAGCTTCAAAGATAACCGACGCTTCTCTCAACACCAAATACAAGAGTGGGTTTCTTCGAGTTGGATAAAAAATCAGGATATTATTGTGGAAAAAGTGGGAAACACTTTTTTCTTCTATTGCTCCCACATTGACGATAGAGATAACCTTCTGTCAAAACGAAGTGCTTGCTATCAAGGATCATTGGTGATCTTCAAGAGCTGGTTCCCAAGTGCATAAATTCGCAGCTTTGATGTCTCGGTTGCGCCCCTATGGATTAGGGTTGAAGGTATTCCTCTCACTTCAAACTATCCCCATGTTGCTCGGCGAGGTTTAGAAAAAATTGGAAGAGTCATTACGTTTGATGAGGCCTCTTTGGCACAAGGCCCTAAGGAATTCCTTAGAGCAAAAGTTTGCATTGCCCTAGATAAACCTCTTGTTCCAGGTTTCTTTTTTGAATATCAAGTAGGACATTACCAATGGGTTGACCTCCGCTAGGAAGGTGTGTTTATCTTCTGTAAGAAGTGTGGGAAAATAGGGCACAAATCCCCATCCTGTAGACTCTCTCTTGAAGAAGCACAACGGAGATTTGGTAGCAGAATGGCTGAATTATGTATTAGAAAAGAACCCAATGATTCACCACCATGTTATACAAATAAAATAATAGGTCTTGGAAGGATTGAAGCCCATCGTTCTACAAGATTAAATCTCACAATCCCCCCGTCTTATGAAATCCCTTCATGCCCTTATTCCTCTGAAACCTCTTTGGATTCAGATAGCCATATTTTAAGAACCAGAAATGTCTCAAGCCCATGCTCCTCAAAAAGGAAGAGACCCCCTTATTTAACATCATCCTCAAAAGATGAGGAACAGATGAATTCTCCTAACCCACTATGGGCTAGAAGGGGAATTTCGCAACCACCCACCCTTATTATAATAAGGCATAAACAGATATCCGAAACCGCCAAAGGTTCGTTTAAGGATAGAAATTCGAGCAACAAAAGGCAACATGCTAGGTAATTTGTCTCATTTCGTCCACCTCTGGTCCTATGAATCCTAGTTTCCTGAGCCGGAAAACAAAGTTCAGCATGTCCTTCGCCCGAGAAATTAACAATGTTTGCCAGTTCAATGCAAAAGAATCAAGGTCCAAGACGGAAGTGCTGAAGGACATTAATGAAGCTTATCACAAACCTGAGCCTAGTGGAGAATCCAGGAGGCTTTGTCAAATAAGCTCAGACAGACATTTAAGACATCTAGGTATTTCACCAATTCCCAAGAACTCCTACTCTGCTTTCCCTAGTAGGTTAAGTGACTATTGGAGTCCAAGCGCCATTTTATCCCCCCAGTCTTTTGTGTTACTTGGAAAATGACGTTGCATTAAAACCAAGCCGACTTTCCCTTAATACCTTCTACCTAATGCAACTCCCCCAAGCCCCCACTATTTCCTCTCTGTCTATGGAAAATCTGAACCAAAATGTTAAGTGTATTTATATACATTTGACTACTTAGGTTTTGTTACATCACTTTCCAAATTATCCTTTCCAAATTATCCTTTCATCCCTTTATTCTCTCGTCAAACTCTCTCAAACCCTAAAATGGCGCCTGTGTCAGAAGCTGGCATTGTGGACTTTGAAAATGAAAGCATGTGGATCATTGTTTTAAACTCGGATAGAATAACATTTCCAACTAACCCTTTAAACGACCCATTTATCTCCCCTCAAAACTTATTCTCAAACCAATCTCTCTGGGCCTCCCCCTCTCCCAAGAAGTCATTGAAAACTCACCAAATTCTCCTGCCTCAAGCCCAAAGGATTCTCATTCTGCCACTAGTGTAGAGTCATCTGGGTCCTTTACTTTCCCATGTCCTATGAAGATGGCCCAAGACTCCAGCCCAAAAAAGCCACCCACAAAAGAGTCACAGTCGGGCCTTAACCTCATTGAAAAAGGAAAAAACAAAATCACTAGCCAAGGCCCAATTCTTCAACCATGGCCAAAAGCCTTAAGCACAGGAGGGCCTTCCTCTAACTTGAAAAAAGAGGTTGTCGCCAAAGCCATAACTAGAGGGGGCTTGGGTTCTTCAGATGACCCCTTATTCTCTGCGGATTCGGATTTGGATTCCCTTGATATGGACAAGATGGATCTTGACAAAGAGAGTCCACTAGGCTTAACATATTACTCCTCAACACCCATCTATCCTGTAAGCTTAGGACCTAAATCCCCAAAGAAAAAGAAACCCCTGGAAACAATTTAAAAAGATAGTAAATAAAGGAAAATAAGCCGGGGACGAAAAGCTTTCAACAACTGTTGGTTAGGGAATTTTCGGGGGGTCTTATAAGCCAAGGCAGGTCATGAAAAGTAAGAAAAGACCAGGTTTTACTCAAGTCAATAATATTTGCACAATATAGGAAGAAAGTGAGTCATGGGTGCATTCCAAAAAGCGTGCGAAGAATCAGAAAAAATGTGCAGGGAAATCTACAATGAAATATGAGCTTAGTGAAGGTGATTTGTCGTTGGGAAGCTCGGATGATATGGTTGCTTTAGTGGGTGTGGTGGCTGGCCTTGCACATCCCCCAAGTCAAATATGAAGGCTTGTGCGTGGAATTGTAGGGGGATTAAATCTGTTAACAACCCTGTAATTCCCTACCTAACTTGGCTTGTTAACAATTTAGCTATTGATTTTCTTTTCCTTTCTGAAACTAAGTGTCTAGTTAGTGATGTGATCCCTGTAGTTTGTAAACTGGGCTTCTCTCAGTGGTCAGGGTGTGATTCAAAAGACCTTTCTGGGGTTCCAATTTTATGCTGGTCATCAAAGTTTGTAGTGAAAGTCCTTTTTGTAGCCCCTAACTATGTATGTTGCTCTTTAAAGGATGAATATAATGAGTCTTTTTACGTGTCTTGTGTTTATGGAGCCCCCTCCCTTGGAGATAGAATCGAGGTGTGGACAACCCTTAGAGCCTTCATCTGGGCTCACCCTGGAAAACATGTTCTACTTGGTGACTACCAAGTTGAAATACAAAGCAAAAGTTGGGAGGAAGAGAAGTTCCTTAGGGTATATCTGCTTTCACAAAATGGAAGTTGGATTGCCAACTTATTGATATCCCCTTATATGGAGTGTAGTACACATAGACTAATAATAGACAACCAGAGGATGTTAATTTTGAAAGGCTTGACGGAGCCTATTACAATGATGTCTGGAGGATTTCCTTCCCAAATGCTACTTTAACCAATTATCCAATATTCATATTGGATCATGGACCAATTATCATGGAGTGTAAACCAAAAAAAGATAAAAGAAATTATAAAGAACTTATAAAATTGAAGCTTGGTGCCTTGATTTCGATGAAATAAGGGTAATCATAGAAAAGGCGTGGAATGACAGGCTCGCGAGCTCCTCCCTTTTCTCTTTACAAAGAAAATTGGAAAAGGCAAAAAAACTTTGCAAAGAGTGGTGTATTAATTTTAAGAAAGAGCAAAAACTGGAATGGGAAGATATTCACCAGGACATATCGTTATTACAAAACAACATGATATCTGCCCAAAATATGGCTCTTGAGGCACAAAAACGGAAGGAAGCTAGATTCTCTACGGATATTAAATTGGAGTTTTGGAAGCAAAGAGCTCACGCAAACTATGATATGTGTGATCAACACACATCCTGTTTCTATAAAAGTGCGAAGACAAGGCATGACAATAATGAGATCCGAGCTATCAAGAATGATAATGGAGATTTGGATCTCCTTCTCGGATGAAATAAAAGTGGAATTCATCAAGTATTTTGACAACCTTTTCAAAGGAGAGCAGACGCATAGTGAAGCGGGTATGAGAGATGAATTAATAAAGTGGTTTGAACACATGCCCTCACTATCAGAGACCCAAATCAATCATCTCCAGAAGCCTTTCAATAAAGACGATGTATGGGAAGCTATTAACTCCATGAAACCTCTGAAAAGCCTAGGGCCTGATGGTATCCCTCCAGTCTTTATGAAAAAGAATTGGAATACGTGTGGTGAAGAAACAACCCAAGTAGTGCTGAACTTCCTTCAAGGTGGGTACATGCTAAAGGAAACAAACCATACCCACATTGCTCTAATTCCCAAAGTTGATCGTCCGAATTTAGTAAACCCGTCCTATAATCATGTGCAATACCACGTATAAAATCATTGCAAAATGCTTGGTGCATAGACTGCAAACTATCATTCCCGATATCATTGGGGACTTTTAAAGCGCCTTTGTCCCAAGAAGGTCCATAAATGATAATTGTATTATCGCCCATGAGATGCTGAGCTTTGTGAAACGAAGGAAAAAGGGCAATATCTTTTCCCTAATTCTAAATCTAGATTTGAACAAAGCGTATGATCGAATTTGTTGGGATTTTGGAAGCTTTGCTAAAACATCTTGGTAAGCCTGATAGTTGGTGCTAGATTATCATGCAATGCATCTCAACTGTGATTTATTCAGTATTGGTTAATGGGGAACCGACAGATAAAATATCGCCAAAAGTTCGGCTTAGACAAGGTGACCCATTGTCCCCGTACATTTTTATCCTATGTATGGAATCCCTGTCGAGACAGTTAGTCCACATGCAACGTGTGGGAAATATCAAAGGTCTGAAGGTTGCAAGAAGTGGGTCAACTCTCTCGCACCTTTTCTTTGCCGACGATGCGCTCTTCTTCCTCAAAGGTACGTTAGGTAATGTATGGAATGCTAGAATTGTGCTGGAAAAATTTTGTGCCCTCTCGGGTGAAATGATCAATCACCAGAAATCTTACTCAGTATTTAGTAAGAACACTCCTAGGAAATTTGTTCGGCTATTGAGTAAAAAGGATTAAAAGTCCAGGTGAAGGAAAAGTTGGGAACCTAGGTTTCCCATTGGATGTTGATGGCAGATCCCTCAAGGCCTTCCAAGGATTACATCAGAAAGTATCCACAACAATTACATCTTGGAAGTTCAATACATTAAACTAAGCAGGTAAGCTTATCCTTATAAATAGTATCCTGGCAGTTTATGCGTCACACATAATGGCAACCTTCCTTTTCCCAAAGAAAATTGTTAAATCGGTCACTTCCTCCCTTCTCCGTTTCCGGTGGGTGTCAAGTAAGGATAGGAAGCCTATTTACTGGAAAAAAAATCACTCTTGGAATATCACAAGCACCAGGGGGGCATGGGAATGAGGAATTTGGAGCACCTGAACAAGGCAATTCTATTCAAACAAGTGTGGCGCATGCATAGTAATAAAGAATTGCTAGTTAGCATTGTATTTAGAGCAAGATACAAAGAAGATTGGTTCAAAAGGAGTCTAGAAGGGAGGATCCCGCAAGGCACCTCTTGGGGAGGTCGAAACACACTAGTAGAATAAATGCTATTTGCTGCGGTGATATTGTTGCGGTTTTACCTATACGCAGCAATATATCACGTAAAAAGAAAGATAAAATATAAAATAAATATATTGCTGCGGTTTCGGCCTAAAACCGCAGCAATATGGTATCAATAGAAAAAATTTTGAAAAAAAGTTGACTAATTGACCAGATATATTGCTGCGGTTTTTGTCAAAAACCGCAGCAATATATTAAAATAATATTTAGAAAATAATATTTTAACATATTGCTGCGGTTCTTACCAGAAACCGCAGCAATATCATTAAAAATTATTAAAAAAAGTATAAAAGATATATGTTAGGGTTTTTTTCCTCATTTCCCACCTCTCATCCAACACGCCGTTTTCTTCCTCTCACTCTCTCTTCCTCACAACCTCTCATCCTCTCTCTTCCTCTCAACCGTCACCAGATCTATCGCCACTGTCGGTCGTTCTTTTATGTCGTCTATCGCCACTGTCGGTCGTTCTTTTTCGTCAGTCTCCCGTCATCCCTCGAAACTATCGAACGAACACCAGATCGCCACTGTCGGTCATTCTTTTTCGTCGGTCTCCCGTCATCCCTCGAAGCTATCGAACGAACGAACGATCCGACGGCGACGAAGCCGCCATGCGAAGGTTCCGACGACGACGAAGCCGCCATGCGAAGGTTCCGACGCCGACGAAGCCGCAAAGCGAAGCAGAGTGTGGTTCCTTCCATTTGATCTCGAAGATTTATATGCTGGTTCGTGGTTCCTTTCATTCGAACATTTACGCCTTTTATAATCTCGATTTATCTGCTGGTTCGTGGTGGTAATTTACTCACTACGTTTTGCAAATCCCAAAAATCTCGCCTTCCTCGCTCCTCATTCGCTTACCGGTCACCACCGGATCCCTCATCTGCGCCTCCTTCGCACCGGAATCGCGCGGTTTGGCCGATAGTTCACGGTGGTGTTCACTGGTAGTGGCTCGATTTTCTCTTCCTTTTATTTTTTTTTTTTTCATTTTTGTATGTAACTTTGTTAAGTTGGTGTTGTAATTTTTGTATGTAAATTTTTTTAAAGTTCCTGTTGTTAGTTGTTGTAATTTTTGTATGTAAATTTTTTTTAAAGTTCCTGTTGTTAGTTGTTGTAATTTTTGTATGTAAATTTTTTTTAAAGTTCCTGTTGTTAGTTACTGTAATTTTTCATTTTCTAGTCAATACATATTTAATATGTTTTATTAATTTATTTTAGTTACTTTTTGTTTGACGTACATTTAACATTGAAAAGAGTATGAATATTAAAATTTTAATTTTTTTAAAAAAATGTGCACCTATTGCTGCGGTTTTGGGAAGAAACCGCAGCAATAGGGGTAGGTTTTTTAATATAAAAAATATATATTGCTGCGGTTTTGGGCCAAAAACCGCAGCAATATTACATGTTAAATTGATAAAAAATTATAATATTGCTGCGGTTTTGACTAAAAACCGCAGCAATATTGGTAGATTTTGCTGCGGTTTAAAACCGCAACAATCTAATAAATACCTATTGCTGCGCACCCAAAACCGCAGCAATAGGGCACTTTTTAACCGCAGCAAATAGCATTTATTCTACTAGTGACATAATGAAAAGTGTTCATCAAATGGCCATTGGAGTTGGTCACATAATTGGGAATGGGAAATCTGTTAAGATAGGTGATAGAAATTGGGCTGGTCCGGACCCATTGTCTTTAGACCAGATTTGGGAACTGAAGAAATTAAACCAACATGGGATGCATATTTGATCAATCAAGAAGGTAACTGGGACAAAGAAAAACTAGGAAAATACTTTGAAGAGTCAATAGCCCAGACTATAGAGGCTATGCACATTCCTATCCAACCCAACATGGATAAGGAAATCTAGGTGCACTCCTATAATGGAGAGTACAGGATCAACTCAGGTTACTGGTTCCTACAATAAGATGGTAATCATGTTCCCCCCCCCCCCCCCCCTCACTTTGCTGGAAGAAATTATGGAACTTAAACATTTTCCAAAATGGAAGTTATTCTATTGGAAGCTATTTAATGGTGCCCTTGCCACCAGAGTAAACCTTAAAAGACGCAAAATCTTAAGCGAGGTTCTTTGTCCATTATGTGGCACTCAAGAAGAATCTGATACGCACCTTTTCAAAGACTGTGAAATCTCAATGAGAATCTGGAAGTCATCAAATCTTGGATTCAATGCCACAATGCCACTCCAATGCAAAATAACCTCTTGGTCCAGAGGTTGTTTGTGGTTCCTAGCTAATGAACTCCGTAAGTGACGACAACAAGAGCGTTGTTGAATTCCTAGCCATTTTATGGAATATTTGGCTGTTTCGTGACAAGTTAGTATTCAATAATGGGAAACAGACTGGTACAATAATTGTCCTCAAGATGGTTTCAATTTCGATAAAGATGGTTGACAGGTACTATTCGTAAAGATGAAAAAAGGGAGCGGTCTCGACTTTGGGGTAGCGAACCACTAATAACGGAAGATAGTTCAAAGGTGAAACAAGTTGGGTGGATGAGAAACTGGACGAATAACATCGAGGATTGTAATGTTCAAGTTGATGGGGCATGGAAAATGGACCAGACTGGAGAAGTGAAGACAATACGGGCGACAATAGGATGGATCATGCATACTAAGGAAGGGGAAATGAGCCAGGGAAGCAAAAGAGTTCATGCTTCCACCCCTCTACAGACCGAGGGTTATGCACTTCTCCAAGGTATTATCTCATCAATCAAGGCTCATCTGAAGAACCCATTAATTTGGAGGGACTCGAGAGTAATGGTTAGCTGCATCAACAATGTGAGAGAATGCCCAAAAGAGTTGCGGTCTATAGTTGCAGATATTATGCTCTTATGTGAAAGGTTTCAAACTGTTAAAATTATCTATGTTCCCATAAGTAAAATAGTTAATGCCCATGTTCTTGCCACTAAGGCAAGAAAGGGCAATAGTTTTAATTAATTTAAGTTTTGTGCTTATGTTCTTGTCTTTCTATCCTTTGTCAAAAAAAGAAAAAAAAAGCATATTGAATTGGAAATTTTGTTTGTACGCGAAAAGTGGCACGAGATTAAGTTTGTGTCTTTTATGTTCCCTCTGATTATCAGATTGCCCATATTTTAACAAAGGAGCTTTCGCTCATACTCTTCACTGATTTTGGGGACAATCTACAACCTCCTGCCGTTACGGCTATGGTCTGGGGGTGTATTAGAGATATTAGAATATATGTAAATATAATATTCTTTAATATGTAAATATTCATATATCTAGTATGTGGATATCTTGGTCATATTTTGTATTAGGCAAGTTTAGCTTGAATATATACACTCTTCTATGTTAATGAGATAGCGAAGGAATCAATTATCCTACAGTAGCTAACAAAGAGTTCAAATCTTCATTCTCATAATTTATGTACTACTTGCGTGTCAATATTTTTTAGAGTTAGGGCCTGTTCTCCCCAGCTTATTTTCAGTTCAGTTCAGTTCAATTCAGTTCAGTTCAGTTCAATTCAGTTCAGTTCAATTCAGTTCAGTTCAGATCAGTTCAGTTCAGTTCAGACCAGTTCAGTTCAGTTCAGTTCAGCTCTTGACAATACTTTTACTCTCACATATCACTATTCATTTCAGTTCAGTTCAGTTCAGATCAGTTCAGTTCAATTCAGTTCAATTCAGTTCAGTTCAGTTCAATTCAGTTCAGTTCAGTTCAGCTGTTTTTTGCCGAAGAGAACAGGCCCTTAGTCTTGTAAGAGATCGCCTACTTTTAAATTAAAATTAGGCAATGACAAGTTTTGTATTAAAAACATATTTAGTCCAATAGTGACTAGTTTGATTTCTTTCAGTGACTAGTTCAATCCATTTGGTAATTAAGCCTACTTTTATATTAAAATTACACCGTCTCTTTTAATAATTTGTGTATTTTTTATTGGTTGATTAAAAAAGATTCAAAATTTAATTATAAAGTCTGGAACGTACGTAGTAATAATAAAAACCAATAAAAAAGCTGGTACAACAAGAGATTTCAAACTTTGAAGCTATATTGCCTAGCATTTACAGGGAGACTGGGAGTCAGAGAGCATTATTTACGTACCAATTACCATGGTCCATGCATGGCAGAACAAAGGTTGCAAACTTGCAATAGGAGATTTAACTAGAGTTGATTATGGATCGGGTCAGACTTTGGCTAAAAAAATTAACCCGCTTTGGGCCAAAATTACGGGTCGAGCCGGGCCAAGGCTTGGGCCAAAAAAATACACGCCAAAGCCCGGTATTTTCAGGCTATTTTTTGAGCCATTTTCGGATCAGGTCGAAATATAACCTAATTTTTAAATCTAGGTTGCCCGTGCCTCGGTTTTTTGTCAAAAAATCGGGCCGGACCGGAGCCCGAACTGCCGGCCGAAAAAGTGTGTCCAAAACCCACCCATTTTCGAGTCGGGTGCATCTTGATCACCTCTATATTTAACTTAGTAACTAGTTATTAGGCCCGAGCTACGCCCCGGGTAAGAAAAATTTTCATTTATTAATATTATACTTTGATATGATAACACTAAATACAACTTGATGTAGTGGTTAAAACTCTAGTACATGAACTTGAGGTCATGGGATCAAAATCTATACTATGCAATTTCTAATTTTTTTTTATTGTACATGGATTACATGAACTAAAACTCCCTAGGGAGAGCGCAACGTGGCACCGTTCCTCGTTTACACACATCTTTTAATATATTAGTATAGATATTCAATTCCTCTACGTAGGAGGGAGAACCGAAGGCGTAATTTATTTCAGACAAGCGAGATTCAACATTTTTAGAAAATTGAGGATATCAAGTTGTTGATTCTTTAGCTATATTTCTATAATAAAATATTAAAAGGCATTTCTGAAAATATATACGAGCCACATAACACCTCCTTTATTCCACTAGGATTGTTCAATACATACATGTCATGTCAACTAACAAATGTAAATTGGCTTGTAACAAGATTTAAACCCGTGATATCTTGCTATTATACATAGCATAATTATCATGTAAACTAACCAATTTTTAATCATTCTTTAAATGTCCATGTTATTCTATTTTACCTTTTAAATGTTGATTTTTTTTATTGTATTTTCCCCTTTAATTGTTGATTTTTCTTTATTGTATTTTAATGCGAATGGGAAAAAAATACCACTTGGGGAAACACGTGGGCCCAAATACTAGTTCTACAACCAAATGATGTCTTTTGAGTTTCGAGTTTGAGGCCGGCTATCACAATATTACTACTTTATCTTTTTTTTAGTTCTACCTAAAGTACTTTGCATATTTGTTAATGCATAGCTTTAAATTTTAATATCTCTAATGATGCAGAAGAAAAGATTACTTCATTTGTTCTTTATTAATTGCTACATTATTAAAAATTTCATACTAATTGTAATATATCAATTTTTGTTAATATATTATCTCTATCTCTCGGCTCATCTCATGGGCCCTTTTTTTTCTATTTCTATCTTTCTCATATTCTTTAATATTTTTGTCTCTCCCACATGTAGCGATTGATAAAGAATTAAAGAAGTATAAAAAGTTGATATCTGAAAAATACATGTTGAGGGGCAAATACAATTAGTGAATAGTGTCAAAAATCAATATGGTAAGAACGGGAGATTTGTGTTTCATTCACTCACTCTGAATCGGGCCATATTATTTTAAATGAGCAAATTAAGTGACTTCGACACACACAAAAAAATGCTATCAAGGATAGATGATTAAGAAATAAAATCAATTAAGTAAATTATAGTATGGACTATGAACTCAAAGTATCTTATCCACAATTCACAAATTATGAGTACCAATAAATAAAATAAGAATAAGAATCTGTACATGAAGAACTAAGCGCGCGCATATATATCCAGTAATCTCCCAGGGCTATATATATATCATCAGCGTTCATGCATTCAGCTAGTAGTCGAAAGGGATATAGGCATGACCCTATGGACCCTAGCGCCACGAGCACGAAACCGAACACGAACACGACCTGCAAAGTGCTTCTCTTTGAGCAGCGGACAGCCGCCAGAGCCGCCACTCTCGGGGATAAAAGTGCACCCCGAGGATCCGGAAGCAGGAACTTGACCCTTTTGAAGAGATTGCAACATCTCTTTTTTCTTCCACCATTCTTTTTCTGAATTTGCTTCCAAAACTCTACCACCTTTGCATGGTTTGATATTTACGACGGTGAGAAACAATAATAGTAATACTGCACCAACGTAAACTACTTTCATCACTAACTTCATTCAAGATTTCAAGTACATAAGATTTGTATTTATAAGAAAATATGTATGAAGATGATCGAGTGCTTAGAAAGACAACTACGTACTCCTCTATAATATAATTAATGTTTCTTTTAGCCCAAGTACATGTATCTTGACCCCTGCTACTAGTTTGTTTCTAATCCTGGGCGCACTAGTGTGAAATTTGATATCAATATGTTGAATTAGACAATTAGTCAAGATAATTATTTGTATATAATCATATTTGTTTTTGAAGATACGGATAATTTTTATGTGTACTGTGTATTTTCAATGGTACATGTTGACGGGGATTTACACTATCTCTCAAGTGTCTTTTCAACAAATCAACAATGAGGTCAAGAAAGATCACATTAGTATATTAAAACCATCAAATAGGTTTATAGAAGCAAAGAAAATTATGTGTGAAGAACCAAAATTTCTCATTGTTTGGTCTTCTTTTAGTTTTCAACTTTGTTGTTTGCTAGTATTTTTAACAATTGTTGTTCGTCGTAATTAGATTGAGATTGAAAGAGTTATATTATTGTTAGAGGCAGAGGTGGATCTAATAAGGGTGTGGGTGGCCCATCCCCCCCTCCAAAATAAAATAGAGTTTCGATTTCCGCCCTGTTTTTGTAACAATAATAAAAGTTAATGCCCGCATAAATAATATGTGATGAAGGAAGTAGCTGAATAGTAAGTGGATCTTGCTGGTTTGAATCTGCGTAGTGCAAGGGACCTGTGTTCGAATCTTCCTTCTTGCCTTTTCTTTTCTTAATATGGTCATTACTTTATTATTTCTTCTTAACATTTCTTCTTCTTCTAGTTTTTCTTTTTCCTTTTTAAAGTTAATCTTGCTTATATCTTTTGGCCAACTTAGAAAAGTCCTTTTGACTCATTAGGTTTATCTTTAGAGTACAAGGAAGTAGGAAGCACTAAATCCATTCTTAAGTCCTCACAATTATAAAAATACAATATTTTTGAAACTTCTTCTGTTTCATAATACTTGTTATAATTCTCCCACTTTCGCTCTCTATTTTTTAAAAGCTCCTCGTTTTTTCTGTGTAGCAAGTATTATGAAACAGATGAAGTAGTATTGAAATAAATGATTGATGATTCAGTGTACAAGACGTATGGCAGACTACTGATTAGTTTACATGATCTAGTAATTATTGGTTACACTCATAACCGTCTTGAAGATTTTGGGGTCCGGTTCTAACATGAAAATTGGGCCTCTAAATTTATAGAAAATAGAGATGGAAGGTTAGAGCTCTAAAGATGGAAAGTTGAAAATCTAAAGATAAACCACTAACAAATTTATTAAGGGTGGGAAACAAGGGTGATTTCTTTAAATATGAAGTAAAATTTTAAAAATAATATATTTTGGGGCCTTTATAATTTTGGGAGCCCTGTGCTATTGGGCTCCTTGCACACCCTCATATACCCCTCTGGTTACACTGGTGAAGGCCCCCCAAAACCAAAAATTTGGGATCCGCCCCTACTAGAGGAGAGAGAGAAAAACAAAGAGTGAATGAGAAGGGGAATTTGATTGGATGGAGAAATGGTGACTTGGTGAAGTTGGACTGAATTTCAAATCCTTAGATTATTTTAGAATGGATTGCAAATTCTAAAGGATGGGGTTAATTTTTTAATGGCATGAAATTGATCCAAATGCAAATCCAATTATGGCCTGTTTGGATTCTGGAATTTCATTTGAAATTCTGGAATTGGGCCAAATCACTTGTTTGGATCATCTAAGAATTTGGAATTGTATTTGGTCCAAATCCAAGACTCATAAGAAGTAAGGCATAATTGGAGAATTTGAAATCCAACCAAAACATATGTCATTTCAAATCCAAAATAAGTGTAGTTTATTTCTATCTCCTCTCTCATCACTCTCCCCCTTCTTCTCTCTCACACCATTAACAATACCATTACAAACATGTTCAAATTATGCATTTGAAATTCTTAATTTTTCCCAAACAAATCATTTGGATTTAAATGTGGGGATTTACAATTCTAGAATTGAAATTCTAAAATTGAAATAAAATCCATGTTCCCAAACACAACCTTACCTAGTTTATCCAAACAATATGTTTGGACCATTACAGCATTTGAAATGAAATGGTGTCATCCAAATAGAAGATAAGGGACTTCTTTTTTATTCGGATATGAGTTCTATGATATCGTAGATGACGAAGATATACGTCCAAAGTACCTATACGACGTGGGATATAACTATTGTTTTGTTCAACGTGAAATTTCCTGGTACTGATGTTGGTGGCTTTGAAATTAATTAGTTCAACAATAAGACGTCTTGGACACCACTCCGGCGCCCCCCAAAACTAACAAATCTATCAGAAAGAAAAAGTTAATATTTTTAAAGCACGTTCAATTTTTTAATTTTTTTTTGAAGGATAAAGCACGTTCACTTTGAATTGGAGAATTCAATTAACAAGATATAACCTCGTATGAATTCAGTACCATACAAAAATTAATATTTACAAGATTACGTAGCTTACAAGTAAAGGAAGGACTTCTTAGGGTCTATACATTCTATACAATTGATCTAAATTAATTTTCAGAAAATTAAGAAAAGTTCAAAAGCATTACAACAAGTTCTGAAAAGTCTGAAGAGAAATTCAAGAAAGTTCATAATAATTTTTTAAATGGTTCACAAAATTAAGAAAATTTTATATTAATAAGATATTTCAAGAAAAATGTATTAAATACAGATTTATGGTAATTAAGATAAAACCACAATTGCATTTTATATTTATTGGAGTAATCTTTTGCGTGTTTTTATTTTACCACAAGTGCTTTGCAAACCAGAGTCCTTGGAACACAAAGCTTTTTTCATCACGGCAAACTACCATCGTCCCTAAATCATACTATTATCACTCTCATTTCAAAATAAGATACTCCCGAAACGTCATCATTTTCGACCAATCAGCTTAATTAACACTATCTACAAAGGCAAATCTAAAATTAATCGTCAATCGCCTCCCTCCCATTCTACAAAGAGAAATTATCCCGCTACAAAATGCTTTTACTAAAGACAGATCCATTCATGATAACTTGCCCATAGCTCAAGAAGCTCTAAATACTTTCCAAAATCGCACAATAAAACGGGTTGGTGCGCTATCAAATTAGACATGGAGAAAGCATACGACTGCAATGAATGGGATTTTCTATGGGTCGTCTTTCACAGTGCATTAAAGAATGTGTCACCAATGTATCATATACCCTAAAGGTCAATGGTAAAACCTCCCCTTGGTTTCTGCCATCCCGGGGACTTCGTCAAGGGGATACATTATCACCTTATCTTTTCATCCTTTGCATGGAAGCTTTTTTCATCACCAAACTACCAACATATCGTGTCTTATGTTTGCTGATGATAGTCTACTATTCCACCAGGCTTCCGGAAGCCTTGTAGAACCTCAAAGTCAACTTTGGAAGACTTCTGCAACTTATCATGTCAACTGGTTAATTTCCACAAATCATCAATTGTCTTCAAAAAAAATATCCAACCTTCAAGGAAAACTAATCTAGCCAGTCAATTCAATATGCTCCCGAAATCTTGTCTCGGACGATATCTTGGTGTGTTCTTTAGCTCTTTCTATCCCACCAAAAACGATTTAAGTTCAATACTTACTAAAACGGAAGAACGAATCAATATATGGGAATCAAAATTTCTATCCAAAGTAGGGAGACTCACCTTAATACAATCATATCTAGAATCCCTCCCTTCCTATACTTGCGCATCAACCCTGCTACCTTCAAGCATTGCCAAGTCTATCAACTCAATGCATTGAAAATTTTTCTGGCGCTAAAACAAAGAGAAAAACAATACCCCACTAATAGCATGGGACAACATATGCACACCAAAATTGCAAGGGGGATTGGGCCTCAAGAAAACACAACAAATGAACCAAGCTTTCATAGCCAAGCTGGGATGGAAAATCCTTACAGATCCAAATTATATTTGGGTCCAACTAATCAAGGCTAAATATCTAAATCAACACTCCTTCTTCACTTGTTCACCTAAACCACAAGACTCCCCTATTTGGATAAATATTTTAAAACAACGAAATATCCTTCACGAAGGGATTCGCTGGAAGATTGGTGTACAAATGATAGCCTCTTTAATATGCTCCAGACCTCTCAACAGTCAACTGATATCTCAATCCAGTCAAGTCAATTCATCCTGCCCAACCGCACGTGGGATTTTCGCCATTTAAAAACCTACTTCCTAACCACATCATGCATATAATAGAGGGTACCCCAATTCCTATTCGTCCCATTCCGGATGAACCAATTTCGGGCCAATCTCCAACAGGAAATTTCTCAGTCAAATCTGCCAATTGAAGTACCTACCCAATCCAAACGAAAAATGGGAATTCGACTGGATTTGGAAACTTTAAATCCCACCGAAACTGCAAATCTTCCTTTGGCAAATATGTCACAACAACCTAGATGTTCGTCAGACTTTAGCTAAGAGGCAAATAATTGCATCTAGCAATTGCGCCATCTGCAACAACGTAAGCAAAACAATAGATCGTCTATTTCTAAATTGTCCGTGACTCACTCCCCTCTGGGACTTTGGGACTTAGAAACTCTGATAGATTCGTTCCCTCATCACACCACCTACACATCATTCTTAAACAGTCTTTCTAATTTGAAGATCAATAAAAAAAAAAAAAAAAACTCATGCATAATTACATCTTCATTATTAGAAGCATTTGGAAAGAGTGAAATGATATTATTTTTAATAACGCTATCCTAAATATACACATAATCATCCATAAATCTATGTTCCTTTACAAAGGATGGATCCTCCGAGAAATAGTGGATAATTGTTTCTCTTTCGGCTCCTCGTTCTCATTTTCAATAATCAATCAAATCACCTCCATCCCCCACTACTCCAACTCCATCCTCGTCGCTTGGGAGGCTCCACCACATAACTACTTCAAATTAAATTTCGATGGTTCCGTTCGTCAGCTACCTTCTTCTTGCAACGGTAGAAATCAATCATCAGCAGCACCAGACATCATTATCAGAAATACTAGCTCTTCACTATGGTATCATCCTGGCATTCCAAAATGATATCCACCACTTCCTAATAGAAGGTGACAACCTCATGGTCATCAACTCAATCAAAGTAATTCGGCAACAACCTTGGCAGATCTCCCACACAGTCAGAGATATCCACATGTTTCTCAACTCGTTTGCTTCTTGGGACATCAAACACATATACCGGGAAGCTAATAAGGCAGCCGAGTGGATTGATAATGTGAGACATCTAGTGCATAACAAGTTTTGTATAGATGATTGTACTTCTTCCACTCTTCATAACATACTTGTAACTGATAAGGCAGGAGCTCCCATCGTCTGGAGGGTCTCCTAAACCTTTTTTTTCTTACCTTATTAAAAAAATTATTGGTAGTTATAAAGATATATAATAATCAGGCTCCAAGCTTGTTTGGTATAGTTAGTTACTACATTCACAGTGAAGGCGACCCAACAAAAAACCGCTAAAACCCCCCGGGCATCCTCAGCATCACTACCACATACAAAAGTGGGATGAGTATAGCTTAGTAAGCTATTTACATTATCAATAGTACATTTGTTTCTTGCTAAAACAGAAAACTTGGGTGATACTGAGAGATTAGCCAGCGAAGATGTGTAATTGTCGTAGGGTTGCTGGCATTGAGACCACGACAATTCCAAGCTAGGATACTCATTAGGTTGATGAGGCTCAGCCGCTCCCTCCTCGGTAGTGCGATCATCTAGAGTAATGAGCAAATCAAAGTGAAAATCCCTTGTGTCAGTAGGTGGTTTGGAGGTACCTGCTGCCATAACCATTTCAGAGTCATCGACCTTGTTTCGTTTTCTGCGACCAATCAACTTCAGGGTCGCAATGGGAAACCTTAGTTGGGCGTTTTTGAACTGTCTTGGACGTGATTGTCTCTCCCGGCTCCACACCGCAATTTCGTGCCATGGAAAGATCAGAGATACTTTTGGAATGGAAAATAGCCTGAGAGCCTAAAAGCCATACAGAAAAGCACCCTTGGCCTCCCAATCCTCAAGGCGGCGTTCATCTTTTGTCCTGAGCAGTGACATAATTGACATCCGGAATCAAGAAACTTGCATACAACTGACTACGAGCAGGCAAATGGTCACTTCTTCTTTTTCCCAGAAAATAACCAAACCTACACTCGAGTGCAAGGACCACCTGGGGTGGTGTCAGAGTAGAGTAAGGAGGAACGCTATGATGAGCGGAGGCAGACCGCATGATTTCATTCAGTTTGAAAGGACTAGTGGGAGATTATAACTGAGCATCGAGATAGGGCAGATGTTGTGGAACTGTAAAGGCTGGAACCTGCAATGACATAGTTAGTGGATTTGAATGTAACGGATGAGAGGGACGAAACCTTTGGCTAATAAGTTTGCTAATGTGTTGTAATTCGCGAGGTTCTGAGGTTGAATCTGCTTCATCGTATGGTGCTGATTGTGAGAATAGTTCATGCGCTGGTATGGCCCAAATTACCCATTAGTTGATAGACTGGACCAGGGTGATTGTACCAGTCACTCGGCCCCACTTCATCCTGGCAGGGCTCTCATAGCCCACCAAGTTGGACCACTTCTTCCAGTGTACTAGCGAGCAGAAGGTCATTGCCAAAATAAATGGCGGGTGGGCCTGGTGGGCCAGGACGCGGCTCTGATCTTGAGCATTGGACCGAGCATAATAATGTTGCAGCTTGAAGAGACTTGTGGGCCCAGTGGCCAATACCAAGAGACTGGAAAAAGCTGCGTTACACCCAACTAGAACCCTGTGGAGAAGATATCACATTGGGCCCTTCAGATGGGCTTATTAGGGGTCTGTTAAGGTCGAACTCACCCCTTTCCCTAGCAACCCGCTCTGAAGAAGGAGCCACTGACGCCTGTGATGGATAATCCGACCCATATATGCGACCCAGGAGAGGCGGGGAGCTCAGATGGATAATCCGACCCAGGAGAGGCGGGGAACTCAATTTCTCCTCCCATCTGACAAGAGTATGTTGGTACATGGAGTGATTAGAAAAACCTGACAGTGGATTTGTATGTTTTTGGGAGTGATCATCTGGAAAACCATGAAAAAGATTATCCTGCAAATCTGGAGGAGCTTCATAGAACTCATCCGAGGAGTTATCTAATGGTATAAAATTTGCATAGAAGTGCGAATACAAATAGGGATCATGATATGGGATATTAGCGGGGGACACAAAATGATGTAAATTTATCCAAGGGTTGCGGTAAATAAACCTCTCCGTGAGACCACGGACAAGGTTTGAGTAAAGCGGAATACCTTCTTGAGTTCGAAGGACTAACATATCATCATCCTCAAATGCTCGTAATCGACGTTGAATTAATTTTTGAGCATCATAGGCCGATAAATTGCATCTCCTCATGTTGTGTCCGACACAGCTGCATTCCTTACAGATTTATAAAAACCTTCATAGCGGAAGTAGACCCATGAAACTCGATTACCTACCAATGGCACGAAGCAACCCGGAACAAGAGGTTGACTGAGGTCGATGATCACCCGAGCACGGAGAAAAGGTTGAAGGGGGAGACCTTGCCCATAATTATCGATGGTGTCGACATAACCTACGTGGCTTAGAAGGCGGTCCGTCCAGGCGGAATTCAGGCAACTCCATGGCAAGTCATGAACCTGAACCCATATTCGCGCACTTATTTTAGAACAAAGAAGTAACATCGACTGAAAGAAAGAAATGCGTGTGTGCGCTTTGCCACGAGACATTGGGATAATAGTACAATATTGACAAGTTGTGCACACGATGAGCCTTTAGCGAGCGTCATTGTTGATCTGTTTTGCATGCGATGACTGATTTCATTTTATTTTTGGCGACGAGCAAACAAGAACGGTTGGAGACCGCTCCTGCCTTCAGTGGCAAGAAGATGTGCCTACTTAACCTCCTTTATAGAAACTTTCTTACAAATAACATAAGAGGACCATAATGCTAAATATTGGATCAAGTTAACAAGTTCTCTAAGGAGCTTCTCTCTCAGGGCCCGATAGCTCAGCTCAATGGGAGGGTGCTTCCTTGGAAAGTCGATATGTTGGAAGATCGGTTAAGTCTACGAGCCTCCTATATGGCGTTCCAAATGGCCAATAATTTATCCTAGAGCGGCGAGCTGCCTGTAGGCTGTACACAATTCCAAATGAGTTTGTTTGTCATTATGGTGGATGAGCACACACCCAATGCCAATTGAGACCTACCCATTGGTTTTATCCTTCTTCCATTCCTCATCCGTCAAGAATCTGAAACATGTCCCATAAGTTTCTGCATTACCAAAAACCCACGACTCTTCTTGCACCACAAATTTTTTTTCCCCACCTCCTGCCTGGCTAAGCCTGTCTTCCTAGCTTCCTGAATCTCTTCTGGTTCTAACCCCTTGAGAGCATGTTAATTGAATATAATGAGAAGTAGCCAGTGCATGATGTGCAGAGGCAAATAATACTATGAAAATTAGCATTAGAATAAGGCCGATGGTTTTCTTTTTAAGTGGCCATGAGGAGAAGTGATAAAACTATAATATAGAAAATGGCAGAAAGAAAAGAAAAATAAGCAACAGTGCAGAATTGTCCATAATTCATAAAGAACCAAAAACACAAAGGCATAAGAAGAGGAACATAATTATAATATAACGTAATTATTGATCATGCTCTTAAAAACTCGAATAAAATAAACATATCGATTTTATTACCGTTTATAATAAATTTATAAACATAATTATAATATAACATAATATTACCTGTCGGACCAAAGGATCAATAGGGATACACACAATTGATCTATCGGAGGTCCTTGTGCATTACAAGTTACAACAAGCTCGAGAGAAAGACAAGTTAGAACGCACCTTGTTTTCTTAGCAAGGGGAGAGAATTTCGGAACTAAAGCTTTAAAAAACAAGGCTAATAGCACTTGCTGTGCTGACAAAGCAAAAAACAAGGATTGCAGATTGGACCCCATAAAGAATGCCCAGAGACAAAAGAAAGGAAGCCTCATGTGTATCAACTAAAAAACTGAAAGCAAATAAGCCAGCATCGCTCTTTACAGAATGTTGTTTCTCATGAGACAGATTACAATCACCCAATTCCAAGACCAGATTCCCTTCAATACTTATTACATATTTTAGATAAAATGGCTTCTCAATGTCCATTTGAAGGCCGGAACATAGCATAACTATTTACGCCACAAGCAATATTTGAGTAGTCTGGAATATTGTACGAGTAACCATCCACCCCAGAACTCCTCATGCCCAGCAATGACAGATCAGGACCCAACAACTGCCACTGATTCGGCACTAAACTATCAACCTGCCCATTATTCATGTAAGGCATAGGATTACCTTGGGGGATAAACTCTCTGACTGAATCATAAGGACTGCTAGCACCATAATCTTGCTGGAAGCTATCATCAGGGTAACTCCTTGATCTGTCAAACCTACAAGAACTTCCCAGAGAGCCCGCTTCATTCAATTGGTTAATATCAGTAGGGTAACTCAACTGCCGACTGAAAAGAGTGGGACCACTTCCAAGACCCTGATAAACCATGTTCCCATGAGAAGCCCTCCCAATGACCTGCTCATCATCAAGTAGATCATTGATAATGTCAAGGTGGGGAAATTCATCAGCCAGCGCACTCTGGACTTGACGACCGGAAGTACCGGCTAACAACCCCGATGGAAAGAGTTCATGATGTACACTGTTCATGGGTCGATACAGATCAAAGTTTGGAATATCATTATGCATGGATTGAGAATCATACATCAATCTTCTATTAACATCTCTCTGGGGGCTCTCCATCCATGGTTGACTTCGAGCCTCATCCTGAGGAGCTGCATTATATGACATGCCTGAACTGACACCGTTGGGTTCCATCCTTTCAGATGCCGGAGAGAGATATACAGAATTGGGCACCAAAGCGGGCTGTTGTGCAAATGATGTTGGTGTGTTTACCATTGCACTACTTGGCTGACAGGGATACGTCAAACCAGCAGCACTTGCACTATACGAATTATTACCTATAATGGCATTCCTATAGGACTGCGGAATATAAGGATGGGCTGCTGCAGAGGAAGGGTCCGGACCCAAGCGACCAGCAGCACTACTAGAACGCGACAATGAAGGAGCGTTTGAGGCTGCTGCCTGCACCATGGAAACAGCCGGCGCAGCAGGAAGAGACCCAGGAATAAGAGGAGCACTTGACGGCCTTGATAATCCTGCGGTCTGCTGTCCAGTAAGCTTCTCTGATGGTTTCAGAACAGTGGCCCTTATGGAATCGGGTTTAGATGCAGTAGCTGTATAGGATGATGCACTTGATGTTGCCTTGTCAGTTTGTTGTTGCCGGTTTAAAGACGTTTTCTTTGATGGAACCAGATCAGTATTAGTGCTTTTCACGTTATGATTTGCTGGAACGGCAAGTGGTGGGGTTGAATTTCTAGGAGGGCTCTTAGATGGGTGTGGTGCCACTGCCACTTTTTCCTGAGATAGTACTATATCAACATGGTCCCTATTGTCCTTCTTGCTTGGCTTTCTCTGCAGCAACACAACCTCCTCTTCCTGCTGAATTAACATAGCAACCACATTGGCATAACAGCAAATATTAAAATGTAAAAATTGACGAAGTTTGCAGATGATATAAAAGTGGTTGTTTGGAAGATCCAAAGCACATAATATGCAGAAGAGGAATCCCTGCAAGATGGGAAAGCACAGAAGCAAAACAAACCAGACTCAAGAGTAGTTTAAATTATGGGATTTACCGGATCAGTCACCACACTCTTTTAAGAGCAATATTATCAACATCAGCCAGAATTAAATTTAAAAAGTAAAAAAATCATTTAAAGCAACAACCAGAATAGTTAAGGCAACATCCAAGAATGAAAAGTGATGAGCAAATGCATCATAAGAAGATAAGAACAACGAGATACTTTATATCAGAAAGCAACAAGATAACAGGCAATACAATTGCAGAGTGCACTCACTTTCTTTACAGCATTCAACTCCGGCCACTTTGTCCTATCCTGCAAGGAAGTGACAGCACCCTCGGACTCAACTGCTTTGCGACTAGGAGAAGCATCATTCTGGAAACCAACTTCAGCAGGTTCACATGGCCGACTATCTGCCTCATTTGCACCACCATATTCCTCAGATGTCCCCTTACCTCGCTGATTCTTTCCTCTACAAAACCAGATTCCAGAGTCAAACCTAAACCTAGTTTGGTTTAAAACTCACAGTGGGCAGACATTTACCTTGATGGTGATTTTAGACTTTTGTAGTCTGTAAAATGAATTGTTCTGCATGATCCATTCATAACTATGGAAGGGGCAGAATCTGTAGAGCATGTGGAGGAGCTATCATCCATAATATACGAGCTCCTCTTATCTACCATTCCATTTTGTACAGTTGATATACTGCTAATTTCACTACCACTGGCTTCAGCAGGGGGGTGAATCTCTGGTGTATCTGTATCCCAGTTAACAGGACTCACAACTCTGTCTTCTAAATCAGGCTGTAGCATATCTGCAGCACATTCCACGGAATCAGACACATCAGATACATCTTCAAGTGCATCATCTTTGTCAGCCATAGTTTCAGACTCCAGCGGGTCTTTCTTTCCAGCAGTTAGATTTTCATACAGTTGTTTGTCTTGCACTGCGACGACAGGTTTGTCATCCTTCATTTTGTCTTTTCCCTTACGATTGTTCCGCTTTTGCTTGCCCTTTTGTCCAAATAAATGGAACATAACAATCAGTTTTTTTGTGAACAAATTTAGCCATATCAACACAAAAAGCATAAAAGTATGCCAAGTGCTGACAGAAACATTTAGAATTCAACACCCAAAATTTATTCACTATTAGAAGACGGCAAGACAAAGTAGATCATGATGGATGACATGCAACAAACTACAATAGTTACCACCTTAATGGTAAACCACAGAGACGGAAACAGTGTAGTTGCCTCAATAAACTAAAGTTTTCTGCAAGAGTATCCAGGGTATCATAGCTCTGAATCAAATGAAGAAGTTATCGCATTTTGTCATTTCAGCGTAATATAACCACACCAACTGAAATGAAAACACAATTTGGAGGAATCTCATTACTTGACACCACTCGCCTCCTTATCATTCAAGGAGAGCCAAAACCAAATATAATATCTAATTTCCCACTCTAGTTTCTAAAACATTTGAGAGTCAGCTTCAGACTACTAGAAGTTTCAAAAATCAATTGTTGCATAATGAAAAGCAACCTGTTTTTTCTTTGATTTTTTGTCCTTATCTCCAGCACCTCGCTTGGCCTTCTCACTCTCAGCCAGCCACGCAGCCTCCTCTTCACGAATGAGTTCCTCTTGTCTCTTTAAAGCGACAGCTTCCTGGTAGGCCACTTCAATTTTATTGCTGTATAGTTGAAAGATGTTTTAGTAACTGCACACCATTTGAGAGACATTTGGAGTTCAAATATACTTTTATAGGAACAAAGACCTGAAAATATGAGCAAGCACAAAAATTTCCACCGTCCTTCGGCCTAGTTCCGTCAAACGCCTCTCATCACGCTCAATCGAGTCTTTGTTGGGATCCTCTCCACTACCTCCATCCTACACACAGCTCTAGATGTATCAAAATTCTCAAACAATTGCATCAACAAACAAGAGACAGTGATAAAGTAAAGGACAACAGTGCAAAGGTAAACAATCTTCCTCCCTCCAAAGCAATAACCTTAATTAAGATCTCAGGTATACAGTTACAAGATCAGGACATCATTCAGTGTTCAAGTCTCATGACTGCTTGCAGCGTGATGCATAACAACAACATAATAAAACAAGCGGTGCTCTTAAGTCGGGCAAATGAGAAAACCTCTATGCACAACAACATACTTTCACAATACAGTAGACTTGATAGCTGAACCCAACAAACCAGTGGTAAAGTTGGTATAATAAAGAAGTCAAAATTATGACAAGCAAACATCAAAATCAATTAAGACAGTATTAATGTCAAGTTTGTGCTTCAGATAAGTCAAAGTCCTCATTATCAACAATGAAAATCGGAAAGTAAAATCCAAATTCCATCCGTATGCTTAAAAAGAAAGAATGTTAATAACTCCACGTTGAATAAGAATACAAGATAATTCTTAGTCAGATTCAGGGTCAAAGACTGCATGCACATAAAAAAAAAAGGACCACAAATATGGAAAATGGAAAGAAACGCCGAGGATACAATGCTGAGGCTTTTAAACAAAAATATAAAGGAAAACCATTCAACCCAAAATTTTAGAAACAAGTAGATAAGAAACCAAAGGGCTAGGTTGAATCCCCAACTAGAAATCATGCTTTAAAATGTGACTGCTAAAGAACCCCGGGAAATAGTAGTAATTAGAAGTCAAACATGAACACACACACACACCAACCTACCCTCCTCACACACACTTTCTTAGATAGAACTCACCTTGGTGCGGTTCTGAGGACCCTTGTCATCCTTTGGAGGCAATGGTTCCATGGCAGCCCTCTCAAGTAGTAATAAGACATCATCTACCAAAACAAACACATCCTTCTCCACTCGAACAATAGGAGCAGGTGTATCTTCACCCTCTAGTAACTTTTCCGTTCCTTTTTTGCCTTTGCTTTGACCTTCAAGAGCTTTCAGCCCACTGTACAATGAGTCCATAACTAAAGTAGATGTGACCTCCTTCTCTATAAAAAAATGCTTCACAACAACTTTTAGTATCATCTCTTTCTTCTCCCTTGACATGCGACGTCTCGTATTCTGATCCATTCCTAGCCAAAATGCACAAAAACTGCCAGCACAAATATCAATAAATAACAAACATAACGATAGATTTTGGAAAAGATATCCACTCAAATTTGATTAAAAAATATAGACAAAAATTTGTTCACAAAGACCAAAAGCACTATATGTCCAATAATGCGCAGCAATCACATCAGATGAACTCCTAACTTTGGAGTATGGAATTGCAAGAATATACAAAAAATAAAAGCAGTATAGCAACTATAAATTCATACTAGTGCAATAATTACATCATATGAGCTCCGAACTTTGTATCGCAAGAATATACTAAAAATAAATGCAGTGTGGAACCAAGAAAACTTGAAAAAAGCACATGATAGATAGATGAGAAAACCACATCATACATAAACTGAAAATGTGTTGTGAACACCTGGTACAGCAACATTTATTTCCATCAGTGAAGAGCATATGGAAAATAACTATAGACCGAGTCATCTTTAACTGTGGAATACATATAACAGTTTCACAACTCAGCCAGCATTTTCACAATAATAGAGAAACACACCTTGACCACCTAGCTTTGTCCTCTATCAGCTTTCCGAGCTTTCCTCTTCTCTCTTCAACAAAACGCCGGCAGATCTGCTCAACGTTGGTTAGGTACACTCGAACAAGTTCTCTTCTATACGCACAGTCCAGACAGCGAAATGGCCGATCTGCCTTCTCCCTACAACCAATAGGCACACAGGTAATCCAATACGCTCAAATAATAGTACATAGCTTTTTCATCAAATAGGGAAGAAACTTCCCCAATTACATGTTACAATATGAATGTTCGATGAGAGAGACTCATCAAAATCAACTACAGCCAAACACAACTTCATGCCTTGAATTTAGGAACAAAGAGGTCCTCCTTAAAAGTTCTTGAGAAAAAGATTAGTCATAAAGGTCAATCACATTGCCATGCCACCAAATATCCAGTAGTCAACCACAGATTTAAAAAACTTGGCCATTTGTTTAGACAGCTCCAGCTTAATAACATACACACCAGAGAGCACTGAAGATCAAGTCGATTGCACGAATAAAGAGGACTATGATTTACTACTTCAATATGCCAGCCGAATATCTGAAGGGGTGAGGTATCCCTTTCACATAGAAGCTAATCAGCCAACAAATAATACTACCTCCATTTCATTTTAAACGCAGCAATTGGAGTGGCACGAACTCCTAGTTAAAATTTCTTAAGGGGTGATTACAAAAATGAAGGGGCATGTGATTAAACTTATGTGGAGAGAGAAAGTGGGGCCAAAAACAAAACAAAAAAGTCAGCAACCATCACCAACAGTAAGCAACCACCACCAACACAACCACTGCCAGCACCGACCACTACTTCCACACACCGCCAGGCTACTACCAGCAACCACACTGCCAACCACCAATACAAACCACCACCACCCACTTTCGTACATCCACCCACAAAAAAAAATCAACCACCAGTCCACCACCACATCAAAACCCCAATTGAAAATCACCGCTCCTACCACCGTTAACCACAAATCGAAGTCCCAAAAAACCCCATCACCGTCAACCCCGCAACCCCCAACCAGCACCACCAAAATCCACCGCCAGCACCACCTAAATCCTACCAAATCCCGAATCGACCACCAAATAGAACAAACAAAACAAAGAAAAGCAAAAGGATACGAAGAAGAAGAGAAGAAAAGAAAAAGAATTGTGCAGTAGTGTGAAGAAGAAAAGAATTAGAGAGAAGAAAATCTGAAATTAAAAGAAAAAAAAGTAGTAGAAGATGAAAGCAGAGAAGTGAGAAGAAGATAAAGGAGAAGCAGGAAAGGTCGCGGTTTTTGGGTGGTGGTAGCGGCGATCCATGGGGTGGCGGTGGTGGTGGTGGTGGCGGTGACGGCTTTGGACTGGTGGTGGCAGCAGTTTTGGGTTGGTGGTGGATGTTGTTAGGCAGGAATGGTGGTGGTATAGGAGGAGAGAGAGAGAGTACAAAGGTGGAGGAGGTGCTAGATGAGGAGAGAGAGTGGGGTAGGTTACTCTAATAAAGGTTAGATTATTTTAGTTAATAATTGATTAGAGAATTAATACTAGGTTTAATTTTAAATAAGAGGTATTTGGGTAATTTTATGGTGAAAAATTATGCCATAAATGGAAAGAAATGAATTCTTGCATTTAATTTGAAATTGCCAAAGAAGAAACTATTGCATTTAAAACGAAACGGAGGTAGTACTAGAAAATAATAACATCATGACCTTTGCTTGTAGAGAATAATAGCTAAAAAGCAAACACAACATAGTGGTTATGGTAACACAATTGAATTTCAAAGTTCCAAGCAATTAACAACAACATACTCCCATGCTTTGTAGTATATGCAAAAAATTATTTCACGAGGAAAAACTTAAACCATTGATTATCTTTAAAAATTATAAAAGAAAATGAATATTTCCAAAATACATATTAAAAAATCTAATAAGATCGCACATATCAGTTTTACACAAGGTAAATTTGTGAAGTTCAACTGGAAAAAAGTGGACAAAGCAAATTTTGAAAGATGGTAAAGGCCTGTTGTAGTGACTGTCAGCCATGCAAAATCTTTACAATCAGCGTTTGCACAAGAATTGAGAGAGGCAAATTCAAGAATGTAATGTGGTTACAATTTTCAAAAGCCCGGACAGCAAATGTTCAACAGAGTCAGCTGATTGTCTGCACTAATTCCAAACCAAGTTCTCTCTTTCTACATGAACAATTTGCGACTATCTTATAGATTGGAAAATGGCTTATCAACCGACAGAAATACTTCCTCCTCTTTCAGATCAATAACATTCTTTTTTCATCCAAAGAGGCACCAAAAAAATAAGAGAAAAAAATGCAAACTACCTGATCACTTGAACTTGAGCCTTAATGGTAAGTACGTCGTCTGCATCCACAAAACCATCTGACACTTTAGATAGCTCCATAAACTTTTTCCACCCCCAATCATGCTCTTTTTTCCAGAAACGATGTAACGTATCTGCGACAATTTACACATCTCATATCAATATCAGGAAAACCATTCAAGACGCAGTTGCATGTAAAGTAAAACATCAGTTTTTTGACCACTGACCAGAATATTTCGACTTTTTTGCATCTTTATTCACAACAGCGATAGTGAATTGAGCAAAGTGACTCCATCCTGATCCACCAAAAAAGGAGAAACATTTAAGTGAGCAGAACTTGAAACATAAGTAGACTAAAGGGTGGGTGAGCAAAGCAAAGCCGTGAAGAATATTAATAGACAACTCAACCAAACCTGGAAGAAGCTTATCATGGTTAGCAACACAAAGAAACAAGGAGAGATGGTTACAGACATCACAGCCCTGAGGATATATCAAGATGTACCTGCGAAAAACAGAAGCGACATCATACTTACAGAATGCTTAGATAACTGAATCCAAACCCCAAACTAATACTCGTACATTAATAACACTAAATTACAGTACTAGATAACAAAAATAAATATCAATTTACAAATGGCTACCATCAAACCCATCAGCAAAGAAAACTTGACAATGGGTACTCGTAAATACAATGAGCAATTATGCTGTCAGCACATTAATATAATTACGACATTTACATTGAATGTCAGTTTCATATAAAAAATTATGTTCTAAGAAAAACATGCATAACTTGACAAAATGTTTAAAACATTGATAGGATTAGCTTTAAATGTACAAATGGAACTGATCAAAATCTGTATTACATAGATGGGTGGTAGAACATCGATATCAGGTAAAAATCAGAGATTGAAGACAAATAACTATGATAATGGACAATGACCACCCTCACAGAGCACACATGAGCAAACAGAAGCCAAGAACTATGAGCATGAAAAGTACGACATAGGTTGGCCTGCTCGATACACACAAAAAGATTTAACCTAAGAGACCCTAATTCATAAATGAGAAAAAATAGGAACAGGGATAGCAACGAAATATCAAACTACAAAAAGAAACTAACCATTTGTAGCCGCCAACTTCAAATGCATTACTGCGAAGCTCTCTCTTGTTAATCGTTGAAAACTTATCAATCCTCCATGTGTACTTACCAAACAGCTCTTTAGGCTTTGGCCCTGCAAGAACGGAGACGAATATCTCAAATATGCTAACTGGGAAATTATCTTGATCGGAAAAACACAAGTAGCAACACAAATACAGGAAACTTTGTTACTTTTCACTTTCTTTGCTCCAATGAACAAATTAGCAACAGCATACCTAGTCGTACATCAAAAAGAAGACTATACCAACTAAAAGGGGTAACTAGAATGGAAAGACATATCATAAACAAGATGTAAGATCAAATGCTCATAAGGAAAGCAGAAAAGAGGGCATTAGACAGGAAAAGAAGCTGAGAGGGTACCAACCCATACCAAAAAGTGACCTCAAACGTTGACATGAAGTGGTCCAAATGTTCGAAATGGACCCCTAAACAGCATAGGCTGAAAGGAGTTGTTTCAGAGAAATACAAACCATTTCATCAAGAGACATACGTCCATAGAATAATTTTCTCAACAGTATATCCTGTGTGAGCCATCATTATTTGAAAGCATACATACACATGTTCCAGAAGTCGAGACCCTTTCTAATGAGCAAACAGAAATATTTAACCTCTCCTTTGTACATGTTAACTTAATATTTTTAATAGATAGCACTATAATATCCATAAGCCATCAGCATTGCAACTCGCACAGTTTAGGTTTAGTTTAATTATGAGAAAGATATTTGAGGCGTTGCACACTCATAGGAAGAACTTGCTGGCAATTAAAAGAAGAAGTTTCCCCCAAAAATTTTCATGTTTAAGAGTTTCACACAGGAAGCATGACCTTTTATAAGAGCTCCCTTTCATCATAAGCACTCGTAGTCGTATGAAGTCTCAAACAATGGTTCTCCTTTCCATCATAAGATTTCAAAAAAGTCCTTTCACGTGACAGGATTTTCTATAATAATACACGAAAAAGTGAATCCTACTACAAAATTTACAAACTTTGAGCAATATGCAAAAATATTAAGAATTACAGACAAGTATCTCTTTAGTTTCAATGACACGGCACTCAAAGCACTTTCCTATTGTATCTAAGGCAGTCCCTTCCACACAGCTATGCTTTAAATAAGTCATAATACCATCCAATTAAGCTAACATGCATTGCCATTGATACGAATCCTAAAGCGCCAATGACGAGAGCGGTAGATAAGCAAGTGGTTTCGTTAAGTTTAATATCTTTGGCGGACTTGCCACAACTTCTGTATCAAGCGCATTCAAGATTGCTTCTAATCTTGAGATTTTTGTACAAGTCTTTTGTAACAATGGCAGCATCAACCAAGCTTCTGATGGTTCCTCTGAGTAGTAACATGTAATTACATCATAATCAGCTTATTGATGGGATCCAAGCGTTCCTAATCAAGGTCTTGTATACCTTCCGAAAACCAAAACGACAACAAGGGTTTATAGGGGGGAGTATCCCCAAGAACGGGGTATAATATAAGGGAGCCAATTTAAGCAAACAAAAGCAATTGACTTGTAGAAATAGGACGACAAGCAGCTCCAACCTCTCCATGAAAGAACAATATATTCCCCTCACTGATCCAGTGAACAGTATGCAACAGCACAACAATGACATATATACTTGTGTATTAGCTCTAGGTAGAATCATTACATCAGCAAGCACCCCTATGATAACTAAAAGCAACACAAATAAACAATGGGTTATTCTCTAATTCAAATACCTTTGCAATTTGTGATGATACTGATTAACATTGCTCAGAAAAAAATGGCAGATACAGCAGCATTAGCAAAAAGCCGGGGAAAATCAAAGCGACAGGCTAAAAATTACCTCCATCATCATCACTATCATCAGCATCCCAATACGGAGGTGAAGTCGAGGGGACTCCATTCTCAACCTGGTCCGGAGAGCGCCATTCAACCATTTCATCACTTGATTGGCTGCGTTGCACAGTTGATAATTCCTCCAATGACCTTCCACCAACAGAGTCCTCACTCACGTTTGCAGCCATAACCTAACCTAAAACCCCTCCCCTCTATCCTCTTTAAGCTTCTCCCACTGTAAATCTAATGCAAATTCATAAACCAACACAAAGTCAAAAACAAACAATTCAAAGGCAGCAAATTTCGGCATGTACACTGTCAAGCACTGCACAAATAAATTAACGAACAAAAAATAGATCAAAAATACTGCGATTGACAAATTTCTCAGCAAAAAATGAAATTTAATCACAAATCTCAAATCAAATCAAAAAAAAAAGAAAAACATATTCGTAAACAAAAGCAAAAATAACTCCAAATTTGCATGTACTCTAGAAAAAGGTTCCCTTAGACAAAACCCTAACCAAAAATAGACCTAATATTAGTGTATACAAATTCGATAATCTCGATTAGCGGAAACAATAAGAAGCGCGAGATTAATTTATTATAAAAAAAGAGCTTAATCTGAAAAACCCTAACTCCATAAAAAAACGTTCGAGCAATAAAATTGGGTAAAAGAGGTGAAGGATAAATAATAATAGAAATTAGAATCGGATGAAAGAAGAGTGTAAGTAACATAGATCGATTAGAGAAACGAACCTGAAATGTTTGAGACAAAAAAGAAGCGAAAGTTTAATTGGACAAATTTTGTCGAAGAAATATAAGAGAGATAGAGAAGAGAGGAAGAAAGAGGAGAAATGGGATTTTTGAGGTCGAGCTGCAGCGCAAACGCACAACAATTATAACATTTTTTTGTTTTTATATAATAATCATAATAATAAACTTTATTATTCTAATGTGAGTATCAATATGTTGTCTTTTAAGTAGAAATTCATGGCAAAAATGAGCAGAAAGTGATAATTTTTACTTCTCTAATATGAGTATCAATATGTTGTCTTTTAAGTAGAAACTAGTTACTATGTCCGAGCTACGTCCGGGTAAAAAAAATTTCATTTATTAATATTATAAATTAAGATGATAACACTAAATGTTATTTGGTCTAGTGGTTAAGACTTTAGTATATCTTCCTGAGGTCTCGGGATCAAAACCTATACTACGCAATACGGTCAGTTAACGATGGCGTCGATGTGTGGGTGTTTCACTTGTTAGGGCATTCATTATCAAGGTCTCGGGGTTTTCGATTTACAAATAATAATGAAAAAAAAAATTAAAATGGAATTATATGTTTTGCTAAAAGTATAGATTATCCTCTAGAATAGAGGTTGATAGAGAATAATATTGCGATAATATTTTCTCATTGTCTTATAATATACTTTGTATTATTTTCTAACTATGTTATGACTCAAATTTTTTAAACATATATATTGATCAATACACAACACTCCAAACTCAAGGAGTTTTACACAATCCAACATGGTATCAAGAGCGCACGTTAGGCATCCTCCCTACCCACAAATTTTTCGACCCTCTTGGACTTTTCGTCCATCCCAACACACTTTTACTTTATCATACTGCTTCCCTTTACATGAGATTTTTTCTTGCAGTAAGGTTTGTGCTTGCTGCCCAGATTTATTACTTAACTTTTCTACACTGCTTTCCGCTGCTTCTCGTCCTTCATGGCTAAGGATGATGTCCCCAAGGATGCCGAGTCTCCCCCCCCCCCCCCAAACCTACCTCCACCGATTATCACCCAGCCCAAGCCATCTCAAACATCAAAAACGACATCCTCATCATCCTAGACCGAGAAACTCCACACTATTCCAACTGGGTTGAGTTGTTTGAAACTCACTGTCATGCGTGGAACGTTCTTGATCATATTGATCCACAAGCTCCTCGTCCCAACATCTTCAATGCCCTATGATCGCGTCTTGACTCGATTGTGAAAGAGTGGATCTATGGCACTATATCACCCGATCTTTTACAAATCGTCCTTTATCGGGGTGCCACGGCTCAAGAAACACAGGACCGTCTCAAGGCTATCTTCCAAGACAACAAGCATCTACTCGTGTCGTTTACTTGGAGAACGAGCTTAACGCCTTGCATCTCTCAAATTTTGCCGATATTTCAACCTACTATATGAAGTTGAAAAACTTCAAGGACCAGCTAGCCAATGTCGATCAATTAATCTCCGAAAAAAACTTGTTCTTCGTATGGTTGTTGGATTAACCAATACCAATTATGATAATATTGCCTCTATCATCCAACAGTCGGATCTGTTGCCAACATTCGAAACTGCACGATCAAGACTCCTCCATGAAAAGTCTCGACGCGCTAAGGGTCGTCGGCCCAATCTTTCGCAACATCTCAGGCACCGGCGGCACAACCTCCGGCACAGGGACTCACTCAGTCACCGTCGCGCGGTGGTGGCCACGGCGGTGGGCGTGTTTGTGGCAGGAGTCAAGACGACAGGGTCGTAGGCATGGAAGGGGGCCGGGTAAATCCCGCTCCTTTAATCATTCTAATAACAATTCTAATACTCAGTCCAACAACACCACACCAGGCCCACATCAGTTATGGACCCCGCATGCCTAACCTGGCTAGGAGCAGCCCCCTGCCCTTTAAACCCAGCAGATTCTTATGCGTCCATATCCATGTAATACCACGAATTTTCAAAGATTATTTTATTATTTATTAAGATTTAATATTATTTCCACTTGAAATTATTTTATGATAATGAGATTTTATTTGTTAACTATGTTTATAAAAAATAATGAGTTCATTTAGTTTTGATTTATTCAACAAGTTTCAATTAAATCATTTACTTGTTTTATTATTCATTTCATTATTTCTAAATTAATTAAACTCTTTACTTTTGGTTGTGAGAATCTTTGTTCAAGTTGTCCATCCATTATTAGCAATCCAAAGCCCAAATATAAGTCCTTATCCATACACTTTTTCTTTTAGCCCAAAAGAAAAGGTAAATTAAAAACAAAAAAAGTGAAAACAGTTTTCACCATCTTCCTCCCTCCTTCCTCCCTCCTTCCTCACCTTCTGATTCAGCGGTAAATGAGTTAAATTGGTCATCAATTCTCAACTTTTGTCAGTAGAAAATTTAATTTATTCCCAACCACAATATCAGATTTAGGGGTAAATTTTCAAAGGCTAGACTCCATAGCCTTCTCACCTCTCACATCTACCATTAATGGCCTTAACCAACCTCCACTATAACTACTGAACTCCACTCACTAAAATCCTCAAGCAATCTATCTCAAAAGGTTTGCTTCAATTCATTTCTCTCCCTCTTCAATTTCTGAATTTTTGTTTTGAAAAGATAAAAATAAAATATTCAATCCTCCATTAACAACCTTCTCCACCTTTGAACCACCGCACCACCGAAAGAAAAAAACCCACCCGACCGCCTGAACCACTTGACCACCCTTCGCGCAGTCGCGCCAACCAGCCTTCAACCTCCCTAACTCGCGACCTTCGCGCATCCCCTGCAGCCCATCGCAGCCTCCCCTGCTGTGTCCCTACTGTCGCCCAGTTCGCGGCGCCTCTCTCCGACCATCGAGCCACCGAAAACCGCCGGCCACAATAGCCACCCTTCCTCCTTCTTCTCCCCTACTTCGGCCTCCCTTGTCCTTCTCTCGTCCCTCCTTACGTCGTTTCTCAGTTTGAGAAACCGAACTTTTTTTTAAAAAAAATCTCCTTTTCCTTTTTGTTTAATTAGTTTTACTTAGTTACTTTTATTGTTAACACAAAATCAATAACATTCCTAAATTAGCCTATTTTTAAAGTTAGTATATTTAGATTGACTTAAATCCTTTATAACTTGATAAAAGTTTTCTAATTTTTTTTCTAAAATGAAATAACGAGTAAAATAAAGTTAGTTTTCTATGTTTAAAATAATTGTTTAAGTTAATAAAAATTAAGTTGAAGTAATTTTGTGAATATTTAAAATGATCTCATACATAGTGTGAAAACTATAAACTTTGATTTATAAACTCTCTTAAGTTCATTAAGAATTTCGTTAAAGTTATTTGAATTATTTAAAATTGCTTATTTATAAAAAGGGGTTATTTAGGAACTAACTTAGATCTCGTTAATATTTATTGTAGACTCAGATTTCGTAGACGATGATTATCAAGAGCGCTAATACGTTCATGAACTTAACTTTGGGCACGCGTCACGAGATAATCTCCGATGCCCATCTTAACATAGATCCCGTTAGAGTGAAACAAATTGATTACGTGATTATTACGTGCTTATAAAATTTATAAGTATGGACTATAATTATGAGTTATCGATTTAATGTGGATTATGAATACGAATGAGAAAATGAACAACGATATGGATTTCGATAATGAATCATGACTATGGACGATGTACGATACGACAAAGATGTTATTATAACGTTATTAAAATCGATTAGTGTCATTTAATAATGTTATGATTATTCTTACTATATTATTATTACTATTATTATTATATTTATGATTATCATGAATATTAATATCGTTATTAATATTGAAACTTTATGGAAGTTGGAATTAGTAAGAACTTGTGATAATGAAATTATTATGCATATGAAGTGATACATGAAATCAAGCTAAGTGACGATTGTGTTTATGAAATGAGCTATTGAAATCCCTATGAATGGATTGAGATTATGATATGTTCACACTAAATTGAACAAGATGACGTAAATGTGTATGTGATTTATGTGATGACTTAATTAAAAGATGTAAATCACGTAAAGTGAAATATCGGAGGGAAAATGATGAACATGTTGCCCTGTATGAGTGGTTCAGCGGCCACTACAGGTTCTCTAGTTACTATGTTGATTATGCTGTTACTGTCTTTCTTCTATCTTGTTGTGATCCAAGTAGAAGGGGTGTGCACATTAGGGACTCTGTTATTATGGCCATTATGATTTCGTAGGTAGTGGTTACAGAGGGTTGCCCCGGCCTACAAGTAGGTGGTTACAGGGGTTTGCCCCGGCCTACAATGTTGAAGTAAGTGGTTACAGGGGTTAGCCCCGGCTTACTGGCGTTCTCTTTCCTCTCCTTAAATAACTGGATTAATTGAACCAATAATGTGATTATTCAATGTGTGTGTGTATATATATATATATCATGTGTGTGTGTGTGTGTGTGTATGTGCTATGACTTCCAAAACTAATAATCTACTATTTTATAAAGTATTTTCAACTTAAGTATTTTACGGGATGGAGTTGGAATTACTCAGTTTTTCTGATTTTTGGGAGCTTGTCTCTCTTATCTCTTTTCAATATATTTGTGCAGCTGGATGATCGACCAGGGAAATAATAAGGGAGATCATTTAGAGTTGTCATCCACTTAGCAAATGATTAGCTTCCGCTGGAACTCTGAAACACTTAATTAGTTAGTGATGTCTAACAAACAATTTACTTTGGTTGTAAAAAATTAATGAATGTGAGTTTAGTTTGTTTTAATTTAGCCTTGCATTTATTTCCAAGGAGATAAGTGCGGCGGTAGCGCCATCCGTCGAGTCGAACCCTCGTGGATTTATTTTCCCTCAAAACCCGAGTCTTATCGAATGAAGAAGGGTTCGAGTCGGCGAGGGGGTGTTACAATCCAGGCACACAACAATATGCTTGCTCCATGCCTCGTTCCTACCCTCAAGCCCACGTGGCCCAACAACAGCTTTATGCTGCCCCCACAACCCTCTCACGGACCTCTCATGACTCCTATTGAGCTAGGCAATTCGTTTGCCACTATGAGCTTTCAACTGCATGATGATTCGTGGTATATAGACTCTAGTGTGACATACCACATGACCAACAATTTCGGTACTCTCTTACCCCTTTTTAATTTGAGCACTAATAATCATATTTTAGTTGGTAATGGTTCTCGCATTCCTATTAAGGGTTATGGTCATGCTTCCCTACCCAATACCACACCCACCCCACAAGTGGTCTATCCATCAGCTTGATGTCAAAAATGCCTTTCTCCATGGTGTTCTCTGTGAGACAGTTTATATGCATCAACCTCCGGGGTTTGTTGATTCTCGCACTTCTCATTATGTACGTCGTCTGCGTAAGGCTCTTAATTTATAGCTTCAAACAAGCGCCTCGTGCATGGTATCGACGTTTTGCTACTTATCTCTTGCATATGGGGTTTGTCATTACTAAGAGTGATGATTCCCTTTTTACCTTCCATCATGGCTCCGATATTGCATATTGGCTTTTGTATATAGATAGTGTAATAGCTCCGATTTCTAAACCGTCTTATTTGTTGTTAATTATAATATTAGCCAAATCATATATTAAATACTCTTGTTTTATTTGAGGTAAAATATAAATATTATATTTACAACGATCTTATATTATTTTATTGATATTGATAATATGTTTTGTATGAACATAGTAAATATAATTACGAAGTTCATTATCTTTGATAGCTTAACTACTTTATTATATTTTCGAAATTCTTTAGAATAATTGGGAGTTCTAGTATAGTTAAAGTATTGCTTTATTTTATGTTTTAAGGAAGTTAAGTCCACTTAAGTTTAGAGTTGTTTAAGTCCAAAGGAAAAAGGAGAAAAAGAAACCCATCTCCCTCATTTTCTCTCACATCTCGTTTCCGATGTTTCAAGGATCCAAAGTTACAGCTCCTCCTTCCTCCCTCTCTTTGTCTTCCCTTCTTGGTGCCACCAAGCTAGTTCATCTGATTAATCGCAACCTACTCAGATTGATGAACTATTTCACTTTGGAATTCTTCACTTAATTGGAGAGAACACCCGAAATCCCCAAACCCCAATTTCTCTCTCTCGTCCCCTGTGTTGCACCGCGCCGCCTTTTCTCACCGTCATCCTTGTCGTCGATGTTGTCGCTACTAGCCACCGCTGCTCTTCCCCTTTTCTTCTTCTCTTCTTGGTTGTTGGTGCTGTTGCCCGTATCTTCTCCCTCCTCTGTTCTGGTTCGCTGCTGCTACTTCGAGCGTGGTGTCATCGTCACTGTTGCCGTGTTGCTACTGTCTTGCCGCATGTGACGCCTCATCTGCCATTGTGAGATGGTCGGGAGAAAAGGGTACTTTTCCCTTTGTGTTGTGAGTTCTTGTGCATTGTTGGTATTTTTGTTCTGTTATTCTTGAATTGTTGTTGATGTTGGTATGTTGTTGTTATTGTTGTATTGTTGTTGCGGTATTGCTATGTAGTATTGGTTTTCGTTGGTATTGTTAGGATTCCTTTTCAAGCTTAATCAGATTATATCTCCAATCAGTTAATGTACAAATAAAATCATGTGATGAATTGGGTTACTTTTGCTAAGTTTAGTTATATTGCTAATCTACAAGTATCAATTCATAATATGTTATTTCACCAAATACCCCTGACAAAAAAAAATTATTCACCAAATACCCCCACCTTTTTCAAAATTCACCAGATACCCCTGACCTTTAAAAAAAGGGTAATGTTATATGTAGCCCTAAGGGCTACATATAAGCATTAAATATATGTCTTAAAATGGAAACAATTTATGAATTCATGACAAAATTTTACATCATTTGCGGCCCGTTTGGTAGACGTTAATAAATTGCGGTAATGGGAATGAATTTTAAGTGTAATTTTATTAGGGAAGCACCCTTAAAATCTCCATGGGGAGACATTTTTTCTCCATGAGCAAGCAATCTCACTCCTAAACTTGTGTTTTTGTCTCTAAGGGGAAGCAATTTTCATTACCACTCATTACCACCTACAAGGTGGTATTGGATGGGAATGAAAATTCAAGAAGGAAAGTGGACACTTTAGGATAAATTACCATTACCATGGGAATGGACAATGATATTTTTCACAAATTTACACACAAATTCATTCCCATTACCACCATTTATGACCAACAACCAAACAAGCCGTTGAGGTAATAAATGCTTGATTTAAATTTTTATTTCTATTATATCATTTTCCTTAAAAAAATTCACCAGATACCCTATTTTTTACGGACGTTAGTCCTCCGTTAGCGTTTATTTACAAGTTTTCCTAAGTCAACCTAATTAGTCCTAAGTCAACCTAATTAACCCTAAGTCAACCTAATTAACCCTAACTAATCCTAACCCTATCTTTCCCTTAACCCACCAGCCCCCCTACAACCCCATCATCCCCCAGCCCACCAACCCCAGCCCCACCAGTCCCCCAACAACCCCATCCCCATCATCCCCTGGCCCACCACCCCCACCAACCTTAGTCCCACCAGCCCTCTCCCCCGCAACCGCAGTCGCGCCTCCCTCCTTCGAATCCCGAGCTCACCACCCCCACCCCTTCGAATCCCGATTCCACCACCCCTGCCCCTTCGAATCCTGAGCCCACTACCATCCATCCCGCATCAAATTTGGGGTAAACTGGAAAGTAGAAGAAACTCGCCAGCGAATTGGTGTTAAACTAACGAGATTAAGTGAGTGAAGGAGGGTGAGGCGCCAACGAGATCGAGGGAGGGGGACTGGTGTTGAACTGATGTGAATTGATGTTGAATTGAGGAGTGTGAGGGAAGGGGAGGCGCGAGGGAGGTCGAGGGGAGGGGGGTTTGCATGGGGGCTGTCAGGGAGGGAGAAGGGGTGGGGATGGTGGGGATGGTGGGTCTAGGATTGGGGGGGTTGGGGTTGGGGTTGGGGGTTGGGGTTGGGGTTGAGGGTTGGATTCGAGAGATAGAGAAAGTTAGGTTTTTTAGGGTTTACTTAGGATTTAGGTAGGTTTAATTAGGTTTATTTAGGGTTTTTTAGAGTTAATTAGTTAAGGGGGCGTTTGGTTCATTGAGAGAAAAGGGAAAGGATATGAGAAAGGGTTACAAGAGGAATGGAAATGGTTTCCCTTTGATTAAAAATGTTGTTTGGTTAGGAATATCAAAGAAAATGGAAAATTATTATTATTTAATAATAATAATAATAATGATAACAAATAATAATAGATAATAATAAATAAATAATAATAAAAAATAAAAATAATAACAAATAATAATAGTAATAATAAATGATAACAATTATTATTATTATAATTATAATTATAATAATAATAATTATAATTATAATAATAATACAACAATAATAAATAATTATAAAAATAAATTATAATAATAATGCAATAATAATAAATAATTATAATAATTATAACAATAAATAATACTACCTCCGTTTTCTAAAGATCTTCCTTGTTACTGTTCCTACAGATAGCAAGAAAGATCCATTGTGTGGGGGTGTGGGGTGGGTAAAGTAGGAGAGAGAAAGGGGTTAATATAAATAAACAAATAAAAAAGAGTTAAAGTAGGAGAGAGAAAGGGTAATGTAATGGTGGACCATATGATAGGGACATGAGAGGGTAAAAAAGGAAAAAATTTCCAAATAAGGAATAAAATAAAAGAGGGAAGATCTTTTGGAAACGCACTTAAACGGAAAGAGGGAAGATCTTTAGGAAACGGAGGTAGTAATAATAATATATAATAATAAATAGTACTATTAATAATAATAAATAATAATAATGATAATAATAATAATAATTATTATTAAGTAATAATAATAATAAAAATAAATAATAATATTATTTATTATCATAATAAATAATAATAATAATAATAATTGTATGATAGAGGGATATGGGGTAATCCCAAACCTTGGGGGTGGTGGGAAATCAATCTAAGGAGAAGGAGGGTAATCCTAATAAGAAAAAGGGATAAAGGGTTTGAAAAAACACACTAACCAAACACTCACAAAGGGAAACAATGAACTCAATTCCTTTTCCCTTTATTGAAACCCTCCACCCAAACGCCCCATAATTAGTTAACGGAGCACTAACGTCTGTTAGCCAGAAGGGCATTTTGGGTATTTTTTTTAAAGGTCAGGGGTATTTTGTGAATTTTTACAAGGTCAGGAGAATCTGGTGAATTTTGAAAAAAAATGGGAGGATTTGGTGAATAAATTTTTTGTCAGGGATATTTGGTGAAATAACCGATTTATAATTGGGTGTCGTCTTAGTTAACGTAGGATTATGTGAATGGCTCACTTAGTATGCAATTGAAATTTGGTTTTTGGTTCTTGGAAGTTTGATTGATTAAATTGGATATAGTTATGTCGTTGTATTAGACATTTTCGCAATAAGGAAAAGTAGTCTCTTCGGTAAAGAGTGAATCAAATTAGTTTCCTTATTTGAGGTTATGGCAGAACAAATGATATTTAATGCTATTGTTGTCGAGTGATGATATAAAACTCAAGCTTACTGGGTGATAAAGAATTATAAAATTGAGTATGATGATATTATCCTTGAAGATTTATAAATAAGAAGTTGGAACTATAAATAATGTAAATGAATTATGAATTGGGAATTAGTTATTGTATCTGTATTATATAAGGCAACACATGGGGGATACCAAAAAATAGAAAAAAGGAAAAAAAATAATAATAGAAGATAACTAATTGTTTGATTTGAATGAAAAAAGAGGGTAAAGTAGGACATTTAAACTAAATATTAGTTTTTTGAGAAAATAAAATATGAAGACAGTTTCTCTACCCAATTAATTTTATTTTTTACTTCATTTGTTATCACACGTTGTTGCACGCACGTGCGTGCATGTAAGACTAGTGTTCTAGCTGAGTTAACTTTTATTGTTATCGTTTTTATTGTTGTGGAGGTGGTTGTTAAGGAGAACAATAAATTAGAGTAATGTTGTACTATTTATCTCAATTGCTAAACAGATTATCATATAGTAAAGTTAGATTAGTTGGTACTACTTGCTAAGATGAGTTAATGTACGAGTTTAAATAAGTATGTTAAATTCCAGTTTGGAAATTACTTAACAAGGTCTTAATTACATTGATGAGCTATGAGAATTGGTTTCTAACAAGAGCATATAATATGATCGGAATGGTTCAATGATTAGAAGAATAACCATGTGACTAGACTCTAAAAGTGAATTAATTTAATTAGTTTATTCACATGAAGTTTAGAAAGAGAATTAATTAGTCCTTATTAGTAATACGAAGAATACTTGAGATAGTTCGTTTGATTAGGGATTAGATTATTGAGAATGTGTTCACTAAAGAATCTGAATTCGATAATCATACATGGATCATCGCAGGAAAGTATAGTTGTTTGACTAGTGCTCACTAAAGCAAGTTAATAACGAGTTTTAGTATGTAAGTATAACTTCGTGAATCACATAAAAAGTCTTAGTTATTTAGTTGAGTAATCTTGTAAGTGAGATCGGATAAACTCACTCCACGTAATTATGTGATTGGCTTGTTAATAGTTTGTTATTGGTTTTGTTCATATTATGCATGTGTACTGATTTGGTGTTCGACTGATTATGTAAACTGTATTATGTGGAAACAACGTGAACTAAGAACTAATACATGTAAATTGAAAGAATGACAAAGGTAAGAAGAAGCCAATGAGGATCGCTTCTAGTGGGCCCCTCATAGGTTATGAACACATGACGAAAGGCTTAGGGCTTCTCTGGTGGTCGACCCTAAGGACCTTAAGAATGACTCTCTGGTGGAGTGTCTTAAGGGGAAACCCTCTGGTGGGGTATTATGAGAGTCGCCTTGAAAGTATTACCTCTGGTGGGTTGCTTCAAGGGGTGTATACACTAAAGACTACGATAAGCCTTATATCTAGTGGGAAGACGTTCCCCGATAAGCGATGTGTCTGCAATCTGGTGTTGCTACATTCGCGTCGTTTCTTTACCTATTGCTAAATAATTGTGTTAAAATAACGTAGAGTATATGAATGTATGTAAATATTGATTGAAATGAATAAAGATTTGTGAAGTCTTCAAGAGTATTGGATGGTGAGTTTAAAGCATGTTTGCTATTGTGATGGTTCTGTAAAGAACTGTGAGGTCTGAAGGGTTTTGGATGACAAGTATAAAGCATATTTGTTGTAAAGAACCGTTAAGTCACCAAGGGTATTGGTTAACAAATTTAAGGCATGTGTAATTTTTGCCATTGTTATTGTTGTTGCTTTGTTGTTATAATTGTATTCGAATGGTTTTCAAGTAAAGGAGCACCAAAGCATGTTTTAAATGTGTTTTGCGGGTTAGTACTCAGCTTTGCTGATGTGTGTACGTTTTGTTTTGTCATTTCTGTGGCCTGTCACTTGGTGGGTGGCAGTGTCCTATTTGTTGCAAGTTTAAGAGTTGGAGCTCTCTAACGTTGAAGGTTTTTGGATTACTAGAAGTATAAATAGTGAAATTAACTTGTATTTCGAAGTGATGTCGCTCAACCTTGTAATATATAAACATTAATAAGTTGTTCTCCATTTTTATATTTAGAGGCATTAATACGCTTGATTCTCTCTTGGTGTTGCTCTGTGAAAGCGTTGAGGTTGTTGGATGTTGGAATTGGGAATATTTTATTTAATTGTAATTGTGAACACGGTTAAAGTTATTTCCCGTTTTAGGGTTCTTCTATTTTCAAAAGAAACTCTTCCCGATTTTCCAGAGGAATTTATAGAGTATGAGAATCAATGCGTTGTTGTGATAGTTAATTCTAATTGAATATAGTTGGGATGTTGGTTTCCACATTCTCTGATATAGTTCAGTGAATGTGATGGTAGCAGTTGGTTAGCTTGACCAGATTCTTTAATTTCGCTGTGCATTGGTGAGAAGGACCGCCTGTTACAGATAGATGATATTTTGTTGGTAACTTCCTATGATGCGTTACGTGCACAAGGCATTACTCAGCTGCAAACTGAGTTCCCTATGTCTGATTTAGGTCCTTTCAATTATTTTCTGGGTATTGCTCTTACTCCGACACCATCTTATATGCTATTATCTCAGCATAAATATGCACATGAAATTCTTGAGCGCGCAAGTATGGCAAGTTGCAAGCTTGCTGCTACTTCTGTTGACACTAAATCTAAACTTAGTCCAGATGCTGGCCCCCGGTTTCAAGATCTGACATTATATCGCAGTCTTGCAGGTGCTCTTCAGTATCCACTTGTCCTGATATTCGTATGTTGTTCAGCATGTCTGTTTATGCACGACCTTCGGGTATCTCACTATGATGCACTAAAAGGAATCCTGCGCTACATTTAGGGCACTATTTATCATTGTTTACATCTATATCCTTCTTCTTCCCTGCGTCTGGTTACGTATACTGATGCTGATTGGGGGCGGGTGCCTTGACACTCGTCGTTCTACTTCCGGCTATTGCTGTGTTTTAGGAGACTATCTTATTTCCTGGTCTTCTAAGCTTCATGCTACTCTTTCTGGATCCACCGCAGAGGCTCAATATCGAGGCGTCGCTAAAGTTGTAGCTGAATCTTGTTGGTTGCGCAACTTATTTCTAGAGTTGCATTGTCCACTTCGTTAGGCTACACTTGTCTATTGTGATAATATCAGTGCTATTTATTTGACCAACAATTTTGTTCAATATCAACGCATTGAGTTTGATATTCACTTTGTGCGGGAAAAAGTTGCTTTAGGACAAGTTCGTATTTTACATGTGCCTACTAGGTATCAATTTGCAGATATTTTCACAAAAGGTCTTCCGAGACAATTATTTTTGAATTTTAAATCAAATCCTTGCGTCCATCCTCCTCCCATTATAACTGCGGGGGTGTGATAGAAAGTAATATTAGGATAATATTTTCTCATTGTCTCAAGATATACTTTTGTATTGCTTCTTAACTATGTTAGGACTCAGATTTTGTAAACCTATATATTGATCAATACACAACACTCCAAACTCAAGGAGTTTTACACAATCCAACAAAGGTGATCATGGACTAGAATACTAGATTGAGCTATATTTTACCCAAGAGTGGCCCACTTAAGGCCAAAGCCTTGGGTAGGGCCAACATTTTCGCGTGAAAATCCGCTACTTTGGGCCGGATCGAGTGGTCTTTTCTGACCATTTTGGGGTCATTTCAAAATTTAACCTCAGATTCCGAATTTGAATTGTCCATTCCCCGTCTTTATTACCAAAAAAACAGGCCGATCTCCAATTGCTGGTCAAAATGTGATAACCAAAATCAACTAAGTTTCAATGTCGAGCCGCATGTTGGGTCAATGTTGATCACCTCTACTCTAGAGAATATCAAATTTAAGTACACACACGGCCCACTCCTATAACTAATTGTAAAAAAAAAAAATCCAAAACATAGACAAGTTAGGGATTTTATTTTTGCTATAAGTATTTTTGAGTTTTTTATTTTAAGAATTTACAACAAGGCATAAACTACATAGTGAGCTTAAAAACAGTCAAATTTATGTAAATCATGTTCATTTTGAAAATCGACAACAAAAAAGTGGAACAACTTAATCTAGTTTCCATATATATTTTATAGTATTTAAAAAAAATCTGAAAACTCGAAACAAATACAAATATACAATAGCCAAAAGTACCATTTTATTATAAGCTCTTCTACCAAATAACTCGTGGCTTCACTTTTTGAAACAAACTTTGTTATTTTGTTATAATAAGAAATTATTTATACTAGTGGTTATGTTATTCAAAATCAAGATTACACTTTTATATTTGTGTAATTTTTTTAAAAAAATCTTTTTTTATTAGTACTCTCTCTATTCCAAAATATAACTTTTGATTCTATCTTTTGTATCTCTTGACCTTTATTTTGTCTTTTCCCTTACAACTTACTATCGTTCCGCTTTTGCTTGCCCTTTTGTCCAAAATAAATGGAACATAATAATCAGTTTTTTTTTGTGAACAAATTTAGCCATATCAACACAGAAGGCATAAAAGTATTACCAAGTGCTGACAGAAACATTTAGAATTCAACACCCAAAGTTTATTCACTATTAGAAGACGGCAGGACAAAGTAGAGCATGATGGATGACATGCAACAAATTACAATAGCTAGTTAGCTACCATCTTAATGGTAAACCTGAGAGACGGAAACAGTGGAGTTGCCTCAATAAACTAAAGTTTTCTGCAACAGTATCCATGTCCAGGGTATCACAGCTCTAAATCAAATGAAGAAGTTGTCGCATTTTGTCATTTCAGCGTAATATAACCAAGGCGGTTCCTGACATTTTATAAGCCCCCGGCAGAATTTTTTTTACCATTCATTAGTACTTCATCTGACACTTACACGGTAAAATAAGTGCACTATGGTTTTTCTTAAGCACACATCAAAATAATTAGTGAAGGTCATGTATATATCTAGATAGTATTAAAGTCAAAATGAGAAATATGTTAAAATGAATAATGAAAACTTTTGAAATGAATTACTTCCTTCGTTTAAAATCACTTCTTACACCTATTAAGATACATAACTTTAGAGGATTATTATTAATTGTTATTTTATTAAAGAAAAAGTAGAAATGACACGAGGTAACAAAGTACTTATTTTACTTGGAGGAGAGTAAGCGGTGGTTCATGTTTGTTGAAAAATAAAAAAGATTAAAATAACAATGGGTTGTATCCTAAAATAAAATTGCAAAGGGTAAGTACGACTAATAAAAATATAAAGTGTAAAAAGTATTGTGTGATAGAAGGTATAAAAAGAAAAAATTTAGATAAAAAAAATATAAAAAGAAGTTGAATATAGAAAAGCAAACCATTGTAAAAGAAAAATAGAAAAACAAACTTTCTATCCTTTATGGGATTTGAACCCATGTCCTCCACACTAGCAAATGACATGCAAACCACCAAGCCAAACTTCATATTATTGATTTTAATAATTGTTGTTTCTCCCTTTTGTTACAAGCTTTAAATCAAAATTGGGCCCTTTATATTAACGGGCCTTGAGCAGTTGCCCCTCAAAACTACCTCCAGGACCGGACCTGAATATAACCACACCAACTGAAATGAAAACACAATTTGGACGAATCTCATTTCTTCACACCACTCGCCTCCTTATCATTCAAGGAGAGCCAAAACCAAATATAATATCTAATTTCCCACTCTAGTTTCTAAAAGATTTGAGAGTCAGCTTCAGACTACAAGAAGTTTCAAAAATCAATTGTTGCATAATAAGGAGCAACCTGTTTTTTCTTTGATTTTTTGTCCTTATCTCCAGCACCTCGCTTGGCCTTCTCACTCTCAGCCAGCCATGCAGCCTCCTCTTCACGAATGAGTTCCTCTTGTCTCTTTAACGCGAGAGCTTCCTGGTAGGCCACTTCAATTTTATTGCTGTATAGTTGAAAGATGTTTTAGTAACTGCATGCCATTGGAAAGACATTTGGAGTTCAAATATACTTTTGTAAGAACAAAGACCTGAAAATATGAGAAAGCACAAAAATTTCCACCGTCCTTCGGCCTATTTCCGTCAAACGCCTCTTATCACACTCAATAGAGTCTTTGTTGGGATCCTCTCCACTATCTTCATCCTACACACAGCTCTAGATGTATCAAAATTCTCAAACAATTGCATCAACAAACAAGAGACAGTGTTCAAGTCTCATGACTGCTTGCAGCGCGATGCATAACAAATAAACATAACTATTTTTGCTTAGAAATTGAGCATGCTAATGTGTGATGAGAGACTTGATGTGGGCCCCAAGAAAGTACGCATGAGCTCCGTTATCCGTACATCGGCATCCTGCAAAATAAGGTTAGCCTACCCCGAGGTGGTCCCGGGATCGCCCCTCCGACGTTCAAGTCAGTAAATGATTGAGGTAGAGAGAGAAAGTAATCAATGTAGAGAGAGTTGCTCTCGTTTTGTAGCTTAGAATTGCTTCCCTTTGTCTGATGAAACAACCCTTATTTAGAGAGGATAGGAGCCCCAATTAATGAGGGTACTTTAGTCAGCTCTAGCTGGTGGAGAATTGGCTTCCCTAGATGTAGGGGTATTTTAGTAACTTTGTCATAAGTGGGCCCAAAGAATAGCAAAACAAGCGGTGCTCTTAAGTCGGGCTGATGAGAAAACCTGTGTGCTCAACAGCATACTTTCACAATATGGTAGACCAGTTGGTCTTGTAAGAGACCGTCTACTTTTAATTTAAAAGTAGGCGCGGCCCAAGCCCAATATTAAGAAGAGAATAGATCATATTTCTTAATATAGTGACTACTTTAATCTATTTAGTGACCATTTTAATCTATTTAGTGACCAGTTTAATCTATTCAATAATAACATTCTTTAATTCATTTAGTGACTGATTTAATCCATTTAGTGACTAGCTTAATCCATTTTGTAAGACTGACGGACTATTTTTAAAAATTGTTTGTTCTAATTCAAAATTTAGAAGGGAAATAAAAGAAGGAGAAGAGAATGGACGACTAGGATGGTGCAAGATACCTAAAAATAGTGTTAGGTTAGAGAGAAATTGAATGGGCTTCTTAGGAGAACGTAGGTTTGCATTGTCTAATTTTATATTAAAATTAGACCGTCTATTATAATAATTTGTGTATGGTAGACTTAATTGCTGAACCCAACAAACCAGTGGTAAGTGGTAACGTTGGTATAGATATCTAAATTATGACAAGCAAACATCAAAATTAATTAAGACAGTATTAATGTCAAGTTTGTACATCAGACAAGTCAAAGTCCTCATTATCAACAATGAAAATCGGAAAGTACAATAAAAAATCCATCAGTATGCTTAAAAAGAAAGCATGTTAATAACTACAGGTTGAATAAGAATACAAGATAATTCTTAGTCAAATTCATGGTCAAATACTGCATGCACATAAAAAAAGGACCACAAATTCGGTAAATGGAAAGAAACACCGAGGATAAAATGCTGAGGCTTTTTAACGAAAATATAAAAAAAACCATGCAACCCAAAATTTTAGAAACAAGTAGATAAGAGACCAAAGGACTAAGGTTGAATCCCCAACTAGAAACCATGCTTAAAAATGTGAGTGCTAAAGAACCCCAGAAAAAAGTAGTGATTTGAAGTTAAACATGAACACACACACACTTTCTTAGATAGAACTCACCATGGTGCGGTTCTGAGGACCCTTGTCATCCTTTGGAGGCAATGGTTCCATGGCAGCCTTCTCAAGTAGTAATAAGACATCATCTACCAAAACAAACACATCCTTCTCCACTCGAACAATAGGAGCAGGTGTATCTTCACCCTCTAGTGACTTTTCCGTTCCTTTTTTGCCTTTGCTTTGACCTTCAAGCGCTTTCAGCCCACTGTACAATGAATCCATAACTAAAGTAGATGTGACCTCCTTCTCTATAAAAAAATGCTTCACAACAACTTTTAGTATCATCTCTTTCTTCTCCCTTGACACGCGACGTCTTGTATTCTGATCCATTCCTAGCCAAATTGCACAAAAACTGCCAGCACAAATACTAATAAATCACAAACATAACGATAGATTTTGGAAAAGATATCCACTCAAATTTGATCAAAAAATATAGACAAAAATTTGTTCACAAAGACCAAAAGCACTATATGTCCAATAATGCGCAGTAATCACATCAGATGAACTCCTAACTTTGAAGTTTGGAATTGCAAGAATATACTAAAAATAAAAGCAGTATAGCAACTATATATTCAATAATATTAGTGCAATAATTACATCATATGAGCTCCGAACTTTGGATTGCAAGAATATACTAAAAATAAATGCAGTGTGGAACCAAGAAAACTTGAAAAAAGCACATGATAGATAGATGAGAAAACCACATCATACATAAACTGAAAATGTGTTGTGAACACCTGGTACAGCAACACTTATTTCCATCAGTGAAGAGCATATAGAAAATAACTATAGACTGAGTCATCTTTAACTGTGGAATATATATACCAGTTTCACAAGTCAGCCAGCATTTTCACAATAATAGAGAAACACACCTTGACCACCTAGCTTTGTCCTCTATCAGCTTTCCCAGCTTTCCTCCTCTCTCTTCAACAAAACGCCGGCAGATCTGCTCAACATTTGTTAGGTACACTCGAACAAGTTCTCTTCTATACGCACAGTCCAGACAGCGAAATGGTCGATCTGCCTTCTCCCTACAACCAATTGGCACGCAGGTAATCCAATATGCTCAAATAATAGTACATAGCTTTTTCATCAAATAGGGAAGAAACTTCCCCAATTACATGTTACAATATGAATGTTCAATGAGAGAGACTCATCAAAATCAACTACAGCCAAACACAACTTCATGCCACGAATTTAAGAACAAAGAGGTCCTCCTTAAAAGTTCTTGAGAAAAAGATTAGTCATACAGGTCAATCACATTGCCATGCCACCAAATATCCAGTAGTCAACCACAGATTTAAAAAACTTGGCCATTTCTATAGACAGCTCCAGCTTAATAACATACACACCAGAGAGCGCTGAAGATCAAGTCGGTTGCACGAATAAAGAGGACTTTGATTTACTACTTCAATATGCCAGCTGAATATCTGAAGGGGTGAGGTATCCCTCTCACATAGAAGCTAATAAGCCAACAAATAATACTAGAAAATAATAACATCATGACCTTTGCTTGTAGAGAATAATAGCTAACAAGCAAACATAACAAGCAAACACATCATAGTGGTTATGGTAACACAACTGAGTTCGAAAGTTCCAAGCAATTAACCACAACATACTCCCGTGCTTTGTAGTATATGCAAAAAATTATTTCACAAGGAAAAACTTAAAGCAGTGATCATCTTTAAAAATTATAATAGAAAATGAATATTTCCAAAATACATATTAAAAAACCTAATAAGAGTATAAGACCTCACATATCAATTTTACACACGGTCAATTTATGAAGTTCAACTGGAAAAAGTGGACAAAGCCAATTTTGGAAGATGGTAAAGGCCTGTTGTAGTGACTGTCAGGCATGCAAAATCTTTACAATCAGCGTTGCACAAGAATTGAGAGAGGCAAGAAACTACTTCAAGAATGTAATGTGGTTACAATTTACAAAAGCCCGAACAGCAAATTTTCAACAGAGTCAGCTGATTGTCTGCACTAATTCCAAACCAAGTTCTCTCTTTCTACATAAACAATTTGCGACTATCTTATATGTTGGAAAATGTCTTATCAACCAAAAGAAATACTTCCTCCTCTTTCAGATCAATAAAATTCTTTTTTCATCCTAAGAGGCACCAAAAAAATAAGAGAAAAAAAATGCAAACTACCTGATCACTTGAACTTGAGCCTTAATGGTAAGTACGTCGTCTGCATCCACAAAACCATCTGACACTTTAGATAGCTCCATAAACTTTTTCCACCCCCAATCATGCTCTTTTTTCCAGAAACGATGTAACGTATCTGCGACAATTTACGCATCACATATCAATATCAGGAAAACCATTCAAGATGCAGTTGCATGTAAAGTAAAACATCAGTTTTTGACCACTGACCAGAATATTTTGACTTTTTTGCATCTTTATTCACAACAGCGATAGTGAATTGAGCAAAGTGACTCCATCCTGATCCACCAAAAAAGGAGAAACATTTAAGTGAGCAGAACTTGAAACATAAGTAGACTAAAGGGTGGGTGAGCAAAGCAAAGCCGTGAAGAATATTAATAGACAACTCAACCAAACCTGGAAGAAGCTTATCATGGTTAGCAACACAAAGAAACAAGGAGAGATGGTTACAGACATCACACCCCTGAGGATATATCAAGATGTACCTGCGAAAAACAGAAGCGACATCATACTTACAGAATGCTTAGATAACTGAATCCAAACCCCAAACTAATACTCGTACATTAATAACCCTAAATTACAGTACTAGATAACAAAAATAAATATCAATTTACAAATGGCTACCATCAAACCCATCAGCAAAGAAAACTTGACAATGGTTGCATATTGCAAGGTACTCGTAAATACATTGAGCAATTATGCTATCAGCACATTAATATAATTACGACATTTACATTGAATGTCAGTTTCATATAGAACAATATGTTCTAAGAAAAACATGCATAACTTGACAAAATGTTTAAAAGATTGATAGGATTAGCTTTAAATGTACAAATGGAACTGATCAAAATCTGTATTATATAGATGGATGGTAGAAAGAATCAATATCAGGTAAAAATTATAGATTGAAGACAAATAACTATGATAATGGACAATCACCACCCTCACAGAGCACACATGAGCAAACAGAAGCCAAGAACAATGAGCATGAAAAGTATGAGATAAGTTGGTCTACTCGATACATACGTAAAAGATATAACCTAAGAGACCCTAACTCACAAGTGAGAAAGTTAGGAAACAGGGATATCGACCAAATATCAAGCTACAAAAAGAAACTAACCAATTGTAGCCGCCAACTTCAAATGCATTACTGCGAAGCTCTCTCTTCTTAATCTGCGAAAACTTATCAATCCTCCATGTGTACTTAGCATACAGCTCTTCAGGCTTTGGCCCTGCAAGAACGGAGACGAAGATCTCAAATATGCTAACTGGGTAATTATCTTGATTGGAAAAGCACAAGTAGCAACACAAATACAGGAAACTTCATTACTTTTCACTTCCATTGCTCCAATGAACAAATTAGCAACAGCATACCTAGTCGTACATCAAAAAGAAGGCCATACCAACTAAAAGGGGTAACTAGAACGGAAAGACATATCATAAACAAGATGTAAGATTAAATGCTTAAAATGAAAGCAGAAAAGAGGGCATCAGACAGGAAAACCAGCTGAGAGAACACCAACCCATATCCAAAACGACCTCAAACGTTCACATATAGTGGTCCAAATGTTCGCAATGGACCCCTAAACAGCATAGACTGAAAGGAGTTATTTCAGAGAAATATAGACCATTTCATCTAGAGACATACGTCCATAGAATAATTTTCTCAACATTATCTCCTGTGTGATCCATCATTATTTGAAAGCATACATACACACGTGTTCCAGAAGTCAAGACCCTTTCTAATAAGCAAATAGAAATATTTAACCTCTCCTTTGTACATGTTAACTTAATCTTTCTAATAGATAGCACTGTACTATCCATATGCCATCAGCATTGCAACTCGCACAGTTCAGGTTTAGTTTGATTATGAGAAAAATATTTGAGACTTTGCACATTCATAAGGAAGAACTTGCTGGCAATTAAAAGAAGTTTCCCCCAAATTTTTTCAGGTTTAAGAGTTTCGCACAGGAAGCATGACCTTTTATGAGAGTTCCCTTTCATCATAAGCACTAGTAGTCGTATGAAGTCTCAAACAATACATGGGTTCTCCTTTCCATTATAAGATTTCGAAAAAGTCCTTATCACATGACAGGATTTTCTATAATTATACACGAAAAAGTGAATCCTTCTATAAAATTTACAAACTTTGAGCAATATGCAAAAATATTAAGAATTACAGACAAGTATCTCTTTAGTTTCAATGACACGGCACAGAAAGTACTTTCCTATTGTATCTAAGGCAGTGCCTTCCACATAGCTATGCTTTGAATAAGTCATAATACCATCCAAATAAGCTAACATGCATTGGCATTGATACGAATCCTAAAGCGCCAATGACGAGAGTGGTAGGTAAGCAAGTGGTTTTGTTAAGTTTAATATCTTTGCGGACTTGCCACATAGTTCCTTGAGTAGTAACATGTAATTACATCATAATCATCTGATTGATGGGATCCAAGCGTTCCTAATCAAGGTCTTGTATACCTTCCGAAAACCAAAATGACAACAAGGGTTGATAGGAGGAAGTATCTTCAACAACGGGGTATAATATAAGGGAGCCAATTTAAGCAAACAAAAGCAATGGACTTGTAGAAATAGGACGACAAGGAGCTCCAACCTCTCCATGAAAGAACAATATATTCCCCTCACAGTGAACAGTATGCAACAGCACAATAATGACATACTTCGGGTGCGTTCTATTCAACTTATTGGACCTGAACTTATTGGAACTTATCTGAACTTAACTTATTGAACCTGAACTGAACTTATTGGAACTTATTAAACCTGATTGGACCTGATTGGACCTGATTCAACTTATTGGACCTGATTGGAACTTATTGGACCTGATTGAACCTGATTGACCTTATTGGACCTTATTGGAACTTATTGACCCTGATTGAAACTTATTAGACCTTATTGGACCTGATTGAAACTTATTAGACCTTATTGAACCTGATTGAAACTTATTTGACCTTATTAGACAAAAACATTGACCATGAATAACATAAATATTACCACTAACGTAAATACTACCCCTCAAAATTTTTTATGGAATAATAATTATTATAATTCGTCCTTTAAAAAATAATGATTATTAATTATCTCTTATGATAATTAATTTAACAAAAAAATTACTATTTATATATTTGCCTATACATAACTTTCATCACTAATATATCTAATAGTGTTGTTTTAATTTTATAAAACACTAGTAGAAAATCAAAAAATTAATAATCATTATTATTATTGTTAACCTTAATTATTATTATGTAATTATTATTTTTATTATTATTATTATTATTGTTAACCTTAATTATTTGACCATGATTATAATTATTGTTAACCTTAATTATTATTATTATTATTATTATTATTATATGTAATTATTATTATTATTATTATTGTTGTTAACCTTAATTATTTGACCATGATTATAATATTATTCAATAGCAATATGAATAATCAAATAATAGACAATAATACAAGTATAATACTATACATTGTGGTACTTTAATAAAAAATTCTAATAATAACATAATCAGCTAATAGTAATATGAATAATAAAATAATAGACATAATACAAATAAATAATAAAATGATAGACATAATACAAATAAATAATAAAATAATAGACACTAATACAATTATAATACTATATAATCATTGTGGTACTTTAATTAAAATTCTAATTATAACATAATCCGCTAATAGTGATATGAAATTATGAATAACAAAATAGTGGACAATAATACAAATGTTTATTAAACATTGACTATTTGGACCTTATTGGACCTTATTAGACCTGATTGGAACTTATTGGACCTTATTAGACCTGATTGGAACTTATTGCACCTGATTGGAACTTATTGCACCTGATTGGAACTTATTGGACCTTATTAGACCTTATTGGAACTTATTGCACTTATTAGACCTTATTGCAACTTATCTGAACTTATCTGAACTTATTGGACCTGAAACTTAATTTTTTAAGTTGAACAGAACGCACCCTTCTTCCGTTTAGAAATAGTTGCACCATTTCTAACTTTCACGCATGCCGATGTATGATTTCAACCATTAACATCTTTAATTATCAGTAAGTAAAAATTATAAAAAATTTATTTTAAAAAAATTTACATCGAGACAAATTTAACAAGACCCCCACATGACTATGTTTTTCCTAAAATATAAATCACCAAAGACAATTTAAGTATAAGATGTGAATAGTACACAAAATAGAAATGGTGCAACTATTTCTAAACAGAGAAAGTATATACTTGTGTATTAGTTCTAGGTAGAATTATTACATTAGCAAGGACCCCTATGATAACTAAAAGCAGCACAAAATAAACAGAGGGTTATTCTCTAATTCTAATACCTTTGCAATTTGTGATCATACTGATTAACATGCTCAGAAAAAAATGGCAGATAAAGCAGCATTAGCAAAGGCGGGGGAAAATCAAAGCGACAGGCTAAAAATTACCTCCATCATCATCACTATCATCAGCATCCCAATACGGAGGTGAAGTCGAGGGGACGTGAACAGAGTCCTCACTCACGTTTGCAGCCATAACCTATCCTAAAACCCCTCCCCTCTATCCTCTTTCAGCTTCTCCCACTGTAAAACTAATGCAAATTCATAAACCAGCGCAGAGTCAAAAACAAACAATTCAAAGGCAGCAAATTTCGGCATGTAAACTGTCAAGCAGTGCAAAAATAAATTAACGAACAAAAAATAGATCAAAAATACTGCGATTGACAAATTTCTCAGCAAAAAATGAAATTTAATCACAAATCTCAAATCAAATCAAACAAAAAACAATAACATATTCGTAAACAAAAGCAAATACAACTCGAAATTTGCATGTACCCTGGAAGAAAATGTAGAAAGGGTAGAAAATAATTGTGTTAATCTAATTAGGTCAAATCCTGACATGTAATATATATAGTGTTTATAATACATATTTAAGACTAGCAAAAGTTCCTATTGTCCTTTTTAGGGCTGTTTAGAGTGCGGTCCTTTTTTTTTTTTTTTTTTTTTTTTTTTTTTTTTTTTTTTTTTCCTCAAAAAAAAAAGAGTGCGGTCCTGACCCACCAAATCGTTTTTTCGCGGTTTGAGTTGGTTTGCAGTTTTAAAATTGTGTTTTTGGTTATGATTTCAAGCAAATCGTGGTTTGCAATTTGGGTTGGGTTTTAATTTTTGTAAATCGAAACCGCACCATAAACTGCAATTTTATATAATTTTTTTTAAAAAAATTTCTAAATACATTTGACAAAGTGGCATACAAGTACACAACTGAAAAAATAAGTTTGAGGTAAAGAAGTTGGACACTTTTGATAAATTATTATTTATGTTTAATTATATAGACAACTTCGTATTTCTTTGGACTCTAATATAGATGAACAATTTTTTTTACTCTTAGATTACAAAATTAAAATCGCGGAGGAAAAAATGGTTAAGCCGCAAACCAAACCGTTTTCCGCGGTTCGGTTTGCGTTGATTTGGGTAAAAGTGCGGTGCTGTTTGGGTTGGAAAAATATCAAACCATAAATTTGCTGTTTGGGTTGGGTTACATCCCAAACCGCGAACACCCGTAATCCTTTTACATACAATATTACTCTAATACACCCCTCAATCATTACGGTGTGAAACAACGGATAGATTGGAACGATGTTTAGTAAACAAGTCAGTAGTTAGGCCCTTAGTAAAAATATCAGCAACCTGATGCTGAGTATGAACATGTCGAATAATAAGACCTCCGATCCTTTGGCAACCATTTCTCTAACAAAATGATAATCCACATCAATATGTTTGTTGCGATCATGATGAACTGGATTAGCAGTGAGATAAGTAGCAGAAACATTATCACAATAGACGATCATAGGACGGCGAAGAAAATAGTCAATGTCAGCAAGAAGTTGCTTGAGCCAAATAGTTTCTGCAGCTGTGTAGGCAACGACCCTGTATTCAGCTTCAGTGGAGGATTTAGACACAGAAGATTGCTTTTTCGAGCTCCAAGAAATAAGATTCTTCTCAAGAAAAACAGCATAGCAATAGTAAAACGACGAGTGTCAAGACAAACTGCCCAATCTGCATCAGAGCAGGAACAACAGTAGGTATACTGTTGCTATATAAGAAAAGACTGAAATCCAAAGTGTCCTGCAAATATCTGAAAATTCTTTTCACATCATGAAGGTGAGTAGTACGAGGAGCATGCATAAACTGAGACACTATATTAACAGCATAAGCTATATCTAGACGAGTCATAGTTAAGTATTGCAATGCACCAACCATATTACGATAATCCGTGGGATCAGCAAGAAGTTCTCCATCAAGAAGAGACAATGTAACTCTAGAGACAACAAGGGTGCGAACTATTTTAACAGTATAAAGATGGAATTTACAAAGTAAATCAGAAACATACTTGTTTTGAGAAAAAAACAAACCAGATCCTCTAAATCCTTCATAGCAAATTGAGAACAAAGAACAAAGATGAATTTTGTAACAAGGGCAGGACTAATACCGGTAAGAACAATGTCATCAACATATAATAGAAGAATAATCAGATGACCACGAAATTTGAGAGTGAACATGGAAGTGTCACAATAACTGCTGCACTTGAAACCAATAAATAATAGGAAATTGCTGAAATGAGAGAACCAAGCTTGAGAAGCTTGTATCAAACCATAAATGGACTTACGAAGACGACAAATATGAGTAGGTTTAGATGGATGAATGAAACCAGGAGGTCATATAAACCTCTTCATGAAAGAATCCATGAAGAAAAGCATTTTTGAAATCTAATTGACGAATAGACCATTTGAGAGAAACAACAATAGTAAAAACTAAGCGAACAATAGTATGCTTAACAATATGACTAAAGGTTTCAAAGTAATCAATACCTGCCTGCTGGTGATTTCCAAACATGACAAGCCTGACTTTGAACTGCTCCACATAACCATCAGAATTGTATTTAATCCGATAAACCCACTTACAACCAGTAGATTCTTGTCATAGTTACAAGGTACCAACTCCCATGTGTCATTATTGATTAAAGCCTTATATTTAAGCATAGCTTGACGCCAACGAGAGTCTTTAGAAGCTTGTTTAAAATTAGTAGGTTTAGACTCTACAATTTCAGTTTTTAAGTTCATTAAGACTTTAGGCCTGGACACGTCTTTTAAATGAGTGACCATGGGATGATGGTTTACGACAATAGGGGACTGGGAAACGTGGGAAGAGGGGGACTCAACAATGGGAGAAGTGGGAGCGACACTAGAATGCCGCGAAGAGGGGGTAACACCCTCAAACGAAGAAGAGGGCCCAATGGCACGCGGGTTAGGGGAACCAGCTAGGCTGGGCGGGGATGCAACAAGCGAAGAGGAAGGAGAGACTGGGCCAGCAGACGCTGGAAGCCCAGCGCGCGAGGCAGTGCGCGGGTGGGAAGCTGGGCCAGCGATCGCTGGAAGCGCAAAACAGTGCGCGTTTGTGAAGTGAAGCTGGACCTAGCGGGCAATAAAAAAAATCAGCGGGCCCGACATAACATTCAATGGGGGGAGGGGAGAGGCGCAGCGAGCGCTGGCTGGACGGGATCCAAGGCACCAGCAGCGCTGCTTTGTGAGGGAGGATTAGGAGGACTCGGGGAAGGATAGGCAAGACCACAGGGCACATAAGGCAATCCAAGGGTCGAGACGGGAGAGGGAGACATACAAGTGGGACTCCAATCAAAAGTCAGGGCCAGAGGCGATGTGTAAGGCACATTAGACACATGACCAACCAGAGCACGATAAGGGAACTTATGCTCGTGAAAGAGAACATGACGACTGATAAAGACTTTGTTGGTAACAGGATCAAGACAACGATAACCTTTGTAATCTAAAGCATATCCAATAACCTTGTCTCAGACCTCTATGACTTTCAAAAAAACCACAGGGGGCTCCATTCAACATAATAGAAAATCTAGGAGATCTCACACACTCCATAACTAACTTCACAAAGAAAGAAGGAAAACCAGTCCCCTTAAGTATTTGCTGGCCAAAATTCCAGTTCACCATGTCATATGCTTTCTTGAGGTCTAATTTCATCAAGCAACCTGCTCTTGTATTCTGCCTTTTGTACAACTTCACAAGGTCTTGGTAAATTATTACATTGTTAATAATGCTTCTCCTTGCAACAAAGGCTCCTTGACTGAGAGAGATAATATCAGGCAGGACAGTTGAGTAGTTCTAAGTCTTGTCAGAGCCTCTATTTCTCTAGTAACCAGACTCACATCATCCATCTGTCTATGCATCTGTTCTTGGATATCAGCCAGATCATGTTTAGCTTTGATTACATTTAGCTTCAACATCTCCAAACTTTAAACATAGGGCATCCAATAACCTGCTTTCTCCACTCATTCCTGACAACAGTCAACATGGGGGGGGGGGGGGGTTTGATTACACCACATATTATGAAATCTAAATGGTGTTTTCTTTCCCATGTCAGGGTAGACACTCAAAAGGGCAGGGGTGTGAGCATAGTTTCCTTCAGGCAAGAAAACCCAGCTACATAATATTTATCAATCCATTCTAGATTGGCCACACCACTATCAATTCTAGAGAATACTTTCCTCTCCCCTTCGTGTTTGTTATTCCAAGGTAAAATACCTCCCTGTCGATTTCACATCTACAAGGTGACAATACTCTAAGCAATCCACCATATCAATCACTTCAAAATTCCTAACAGGAGCACCAATCCTATCATCAGTCCTACTCAGGGCATTAAAATCCCCCATTAAGATCCAAGGTTTCACCCCTCCATTTGCAATGTTTTTTTTAACCCACTCCACAACTCTCTTCTACTCATCAGGCCATTAAACCCATATACAAAAGTACATAAGAACTCCTCATTATGTCTTGGGGTAATGCAACAATGAATGAATTGACTTGTCATACTTACTATGTCAACAGTAAAAGAACTAGGACACCAACCAATAACAATCCTCCCATTCTCATGACAGCTATTGTTATGGGAGAAACACCATCCATGACACAAATTTAAGTACATATTACCAAGTTTAGGATTTTTGACCCTAGTCTCCAAGAGGCTAAACAATTTTACATTACGAGAGTTGAGAAAAAACCTCACCTCATTCTGCTTGGCTACTGTGTTTAGGCCTCTTACATTCCAAGCCAAAATGCTATCCATTAGGAGAAGGGGAGGCCACCCCCGCTCCCTTCCACCACTGTTCTCACCATCCTGCTACACCTGTGCTGCTCCTGATCCACCATCATCTGTATGTATGGGCAGCGAATCTGAGCTTTCAGCCTCCTCATTAGTATTCTGTAAGGCTATAAATGAGATATGTGTTGGTATGACAGTGGCAGGCACATCAACTCTGGCCTTTTAATTTCCTACCATGGTGAATCCCTCCTCATCCGCCCTCTTTTTCTGCACCCATATCTTCCTTCCAGTAGTTTTCCTACAAGCTGCTGCCTCATGACCATAACCAAGACACTTCTCACACAGTACCGGTTCCCATTCATATTCATTGTTCCATCACCGCACCATGCTCATTTACAAAAGAAATAACCTCAGATAGCATTTGTTGGACGCCAACCTCCACCATAATACGAGCAAATGCCAATTTATCCTTGGATCGACTTGCTTGGTCCATCTGCTTAACAAGTCCAATGAGGCCACCAATCTTGTACAGACTCCTTTCGCGCCAATATTTATAGGAAAACTTGGAAGCTTAATCCAAATAGGTAAACTCTTCAGTTCCACTTTATCAATAGACATATCAGGATCCCACAAATGCACCACTAGGGGTGTAACACCCCCAAATTTCTCTCTTTTGAAAAACTTATTTTAATATAAACTCCTTGAGAAACTTGAGAGTATTACCACCACGTGATAACGTTAAAAGCTTTAATACTAACTACTAATTGAACTTAAACTAATGCAGCGGAAATAACTTAAATAACTTCTCTTTATTAATATAAACTTTATTGTAATACTATATAACAATGAACATAAAGAAAATAAAATAACTACTCTTTGACTAATTATGATTCCTCACTAGCTCCCCTATATGAAGTATACATCATATCAATCAACCTGAAAAAATCTGCTCGCCAAAATAGGGTCATTACAGGGACAAAGCCATAAAACAAAACAAAACAAAAGCGTGTCAGTAAAAATACTGAGTACATGTATATGTGAAATATTAAACACTTTATTTAATTAAACTTTTGAAATATTTAATTTCAAAAAACCTTTCATGGATACTTGATAATACTTATATAATATAAAGTATATAACTTTGATAAAAATTATTTTTCCTTGCCTAGGTACCTTTCCTAAAGTGTGCACACCCCCCAAGTTTAGTATTCCTTAATGAGTCTATTACGAGGGGAACTACCTTGTCCACATGACTTATACAAAAAGTACATGGGTAAATAATATAATGACTACCGTTCTTGCTAATAAATAATAAGCCGTTGCCTCTTTATAATTGTGATCATAAAAGATCATATAACTAATAAAAATCCTTCTGAAATAATCCTCCTTTAAAAAGAATAATAATTCTTAAAACTTAGCCATATAAAGTCATAAATAAAATAACTTGCTCAAGGGTTAACCTTTGAAAAATAATAATAGTTCAAAAACACTCCTTCTTAAATATTTAAATGTGAATCAAAAGATCAAACTCCTTCTAAAATATTTGAATATAAATTCAAAGATCAAACTTTATAAATCTATTAAAGGAAAGACATAATTTAAAGTTCATAAATAAAATTTGTAAACATTCAAACATGCTCATATAAAACAGATGCAGTTCATAATAAAACTCATAAAAATATGTATTTCAATCCAAAATATTTTCCTAAAAACATGATACTACACTTGCAAAACAATTATTAAAAATCTACAAATACACACACCTTGAAAATTAATAATTATTAGGGAGGAAGAGAAAGGTAGGCTAAAAGAGAAAGAGAGTTTAAACTTGAGAAAAGAGATTTGTTTCTCAAATTTAGTGTGAAAAATATGATGGGTGGAGACCCATATTTATACTAGTTGGATAAGTAGAATCGGAATAGGACTAGGAAACTAAAAGATTTATTTAGGGAAAAAGATAAACTAATCTAGTTAAGATATAACTAATATTTACGCTTATCCAATTAAGATTAGGAAAAGATATAAATTATCTCATATTACATATTTATATAAGGTAAAATAATTAAAAAATAAGTAAAAGACAAAAAGTGACCCAAAACCTCATGAAACATAACCGTGAGATTCATGCGCCGGAATATTTTTTTTTTTTGAAATTTCTTTAAATCTTGTTTTTTTCTTTTCTTTTTGCAAACCTTTTTGGAATGATTTTTAAAATATTTTTAATTTTATTTTGAACCAACTACTTGAATGTAAAACTTAGAAAAGTTAGGCCCGAAATTCATTTGGGCTAAAATTTATTTTAAATATCCAAAACCTTTCTTATAAAAGTCTTTCTAATAAATAATAAGCCTTTTTAGTAAATAAAATATTTTTAAAAACTAAAACTTTTCTAAAAATATAAATATTAACTTACTAAAAATATGGAGTATTACAAGGGGCTTCTGATCAAAGAAATTGAATCCTTCATTGGCCGCATTCAAGCTGGACTCCATGGTAGCAAAACGCACTATAAACACTCCCTTCCCAATCAAAGCGAGTTCATCAATCCCTAATTTCTCCCAAATTCGCTGAAAATAACCCTTCATGATAGTAAGAGAGGGGGGGGGGTTTTAGCTCGTAAAACATAGCAAACAATTGTTGATGACCAATACTCAACTTCTTCTTGAATGTCTTCAGATTCTATCATAACAGATGGTAGATTCGTACCAGGATTCATCAGATTGGTCGCATTGCCAGGTTGTGATGTTTCTTCCTGATATGTCACATTTATATATAGTTTTTATATGCATTTTGATTGCATTTAGAACTCCTTTTAGAGCATTTAGGTGCATAATGGAATGAATAACGTAAGTTGTGCTCTACTACTCCCCGTTTGCGTGTTTTGATCATTTTCAGGTTACTTTGATGAAAATTGATTATGATTACCTAAGATCAAGCCTATTAATCATTGAAGATGAAGATATATTGCTCAAGGATCACAATGCACCTTTTTGGGACAATTTCGAGTTAGAATGAAGCAAAGAGTTGGTGAAAGAAGTGTCAAAACTGACACCTGTTCACTATTTTGATCATAACTTTCGATAGAAAATTGATAATCAAGAAATTCCAGTTGGTTTGGAAACTATACTTCAAGGACTTTCTAATGATAGGTCACACGCCCAAATCCGACTTTTGGTTTGAGAGATACAACCTTCGTAAGTTGACGCAAAATCGCAGTTTCTTCGCCCGGTCGACCGGGAGGATCCGCCCGACCGGGAGGATCCGCCCGACCGGGCGATATCAAAATTTCACTACGATGCAAGGCAAATTAGCCCGGTCAACCGGGTGAGAAAAGAGCCAAAATCGCTTGCGCGTCCGATCGGGCGGATTTGCTTCTTTGTCGTAATTTCCTAATCACCGTCGCCCGACCGGGCGGCTTCTCGGGACGCATTTTTTCGGGTTTTTTAGCCGGTTTTGTAGAGAGTATAAATAGGTTTTTAATATTTTATTTAGACTATCTCATTATTGACGTTTTTAGGGCCAAAACATTTAGTTTATTCTCTCTAGTTTTGTTGAACTTTTACATTGAAAGATTATATAGATCGTCGATTTCCTTTTCCATTGTTCTTCAATCATTTGGTATTCTTCTTTACTTTCTTTAATTTAATGAATTGTTTTACTTTGATCATGTTTATTGAGTTCTTTATTATAATGAGTGAGTAGTCTATTTCTAGGGTTTAGAGAGGGAAGCCATGTTTATACCTTTTTGATTGTGGTTTGATGTTCTTCGATAATTGGATTGAACTAGAATAATTCTTGTTGATTTGTTATACTTATTTAATTCATGTAATTGCGCAATATCATGAGTTATGTTTAGCTAATAAGAATTAGAATCGAAAGATCATATTCATTAGAGGCTTATTACAATAGGTAGATTTGATTATGTTGAGCGACCGTACTGGCATATGTTAATCTAGGAGTTGTTAATGCCTGACCAAGGATTAACGAAATGCTTCATTTATTCGAACCTCAATCCAAGTGTTGTTGAACTATATTATATTGATTAAACTGGTATAAGCATGGTGGACCGATCGATTGCCCTAGGTTTTTATTTATTTGATAAATTCCCATTTTTCTGCGTTCTAGTTTACTCTAGCTTAGTTATTAATTCCTCAATTATTTTTCCTCTCTGGAAGTAGTTAGATAATTGAACATAAATCTGTAGAAATCCTCTCCCTGTGGATCGACCCGTATTTGCCAGTTTCTGCCAAACAGACACCGTGCACTTGCGGTATATTTTAAAATACATCACTTCCTCAACTCTCTCAGCCCACGACAGTCTTCTCGGAGTAGAAGCGGGCTTTGAAGCACTGTTTATGACCTTCAGCCACTGCGAAAGCACCGCTTTCTCCATAGAGTGTTGTATTTGTTCCTCCATAGTTACAGGGGAAACCTCCATTATTATTCCTCCCACAAATTCATCGAGGTCATTGTGTTCATGAATTGGACTTGGAATATTCAACTCCGACACGCCAGCTATTTCATCCACAGACTTTGTCTTCTTTACCGGAGACGGCGACAACCCCTTCGACTTGCCTTTACCCTTCTAAGCACTCTTCTTCACTCATGACCTCTAGTCATGACGTCAGCTTAGGTTAAGACAGAATCTCCTTAATGTGTGCTGAAAGAGAGAACGAGAGAAACGTGACTCATTTTTTTATATCATTTTGGGTCAATTTTTGCCAGCTCTACTTTAAATGGTTCCAACTTAGTGGTTTATGCGTATGAGACGAAGTCAACTTAAGGACCGGGTTTAGTGAATTGGATCAAAGTTAATTTAGCTTACTACTAGGCTATTACGAGTTGCTTTATAAATGTGTATAGTTAGACAACAAGTATTTTTTGTTCCTTCGGTCGACTTTATTTCTTACTTTTGCTAGTCTTCATTTTAGGAAAGCATTAAGGCCCTATTCAGTTCACCTTAAAAGAAAAGTTTTGGTAGAGATAAGTTCAATAAAAATAAGGCCAATTCAGTAAAAGTAAGTCAAGTGCGGTAATACTATTGTCCAATAAAACACAAGTATTTTTTTTTTGATAGGAAAACACAAGTAAATAGTATAACTGAAAGTAGTAGAAAATCAATAAAATAAGTTCTTTTAAGTAAAAATAAATTTAATAATTCAGCAAGAATAAGTTTAATTTAGTTTGGTAAGAATCAACTGAAGTGAACATGGTCTTATAATTGTCTTCACATGCTTTGTAGGCCTATTTAACGGGCAATAGTGTGGCTTAATCAAATTTGAGTTTATGAATTATGTGAGTTGCTTAAGATCAATGTTTAATTAATCGACATTATTTTTTGGCTTTTTAACCAGAATTTAAAGAAATCTTTAAATCTGAATTTTAAGATATATTCTCTGTTTTCTACCCTAATAAATCATTAGTGGAAAAAAGCCCATTCGATCGAAACCGGACTTACAGAGGCCCGCATCAGGTGAGCTCGCACCAGATTGTAAAGATTAATTGATACGATTTTTAAAGAAAAACCTAATTCAGCTGACCCCAAAAAATCCACAAAACTTTTTTTTTTGCATTTTTTCATTATTAATCGATACAAAGTCAATAGTATATATCAATACTTATTTTAGTAAGCATATTATACTTAATTGAAGTATAAACATAAATAATTAGGTACATAAAAATGTTAACTATAATTTTAACATCATCCTTTTTATAGTAATTAATCTCTTGAATTATGTGGTGATCCAATGGGTTCAAAGATCGTTGGAACACAATGTGAGTGAAGTAGGGAAGAACACACACAATTGTTACCAAGAGAGTTGTGGTCCAATATATATGGATGCGGGTGCAAGGGCTTCCACAAGTAGCTTATGAGCATTCCCAGATACAGTTGAAGCCTTGAAGGCGTTGCACCATATATCAACAGAAATATGTACCACATTGCAATACTGCCCCAAACAAGCAAGTGTTGGATCCATGTAAAATGACTCATCGTGAGGGCAATCTGAAAATTGACCGCCCAGATTATTCCAGTGAACATGACGGTTCCAACTGCTGACATGTTAACAATTTGGCGTCCAGAGCGAAATGCTTGATTGTAGAAGATGATGATGTTGAAGAAGAATACTACTATAGAAGTTTAGAGCTCATTTCCTATTCATCCAAACATCCTATACCAGTCCAAGAATAGGTTTCTTGGACCTTGCTGATAGAGTGCAGGTTACTGGAAAAAGTGAGCAACAATATATGGATTAGGGCACAACTTTTGACATAAATAAAAATATGTTAATAATCATCGCTTGCAAAAAGCTGAAAGTCATGGTAAGCCTGTCTCCAATGAGATATACATGTATGCTTAACAATAGAAAATCATTAGCAGTAGCAGAAACAGTGCTTCACAATGGTTGCATAATTGATTAAAGAAGGAACAAACTAACATAGGATTGTGCCTTTCAGTTAGGTGCTTGTTTATCAACACATGAGGACAACCTACTAGCTAAGGTCTATACTTCTTGAGTTCTTGGTATCCAAGTTACAATATTTTCAAGATAACTCAATATGCAAGATAATCACAATAATCAATAATTCTAATCATAGGCCTTAAAAGCATTGCAGTCACCAAGAGTGAAGAATATTTGCTAGCAAGAGATATTTCATTCTCCTTGTTTGCCTTTCCATTCTCCTTGTTTCCGTTTCTTAAACCCTTACCCTTTCCCCTTTGTGAATCAAACGCCCCCTTAGAGCATAACAAAAGCTTCAAGACCTTGCACTGTAATTTATACTATGTGGCAGACATGATGAAAGGAAAGAAACACGAAGAGATAAGAGAGAAATTCCACATTCTGAGTAGATGATTTGTTTTAGCAAGTACTAAGTAGCATTCTATCAAAAGTTTCTGTAATGGCTATTTTCTAGTTTGTAACTTTTGCTTTTTCTATTGAGTATCATCCTTTATTTTCCTCACGTGTTTTCTATTAATTTTACTCTAAAAATAAGGTTAGAGTCGGGCCGGATCAGTCTAGCCCTTGATCCAACCCGACCCATCAACAACGACTCCCGACCCGACCCCGACGCATTGGACAGGTCTATTACAAACACCAAGGAATTTAACTAAGGTCATGGTTAAAGCAATGTTTTCTAATTACAGGAAACTCGGCTTCTCGTAAAGCTAAATTCTAATCATCATATGCATATACTAAACACAATGTAGGCCGAAAATCAGACTTTCCAATATTAGATTCCCAATCAAGAGAATATAAATCCACTAATAAGGCTAGACCTGATTGTGAATGGCAGATAATACAATGCAGACAGACCAAAACACATGAAGAAATTCCTCTACAACTCCAAAAAAACACAAATAAATATTTGAAGAAAAAGATCATATTGAAATTCTACAACAAAGTCAACCAATTAACATTGTGCAAATCTCCTAATCTAAATGAGCACGTTTATTACAATTACAGAAAAATACACAAAAAAAAACCATTTGTGATTCATTAAGACAAAATCTTTAATTAGCTAACTTACTAAAACTAATTGGAAAAAGATCATTCAAAGTTCCAAACTTGCCTAGAAATATTGAAACTTCTAACACCATTCAATCATTCATGACTGGAAAAAGATCATCCAAAGTTCCTACCTTGCCCAAAAACACAACAGCAAATAACTGATGCACACTCAACTACTAGACTCAAGAACTGATACTTCATATCATCTTCTAGAGCATATATAGGTCAAACGTCTCAAACCTTTCCCGTCAATGATCAAGGCAAACGCAGCATGCGGATCCTTTCAAGCTTAATCATTTGAGAAGCGTTGGTATTACGTAATTTATAATGTTATGTTCTCCTTGATAGCATGGTTGGTCACAAATAAAACTTTCTAGCATGAAATACAATAAATTTTCTGAGGCCAAACTCTCATATTATTTCTGTAGACAGTAGGTACCTCTTTTGAGTCATTGTATTTTCTATGATGACTCAAAATATGAAAATACGAAATGTGGCGGCGGTGGCATTGAAATTCTTAATCAATCATTCAACCGCACCAAACAAGCAACATACGCCCTCCTAAGTCCTACCAAAGAACCAGAAATTCAGAATTAGATTGGATTAGAATTAGTTTCCTCATGCAATTCTTCGGACGGCAAATAGCTTTGGCGAGGTTACAGCACGAGAACAAGGAAATTAATCAAAAATTACACAATATGCAATTACAGAGTAAATGTACTCACAACATCAAATAAATCATTCAATCTTCAAATAACTACACAATACACTTGATTGAGAAACCTCGACATAACGAAAAAACAGTAATTAAAAAGTGCGACACATAAACACACTAGAACTTATATCATATATCCTCAATCTCATATATGGTTGAATTGATTTATCATTATGTTACAAAACCAAATCATTCATGAAAAATTAAAAAATTCAAGGGAAACTAGGGTAGACAAACAAGAGAAAATGAATAGATAATTTCTAAACTGAAAACTTAGCAGGAATCAATAATGTTAGCATCTTGAGGGAAGCGAATGACTCGATTAGAGAGAGTATACAGAACATAAATTACATGAATTAAACTAAAACAACGAAAATAAATCATAAATTTCGAATCATGAATTATATAAATTACGAAACATAAATCAATTAACGAAAAGGAAATTACAGAGCATAAATTAATCAATGAAAAAAATAAGAAACTAAAACGAAAAAGAATGAAACTAACCCTAGAGATGATGATGTGTGTTCGTAGTGGTTGGTTGAGACAGATTTGAAATCAAGGCGATTGATCTCCTCTCAACTGGCCACATCAAGCTGCCATTTTCGATGGAGAACAAAGCCAAACGCCAGAAAAAAATTGAAATTAGGGAGAGTGAAAATGGAATCCATTTTTTCCGAAATTAAAGATGAAATGAGACGGGAGAGTGAGAGTAAAGAAGGAAAAGGGATTTTGCAGAGGCATCGAAGAGAGGAGGCTGAAGAGGATAGATATGCGTGAAGGAGAGAGGAGATGAGGAGACTAGAGGAGTTAGAGAGAAGGAGACAACCATAATTGAAAGAGGGAAATGAGTTGTTGGGCTGCTGGTCAACGTTAAACGTTTATTTTGGCTTATTTACTGATTCGGTTTTCTAATGGACCGAATCAGTTAAACTTAACTGATCCGATTTAGTAAAAACCAGATAATTTTTTATGACATTTAAGGTTTTTTCCACTAGTGAATCAATTAAATTTGTTTCATCAATCCATAATAGTTTCCAGTTCATACATTCAAACTTTTAAATCAAAACGTTCAAGATATGTCCGAGAACAAATATTTCTTCAAGATTCGTGAATTCACTAAAAGTTTCACCATAATAGAGATCATATATGTATTTCCCATGTCTAGTGTTTTGATCTCCTCATGGTCACCTAACACATTTGTAGTGCTAAATGTTAGTGGAGGAGGTAAGGGGTGGTTGTATGATGTATCTATCTATACTAATATATTAAAAGGCGTGCCTAAAGAAGGAACGGTGCCACGTGGCGCTCTCCCTAAGGGGGTTTTACTCCATGTAATTCACAACAATAAAAAAATGTTTGAAATTGCATAGTATAGGGTTTGATTCCGAGACCTCAAGAACATATTCTAAAGTCTTAACCACTAGACCAAATAACATTTAGTGTTAACATCTTAAAGTATAACATTAATGAATGAAAATTTTCCTTACCCGGGGCATAGCCCGGGCCTAATAACTAGTTTAATTAGGATAACCAGCGACAATTGACAATATAATTCCCATATGCTTATATGATGCATTTAATTAGGATAACCAAGGGACAATTGACATTATATTCACTGTATCGCTCCAACCTCTAAGCATATTTATTAGGTTAGTTAACATCGATTATTAGCAGCGAAAGACCTAACTATTGGTCAGTGTGCTACTATTGTACTTTCCATTAGGAAAATACAAGCCAATATTGTAACAGCCGGTAAATAATAAAGGATTAGTATATGAGTAAGTAACTTAAATCGTGAAATTTAAATGTGATCGTACGTAGATAATACGTATGATAAGTTGTGTGTAAATATGATTTGTGCTTGCGTGTAATTAGTGTTTCAAAGAAATTATATCGAGATAATAATATCATTGGTTACATGAGAACATTTAGGATCGATATATTATTTTTAAGAAGTTGACTTGTAGAAATTGAAACTATCGGAAGATAGGAATTATGTTTTAACTATTAAGCAAATTAACGGTTATGCTTAATAGAATGGACTTTGGAGTTCTTTAATATATATGGGTTAAGGTAAATCAAGGAAGTATATGTTATGGATGTTTTGGGGTAAAATAATCATCTTGGGGAAAATTAGATCACTAGTAGGCAATATAATATAAAATTAGTATTAGGTTAGTACAAAAAGAAGAGCAGAAATTCCTTGAGGCTGTAGGAGTTTGAAATCAAGAGTATATGTGGTGATGTTCTCTGAGGCTGTGCATACTCTTTGGTGTCAAAGAAATAGTGTAATCTTTGCTAATGCCTACTGTTCCCCCTCTGTATTGATTAAACGTATTATTTTTCAAGTTGCTTGTAATTGTAATGAGGCTGAGAGGAAGTTATTAGTGCAGTAGGGTTGGGGCTGCTGTTATGTTTTGCCTTGGTTGGTTGTACTGTGGGCTAGTGGCTTGTGGAGTTTAGGCTGTATCTTATCACCAATATTTTTTTTGGTAGTCAATAAAAATTTTGAATTGCCAAAAAAAAAAAAGAAGAACAGAAATTCCTGCAAAGGATCAAGTAGGAACAAAGACCTCATTTGACTTATTGAAGAAGAGATCACGAGATATAAAGATACCCAGACTTAGTTCACATGTATATCAACACCTCATAAAAATTTCAGCACATTACCACAAAAGAATCTTGCTGCCCAGAACTCACCATCTTCTTCTCTCTCACTTGTCAGCTCCTGCGAGATTACAGAGCTTGGTTTCTTCTTCGATTTTCTTCAAATTTTCTCTTTAAAACCTTGCATGCAAAGCTTGATTTCTATTCTATACATAAAGGTGCATACTGGGAAGGTAAAAGTTTGAGCTTTAAGAGTCGGGAAGTTCAAGAAGCAAGGCCATCTTCTTCAACCAAAGAAACAATAAGTACAGTGAATGTTTGGGTTGAATTAAGGTACTTCCTTTAGGTATTTTCTTATGAAATTTGGTGTGAATGTTCCTTTGTGTTTTAGGAACAAAAAGAAGCAAGAATCATCCCTTGAGGAGAAGGAGAAGGAGAAGTTGAGTTATTGCTGTTAGAAGTGAAGGTACACATAAAACAACCCCCTTTGGTAACCTAGTATATACAAAATTTGGGACAATTATTGAGAACGATTTTATGGATGATTTTCTTGGTTTTAGGTGATTAATATCTACTGTATATTAGTATTAGATAAGGATTAACCATTGCATGTTCATAAATCAAGTGGAAAATTATGTTCTTTCACTACACTAGAACTAGTTATGTGATTTTTGATGCTTTTCATCAAATTTTGTGTGTGATTGAAATTTCAAGTATTTTGGAATGATGTTGGTTGATGGAACAATAGGTTAAGAGATGATTAAGAGGTTTCATGTGTAAGTATTCATGATTAAAAGGACATCTTTATTTGATAGTTGATTTTTACAATAAAAAGGTGACTAAACTACCTTAATTTTCCCTGTTCTTATGAAGTTATGTTTAGCAAATAATAAGTGGAAGTTTTAAAAGATTATTTCAAAATTTTTTTATCACTAAGCTACTGTATAATAGTATTAGAACTTGTTTAAAGTTCTTTCTTATTCAATGACATACCAAAGTAGGAGAATTACACCTTAAAAACCGCATTTAAAAAAAACGAGCGTATGTTAGTTTTGTGTAAGCATTTGGACAAATAATTTTCTTTACAATTGAGGAAATTTCCAGTAGGTTTAAGGTTGAAGAACTTCAATTATTAAGTGAATGTTAAAATTGGGATTCAAGCTAAGTACATCCTTGTTCCGAAAACATCCTTTTTACTTAAAATACCTCAAGTTCTTTACTAAATGGATTGTATGATCAAGTATTGGTTTTGATAGGATATATTGTACCTCAAATTATCATTTAGCTACTGTCATCACCACCTTCAATCATTCCTATTGAAGTAATAAATAGTTTTCTTTCAATCACAGAACATTGGTGACTTGTTTCGAAATAGTGATAAATGGTTTTACATTCTTTTTGCGTATAGCAGAGGAATGTGTGTATATGTGTGAGGACATGTCCTATAAAAGCTTGCAAGCGAGTAAAAAGTAGGAGTTTAACTCCGAATTGTGTGGAGGTTTGCATTTAGATGCACCTCAATGTGTGAACTCTTCTTCTTACGCATTACTAGAAAACCGTTTTAACCTTGTATGTATTGAGAAGTCTGTGATTAATTTGTGAACATTTGAAATGTGGAAATTTATGATGATGTGGTGTTTCAAAAAAAAAACATGGATTGTAAAGAAAATTTTGAAATGTGAATACACTTTATTTCAACCACCATAATTAGTTTTGGGTTGATATGTGTACCAGCGTAAGCTGATTTTGTTCTATGAACCTGTCCTGGTGGGGGCAGACTTTTGTGCAAGAAATAGCAAGCTAAGGTAGGCTGATGGAAGGCTATAGTGAAGTCATGTCTCAACAATCATAGGGGAATCAAGCTTGAACATGATCATATTTTGCAACCTCAACTCTGTTTATATGACGAATATTTGAAAGTATATTATGATATTATCTTTTGGCCTGTAATAATTAACTTATAAATTGTGTGATGAATGTTCTTTTAAAATCAGCTCGTAGGGTCAACTCAGCCTTATCAAGCGGGTTGACTCCAGCAAGTGACAACCTCCGTATTATTGATTATGATTTTGCTTCCGCTAATGCTAGAAAATATAGTTTTTAATTAATTTAAGGTAAGCTATGAAGGGGGCTGTTACAAGACTTTCAGAATCATATAATGACGTGAAAACTTAATCCTGCTAGATTATATAACAGTTAAAGTAAAACAGAGTTAATGTTAATTAAACTAACTAATTACTTAAGTTACAAAAGATATAAATGTTTGGGTCATTTCAATAATATTTTCTCACTACTAAGCCATTATGTCATATCCATCGGTACCTAAAACAGAAAAACGAAAAGTTATAAAAGTTATAAATGTTAGACTCATTTCAATAATATTTCATCATTGCTAAGTCATTCTGTCATCCCCATCGATACCTAAAACATAAAAACAAAATGTCATGAGTCGAGGCCCAATAACATACTACTTTAACAACGTAAATTTATTTCAACTCATTCTATTTGAAAACAAAGAGAAGAGAATATCACAAACATCATCATAAACATATAATTTGATAATAGAAATCCAACCATTATGAGATTTTTATTTTATAATCTTACATCATTCTTAATGGTAACTTGGCAAGTATAACATCATAATCATTAAATCAAAAGGCGGCTACAACAAATGTGACACTTGCGGTGCCCATAACATTAATCCGAAAGGCAGTCACAACAAAGGTGACACTTGCGGTGCCCATATCCGAAAGGCGGTTACAACAAAAGTGACACTTGCAGTGCCCATAAAGTAGGAACCGTCATTCACTTTCATTTATCATGTTTCGTGATTTTTACATATATTTCATAAAACATCTCTTATGCATCATGAAAATCGGTTTATTATCAGAGCATCATTGTAAACATCATTTAACAAAATATTTTATATCCCGCAATCCATAAACACATATCATCAAAATATTATGTAAAAGTATCATAAAACATAGTTGGAAGGGGAGTGCAATTGTTAGCAGTAGACATTACATCGAGGCGCGATTATTATACTTGATACTCGGGGAAGACTTGTAATATCCTTTTTCCTTTTAATCTATTCAAGAATTAATAAAGAATGACTTATTAATATTTTATTCTACATTTTAAGCCATACGATCCATTTCCATCATGTGCCCATTCTAGTGAAGTCAAGTGAGAAAAGTCACGTGTTCAGGGGGAATAAGGTGACTGGAAACTGGTTCCTAGAGGAACTATGTGAGGATTGATTTATAATAAGTTGTAATAACTGTTATAAATAAAAGAGCAAGGTTTCTTCCTAAAGAATTGAGAAAGAGAACCTTATTAAAAGGATCTTCGTGTGTTCTTACTTATTACTACTTCACTTCATTAGCTTTCTAATTTAGTTTATCCGCAAAAAGTTTGAAAATCTCCCCAACTATAATTCACCCCCCTCTTGTAGTTGATCTAGTGTTTATACTAGACTAACAAGACAAAAAGAAGCTGAAGCACAAGCTCAATGGCTTTATTGGAAATAGAGTATACATTCAAGATGGGATCATTTGGGTGACTTGGGTACTGCAATTTTCTACTGGTCTGTCCAATTGACTGATAAGTACAACTCCATTCAAGCTTTGCAGTTGGAGGATAAATCTTGGTTTTCAGATCATGGTACAATCTCCTCATTATTTGTCAATTATTTTTCGACACTCTTTAATCCCATTGCTCCCGCTACTGGTGTGGACTCACAAAACTATGACCCTTGGTTTTCGAGTCTCCTAAGTTTGCAGCCCAGTCACCACTCCATTTTACTCGCCCAGGTTACGAATGAGGAGATTTATCATGCTGCTTTTAATATGCACTCATTGAAGTCTTCTAGGGCTGATGGGGTCTCACCTTTACTCTTCAAATCTCATTGGACCTTAGTTGGTGATCAAACTTGTTAAATAGTAAGATATTTCTTTCATCATGTGTCCATGCTCGGGGAGATGAATCACACATTTCTCACTTTAATTCCCAAGGTATATTCTCCTACTTCAGTGACTCAATACCGTCCGATTAGTCTATGTAATACCACATATAAAATCATTGCTAAGATTCTTGTCAATCGAATGAAGATTGTTCTCCCTAGTCTTGTGGTCCCTGAATAAAATGCATTTGTCCCAGGGCTTAGTATCACGGATAGTTGCTTCATTGCGCATAATGTTATCCATCGGCTTAATCGGGCACGGAAGGGAAAAAACTTCTACACTGTGCTTAAGATGGATTTGAATAAGGCCTATGACCGTGTTAGTTAGAGCTTCCTTCTTAAGGTTCTACGGGTTATGAACTTTCCCCCACTCTGGGTTGAATGGGTCAGCCAATGTATTTCCACTACTTTATTCTCCATTTTAGTCAATGGTGAGTCATCAACTATCTTCTCCGCTACTGCTGGTATCCATCTATGGGACCCTCTTTCCCCGTATTTATTTATTTTGTGTATGGAGGTGTTGGCTAGATGCATATGTTCTATGCAGCATCAACTCTATTACTGGTATCAAGGTTGGTCGCCAAGCGCCTGAGTTAACGCACTTATTTTTCGCTGATGATGCATTACTCTTCTTCAAAGCGACTCCGGAGTCTTGTGGTATGGTGCGTCAGCTTATTGATCAATTTTGCTCTTTGTTTGGTCAGATGGTGAGTTTTGAAAAATCGTTTGTTGAGTTTAGTGAAAACACTCCCTCAACCTTTGTGCAATTTATGAAGAAACCATTAGGGGTTCCTAGTCATAATACAATTGATTCTAATCTTGGTTGTCCCATGGAAGTAACAGGGCGTAATGTGTCAACGCTCAATGGCATTGTTGACAAATTGCAACAACGAATTTTTTCGTGGCAATTTGCTAACCTCTCACCAGCTGGTAGGCTGCTTCTTGCCAATGCTATCTTAGTCTATATGGCTTCGCATATTATGTCCTTTTATTTGTTGCCCAAGAAAGTGACGAAGACTATCTCTTCGGCCATCATTCAATTCTGGTGGCGTGGGCTGCCCGACACAATTTTCTAAAGAAAAGCTTCCCTGCTTTACAAACATAAGGGAGAGGATGGTCTGGCCCTTCGTGATATTTCCATGTTGAATGAAGCCTTGGTTTGTGAACAGGCGTGGCTGAGACACCAGTACCCTGATTCCTTATCGGGACGTGTTATTTTTCGAAAGTATTGGAAATCACCGTTGCATATGACTGCTCGTTCGACCCTCCCATAATGCCTTTCTTGGACCATGCACGGGATGGTGAAGGCTGCTAGGAGTTTATTACCAGCTTTGGGTCGTCACATAGGGGATGGAGGCTCTACTACTATTTCTCATCCCTCTTGGATCCCTAATTACATATCAGGAATGCCTCCTCCACCCTCTTTTAATATGGCTGCTCATGATAATGTCGGTTTCCTCTTTTATTAAAGACGGTGTCTGGGATGTCCATCATCTTCGTGCCACTTTTTTTTTGCGCCTGTGATCGCTCGTATCTTGACTATTTCTTTACCTAGTGTCCCATAGCAGGATTCGGATTAGTGGCTCTCAAGAGCTAGCTAAGATTCGGATGTGATCAAAGGTTTTGAAGATTATTTTGGAAGTTCAAACTTTTTCTTAAATGGCGTTTGTTTGCTTGGAAGTTGCTTTATAATGCAGTCGCCACTGCTGAAAACGTAGCTAAGAGAGGGATTACTATCGAGGAGGGTTGTCCTTTCCGTAGAAGTGCGTGTGAATCCACAACGCATCTATTCAGAGATTGTCCTCTTATTCAACGCATGTGGCGTGCTTCAAATTTAGGTATTTGTGTCCCTACCCAACAACATCTGTCACTTCATCAATGGGTAAGGAATTTTTTGTTTACGCTCTCCATTTTGAATCTCATTAAGGAAATAGCCAATGATGGATCAATGTCTTTGCGGAGTCTGTAATTAGGCCTACACCATCTCGTGCTATCGAGTGCCAACCTACTCAATGGTTAGTAGGCTCCCTGTCCAACAACACCCTTGTAGTACAAGTTGATGGTGCTTGGAAGGATCGATTGCAAAACCAAGTCCCTATAGCTACCGTAGGATGGTCTTGTTATCCTTCGGGTCCGGGATGAAAGGGGTTAAGCGTGTTTTTGCGGCTGATGCTACACATGCTGAACTTTTAGCTATTTGGGTGGGTCTCCAACAGGCTCGATGCATTTCATCTTCAGTCATTATCAGGACGGACTTCAAGGTAACTGTTTCTATGTTGTGTCATCTAAACCAGGCGAATGCTCGTAATAGTTCATTAATGAAGAATATTCTTAACTTTGCCAGCCTACTTTCCTTTTGTGCTATTACTAAAGTGCATAGGTCCGTAATTCACAAGCGGCAAGCCCCATACTCTAGCAACACGAGATAGGAAGGGTCTCTTTTTCTATGCCTAGTTCTTGTTGTGTAACCTTTGCTAAAAAAAAAACATTCAAATGCTAAGTTGGACTTGGAGCCAGTAACTATTAGGTGTTGTTTGGTTGGAAGCTATTTCCCTTGGAAATACAAATTCCTAAGAAATACATTATGGGTGTTGTGTTTGGTTGGAGGAAAATGAGAGAAACACAGGAAATACAAATTCCAAGGGAAATAAAATTTCTCGTGAAACATGGGAAATCACTCACCAAGCCCCCCTTGCCCCTTGGTGAATAATTTCTTAGGAAATGCAATATCCTATGATGTCAACCAAACAATTTTGTCTAATTCCTAAAAAATTAACAAGGAAAATGTAAATTCCCAAGAAAAATTACTTCTCATGTGAACCAAACGAGGTCTTAAATTCGTCCCCAACACATTCTCGTAGTTGGAAGCCTGGAAAAGGAAAACAGTTGTATTATTCGCCTATTTGGGAAAAGAAAATGAGACACATGTCATTTTTCACACTGTAAATCACTCTCCTCCTGCAGTTCTGCTTCTTCCGTTGTTCAGAATTCAGATCTTCCATTGGTCACCACCGTTTGCAAGCTGCAGCTGCACCACCAGGCTTCTCACTCACACGTCGGCGTCGCACAGCTCCGGCGCCCCGCCAGTCCGCCACTGGACTCGCATCTAATTAGGTAGTTTTTTCATCATTCTTTTTGCATGATGACATTAATTAGGTCTTATTTTGTTTGATCATTTCTTTAGGCCTTAGTTGATTATAAGATTATAATCTTATGTGATTGATTTCTTTTGGTTGTTAGTCGTTGAAATCGAGAAGGAAAATATAATGCTAGGGCTTGCCAGCATGGATTGATTTTCAAATTAATATGTTTAATTGATCATTGAATGATTGAATTGGTGGATTTGTGTGATGAATTGGTTACTGGTGATTGATTTCCGTTGATTTAGTTGTGAATTGGTTACAACGGTCAATTAATTGATGATTAAGTAAAAATTGGATGATTCTTATTGTTTAGCACTAATTTAAGTTATTTAAGAATTGGTGAATGAGCCACCTGGATCAAAATAATACAAGGGAATGGGAAATTTAGTTGATCTTCGTCAATTTAATCGATCTAATTTGGGGTTTGATGGCTTTGAAATGTATTGTTTTTGGTGGTTAGATTTTTATTAGGTAGTATAGGTTCTTTATGTAAGTTGTAGTATTGTCATGCAGGTAGCTTTTGAGGATTAGCGATGCGGAAATATCGTTCCTTATCTTTTCAAATTGGTCAGTTGGCAGAGGCAAGGACTTTTGAAAAGGGTTACCGTGGTGCGTGGTTTCGGTGTAAGGTATTTGTTTAAACTTACACATTTGATTTTGGCCTGTAGCCTAATATCTTTTCGCACCACAAAGCCTTCCTCGTGCTTATCCTTTTTACTTTATACAATCTGCTGAAGCAACTTGTGAGAGTAAACTGATATGCTTGAAGACAAATAAGTCAGGTAGCTATTGGAGACATATAGTTTGAGTCCTTGACGAAGCTTACTTTAAGTGTTAATGTTTTCCGTCTCATCTCCTATCTCCAAACTCCATAATGACACTCAGTCCGGTTTCTCACAATTTGTTCTTTTTTGGGTGTAAGATTCCTGCTATGTGCCATGATTTGGTAGAGATTATTTAAAAAATAACGAAAAAGCTTAACCAGTCTAACTTTTAAGACCTATTGGCTTCACCTTCTCTTCAACCTTCCTCTGATTCTCTCTCTTGAAAGTTGAACTTCCACCTTGTCCTCCTTCTATCCACTTTGTTTGGAAGCTTTGAATTCCATAAAGTTGTTGGATTTATTGAACTCGTAATTCATCATCTATTTTTGCTGAATTGACCATTCAGCCATAATCTTGGACTTATGTGGTCAAATTTGATATAAAGATTGAATCACAAGACATGGAAGGTGATTTGTGTGGCTAACTGATGGCGGAAGATTCTATTTCGTCATTGATAATGGTTTCAGTGCACCTTATGTGGAGCCTTCAGGTTAGTGTTTGAATGGTGGTGCATCGTTTTAATGAACTTGGACGGTCAGTGGGGTAGGGTAAAGCCGTGGAAAGGGCCCGGACAGAGAACCACTCAACTGGGTAGTGTTCCGAGGAGATCGGTCTTAAGGTATGTAATCCCTAAAGTGTAGCTTAAGGATACGATTGCTTCATAAGGTCCAGGAAGTTTTTTGCTGGTTCGACCAGAGTAAGGTCCAGGAAGTGGTAAAGCTGCAGTAGAGTTGGCATTTGATTGCCCTATTGTTTACTTGAAATTCGACTCTAACCTTGCACTAGTATAAGAAAGATTCCCAATGGCCAAAAGCTATCAATCCTAGGGGAGAAGGCAAAGGGGGAGCTAGGCGCCTTCTTTTATGAAACCCCCTCTTTTGTGGCATGTTGTTGTCTTATTACAGGCATTTCATTCTATTTTCTAGTGGTCATGGGATAGAAGGAGGGTTCGTAAGTCCCGTTTTGGGGATATTAGAGCAAGGAGAGGGTTTTTGGTGGTTTTAAAGGTCTACGAGGGTGGTGTTCAAAGCGGCAGCCGGTATATGGGAGGCTGGTAGTTTTGGGATACAAGATGTTTTTTTTAGTGATGTACATATTGTGATAAAACCGGAATTGAGATATCTTGAGCTCGCTTGCTTAGTTGGTTATATGGTTGGCTAGCATTACATACATGATATTGAGAGATGAGAAATACCAGCAGAATGTGCAGCTAGATGTCATTTCATAATTTGTTGTACTCTAAGAAAAAATAGATTTTGGTGTGATCCAATATAAAATTGATCTGACTACTCTACTCTTATTGTAGCTTGGTGAAAGTGCTGGGTGGGGCTGTAAGTGTGATAACGAAGGGATGAAATTATGATGGGTAGGAAGAGATCAAGAGAAGGTTTTACCATCTTAGCAGGGCAAAATGTGCTAATGTTGGAATTGATAGCACACAATTCTTATCTTAAAACAGAAAATATTTTTGTATGCTTAGGATCACATTTACTTTTTTATTGAGGGGTTGCTTAAAGATGTCCACCTTCTGCCTTAATTAGATATGTGTTCATGATTTTCTTGTAGTGGGAGCTAAGAAAATATGGAATTTTCGTGTTCCATTACTATGTTCTAAAATTTATGTCGATTGAATAGATCTTAGAAATTTTCTTGGGTGAAATAACCAACATGTGGTTGGTCATGGTGGTCTGGTGGAGTGCAATGTCATAGGGAAGAAAGTAGGGCGAGCAATAGGAGGAGATTTTAGTATGGACGAAATGGTCTAATCATGTTTAATTTGAGAGCTTAAGGTTCTTATCTTATAAGAAAAACTAGCATATGTACGGAAATTATAGTTAATTGTTCCCTTAAAGACAATAGATCGCAAGGGGTGTTTTTAGTATAAAATTTGAACCTTAAGTTAGGTTCCAAACATCCATTCATTGAGTCAAGTAATCTGCTATAAGAATTACTTTTAATGCTTGGTTAGCCAAATCTAAAATAAGTTTGGATAAAAAAAAACTTTTCTTAAACTAAACTAATCTGATGTGAATAATGAATTAATTTCTACATTACAAGCTAAGCTATTTATAACAATTTACATGCTCTAAACAAAGAATGACTTAAATTGTTTTACTAAAGAAAACAACGGAACTTGTTTTCCTTTCCTACCATTCTGCCATTGTTTCCTCTTTTCTTTCCTACAACTTCTCTTCTCTTTTTCACATTAATTCATAATGCTTAAATTAGAGAATTCATTAGTTTGTTAATTATAACCATATATTCTCACAATTAAAAAAAAAAGTTTTCTTAAACTAAACTTTTCTGATGTGAACAATGAATTGATATCTACATTACAAGCTAAGCTATCTATAACAACTTAAATGCTCTAAACAAAGAATGACTTAAATTGTTTTACTAAAGAAAACAACGAAACTTGTTATCCTTCCCTACCATTCTGCCATTATTTTTTCTTTTCTTTCCTACAACTTCTCATCTCTTTTCACATTAATTCATAATGCTTAAGTTAGAGAATTCATTAGTTTGTTAATTGTGAAGAATATATGGTTATAATTAACAGACGAATGAATTCTCTAATTTAAGCATTATGAATTAATATGAAAAGAGAAGAGAAGTTGTACGAAAGAAAAGAGGAAATAATGGCAGAATGGTAGGAAAGGAAAACAAAGTTCCGTTGTTTTCTTTAGTAAAACAATTTAAGCCATTCTATGTTTAGAGCATGTAAATTGTTATAAATAGCTTAGCTTGTAATGTAGAAATCAATTCATTATTCACATCAGATTAGTTTAGTTTAAGAAACGTTTTATTTTTCTTACATTACATTTAATTATTTCCTTCACAGTGGTTGTTTGTTTATCCCTAAGATATTATTTATTTGTGAGGTATCGATTTCATTTTATCTAGTAGAAGTCAAATTTCCAGTGCGAGCTCTAACAATTGGTAACAATTTAAGCCATTTGAATGTTCTTCAAATTATGAACGAGGTGGAGAATTGTTAGAATATATTGTTATAATTAACAAACTAATGAATTCTCTAATTTAAGCATTATGAATTAATGTGAAAAGAGAAGAGAAGTTGTAGGAAAGAAAAGAGGAAATAATGACAGAATGGTAAGAAAGGAAAACAAGTTCAGTTGTTTTCTTTAGTAAAACAATTTAAGCAATTCTTTGTTTAGAGTATGTAAGTGGTTATAAATAGCTTAGCTTGTAATGTAGAAATCAATTCATTATTTACATCAGAAAAATTTAGTTTAAGAAAAGTTTTTTTTTTCTTACGTTACATTTAATTATTTCCTTCATAGTGGTTGTTTGTTTATCCCTAAAATTTTATTTATTTGTAAGGTATTGATTTCATTTAATCTAGTAGCAGTCAAATTTTTGCTGGGAGCTCTAACATATTACCATATGGTGATATTAGGAAAGAGGCGTCCCACTTTAATGACCCAAGAAATTCTCTTGAGCGGAATCTCATGTCGTAAAAATTCTCTCGAGAGATTAGGGGTGGGGGTGGGGGGGGATTCGTTGGAAACTTGATTGAAGATAAGGGCTTGGCCTTGTGATCTCTTTCGAGTTTTCATATTTTCTATTTTTCTTAATAATATGCGAGTATCTTAGTTATTCCAGTCTATATTACTTGTAAGTTATAAATAAGTCCATTGTGATCATGTGTCTTTGGTTATGTTTTAGAGAATTGATGAGTCATCATGAGAGATAGTATAACTTGTCGTGACATTTAAATCACTATCAATCTAGGGATGTTGAGAATATATGATGTGTGCACCTCAACCTTGATCTATTGAGAGAACATTTAAAAAGGCCCTCAATATATGGTCTACTTTATTTTGGATAGAAATATGACAATGAATTAACAAACTGACAATTGTCTTAGCATCAATGGAAATTATAATAGTTTTAGTGATGAAAAGGAAAGGCATGGTGTAACTTGTAAATATACATACATGTAACACAGGTCTTGGATCGGACCGGCTGTCTTATGGGCCAGAATTCTTGAATTTTTCGGACTGGGTACTACACCGGATTTAAAATTAGGTCTGGTCCAGGTCTGGACCTTTTTGGACCTGTTTTGTTAAAATAGAAATTTAGGCATATAAAAATCATTTTCGCATATGGATTTCGATTTTAATCTACTTGGATCTGTTTGGACCCCTTAGAGGAAAGAGAGGGGAGGTAGGGAGTTAAAGAAATTAATGTTGCATTTGAAATATGGGGAAAGGGAAGTCAGGAAGTTAAGAAAACAAATATTTTATTAAAGAACTAACAAAATTTAGAGTTTCCGGTTTGGAACCTAGACTCGGGATTTTTGGCGGACCGAGGACCGGACTTGAATTTTCGGTCTGGTCCGGTGCGGTCCAAATTTCTGTCCAGTGCGGTCCAAATTCAGGTGTGACCATGGTCTTTGACATCCCTACTGACCCTACATGCAAGAATCATTGTAGAGGCTTAAACTTGTGTATAAGCAGAAAATGCCTAAAACGACTAGAATGCAAGACCTAGGAGCAAGGAACTGTTCATTTGCAAAAATAGTTGTAAAATACTTTATAATACTAGTTGCTACTGCTTCTGTACAAGCCGTCTATGTTACATGGACACAGGTATGAGTATCGGATACGGGTGCGGATCTAAGTGTCCGATACGTTAATTTTGAAATTTTTTGATACGGGGATACCGTCCTAAATTTGGACTCGGGTACGGGGATACGGTGGTTACATATTAAAAAAAAATATTTATATAGTCTGAAGTTCAAAGGTCTAGTACTAACGAAAAGTAAAAAAGAAAAAAAAGCTATGGTTTGCGCTAAACTGTATATAGTTGTTTGAGAATTGAGAGAGAAAGGAGAAAAGAGGTGTACTGCTACTTTTCAAATAAAAAAAGTACAGCTGTACTGCTACTTTTTAAATAAAAAAAAGTACATCTCTACTGCCACTTTTTAAATTAAAAGAAGTACAGCTGTACTGCTACCTTTTTAAATAAAGCATTGCTTCAGTTTTTGGTTCACGTGGTAGACGGGATTGAAGAGTTATTCTAGTTGTCTACTTGCTCTATAATTAAGGAGTTCCCTTCCAGGTTGTTTGTTCTTTCTTCATGTCGGGTTCCATATGTGCCATGATGGTTGTTGATTATGGGTGTGTTCTTTTCATCTTAAAAAAAAAGTTCAAGGGATAATCAGGTGTAATCAAGGTTGATGAAGCCTAGTGTTGTGAAACATAAGGAAAATGAGGGATAATTAGGTCCAATCAGGTCTAATAAGTTAGTTCAGATAAGTTCAGGACTTAAGAGAATGCACCTATGTATCCTTTTCCTTAGCCACTTTTTTTCTTCTATATTTTCGGTGTGGAGTTTTTCATCCTTTTATTAGCTCGGTAGAGAATTTCAAATTGCCTAGTTCATATATGGAAGGAATTGGTTTTGCTTGTTGCTCTAATTCACATGTCTATGTTTCTGTTCAGATAAAGAAAATTACCAGAAAGAAAGGCCGAATTGTAGCATATGTTGTAGAATATTATGACTACCCAGAGGAATGTAAGTGATCTGCACTTTTTTCCTGGTTATGATATGAATTCTTGTGCTGCAGCTTGGTTGAGTGCTGTTTTTGGCTTTAAGTAGGTGTAAGGACAAGATAAATCAGTTGTGATGAACTTAAATATGTTAAGTTTATATTGTGGAAACACCTTAATTAACGCGAATCACCTCTATTTGCAGCTGAAGAAACAATAACACTTTATGGCCTCCCCTCAGAGAGCAGCAGCGGCCACAAGGCAAAAAAGGAGCTGATGTTGCGCCCACACTTTCCAGCTTTTTTTCGTGAAAGGGAATTACCTGATGTAAACTTGATCTCAGAAGTTATAGTTGCAGTTACTGATGTTTGGAGAGTTGGGGATTTGGCTGACTGGTTCTCTGATGGCTGTTTCTGGTCAGGAACAATTACTGAAATTATGGATGATGACATGGTTCAGGTAATATCACTAGTGCATATTTTTCATTTATGCATTTTATTTTGGTTGCTGTGCAACTTTTATGATAATGATGGGGTGTTGTCCATGCCCATGGTGAATAGTAGGAAGGTAAAGGATATACCATCTGAATATTTGCTAAGCAAACTTTACTGTACATCAGAGCATGTAAGCAGGTTTACAAGCCGTATATTGGAACTTCTTAGTTTCTTTTAATTCCCCGTGGGTTTTGGTAATGCTGGAGTAGGTGTTGTACGTTACCTATATGTTTGGTCTGTAGTGTATGTAATCGTTATCATCCAGTTGGAGATATGGGTGCTAGATTTTTCTTTGTTTCTGTACGATGTAAGGCTGAATCCTTTTCTAGCAATGTCTCTATGATATTCCATCGCAGTTGAAAGTAAACAATTGCTTCCTGGGATTTAATTTTCACATTGATAATTATAATTTTACTTATTAATGTTTCGACCTAATCAGGACGGAGATGGTAACCAGTTTCTAAAACCGTTGCATGTTGATACAGTTGCATTCACATAAATAGATAAGTGCTTATATCTATACATATACTCCCTCCGTCCTTAAATATCTGTCCTGTATACTAGTTATATATACTCTTTCCGTCTTCAAATAATTGTCATCTATACTATTTTGGTTAATTTGCAAATAATTGACCTCTTACTTTAAACGAGAAATTTACCCACCCACGTGATGTGGGGCTCTCCACTAACTCTCTTTCTCTTACATTCTAGCTTCATATTCATATGAGGCGGGGACCTCTACTAACTCTCTCTTATACTCAATTACTTTCCGGTTTTTATTGGTTTACGCCTTCCATTTGACATAGAGTTTAAGGAGAAAATATTGGGTGGGTCTTATGAGGGAAAAGAAATTTTATTTTATTCAATATTTCATTGAAGATTTGTTTGGGCTAATGTTATGTTAGAAAGTAACTACTCATGGGGAGTGGTGGAGATAATAATATAAACTAATAGATGACAGCCTAAAATGAAAGAGAGGTAAACTAATAAAAGCACAAGGGAGTAATTTCTTATTCTTACTTTTACTCTTATCTACCCAAAAACCTACAATATAATACTATATACTTTAAATATGCGTGCTTAAACCTAACAAGACAATTAATTGAGTACAGATTCAGTATATCAAAAGGTGTTTACCAGACCATCTTTCCATGTCTCCCCCTCATAATAATTTTTTATTGTCATTAGAAGTCTCGACTTCATGACCTCTGTTTAGAAGGTAGGAATGTTACTACTTATCGCAACACTGTTACACCTTCAAAGTTCAAAACAATATATCATAACTTCTAATTTCTTGCAAAAGTCGTACGGAAGTCTTTAGACATATACGCTTTTTATGATTATGACTAGGTGTATTGCAATTTTATTATTTTATCTTAGTTACTTTTAAATATTTTATATCATATTATTTTCCCAGAATTTCTAGATTATATCAAATATTTTTGTTACTTGTACTTTTGGAATTTTTTTTCCACATCTTTTACCATGTTTTTACCACGTTATCAGCATTATCACCTTATACTTTTTTCTTTGAATTTTACCACTTTTAGTAACTTGACTTGCTAATATTCACCACCATAACTTGTCCTGTTGTGAATTTTTCGGCCAAGTGGGGTCCACATGCTGGATTTCTTGTTTTCCCCTTTTTTCACCTTCTCTCGCCTCGATATTTCTAACCCCAAATTTTCAGCTCATCTTAATCCAAATTGACTTGAAAATTCCTCATCAGATCAAATTAAGTTAGGTTCACACTTCTTAACCCTAATTGACCCTAATATAAATTGCAAATAATTGGAAATTATGGTTAAACTTTTCTAGGTTAGGAATCTTCGTTAAAAATTGGGTGTTTATTGATTGAATTGTTAAATTGGGGATAAATTACAGCATCGTTATGTTCGTCAGCTCTTTGATTGCTGTTAATGACGTTCATTTTCACCATTCATTCATCAATGTCAACTGAGTCACCCTATATGTATGCATATTTGTGGCTTTTTTCCATTTTGGTTGTTTCACACAAATTTTTGACCATTGGTTGTATTTACCTTCACAATGAGTCTAGACATCCTTAATTGGTGTTTGGACAGAAATATTATTTCACCCTCTTGTTGCGAAAGTTCAGATAAAGGAGGAGAGAGAATCGCCTTATTAGGGAGTTTGTGTGGGTGAAGTGGAGGAAAGAGAGTGAAGGAATCTCTGTTAACTTTAAGTTGCTGATGATGTTGCAAAGCTTGGTGAAGATGAATTGAGCGAGTGAGAACAGCGTAAAGAATAGGGACAGAACAGTTAGGGAAGAGAGAAAGATAAACCAGGGAGATAGAAGGAGGAAGAGGGGGGGGGGATCTGGCCAATGGAACCCACTTGGCCTGAAAATGCACTGGAGGATGAGTTAAGGTGGTGGTTTTTAGTGAGTCAATTTACTGAAGGTGGTAAAATTTGAAGTAAAAAGTATAAGGTGATAATGCACAAAGCATGGTTTTAAAAAAATCATATGTACATGTAAAAGTTGAATACTCGTTCTGTGATGCTATTGTGCAACTGTTTCATGATATTAATCCCTTTTAATAGTCAAATATTAATAATTAACTTCTCTCTCATGTAGATTAAATTGTTAGAGCCACCCAGAGGTGAAGGATCATCCTATAATGTCAACTGCAAGGATCTCCGCCCATCCTTGGATTGGTCTCCTGAATTTGGTTGGACAGTCCCTGTACCCTCGGTAAATTCTCACTTCTACTTTGTTATTATGTGTTGTGGTATTGTTCAAGCTATTTAAATGCATAACTTGAACTATAAAGTTGGCAAAGCAGATAATTTTGCTTACGCTGGCCCATATCTTTCTGGCTTTTGCTAGAACATTGCATTGCAAATAGAAGTTCTGAACATTAGGGCAATTTGCTGGATATCTTTCACTATCTGTTTTGGTAGTCCTCTGGATGGTTCTTGTTGCTGAATTTCATATTGATACTTTCCTAATGCTTAAAAGTCCTTTTTACATGCTCACTTGATGAGACATGATGGGCATCCGCCTGTCCTAAGCTTCTCCTACCGCAATCCTACATCTTCAGATGAAACATATTGATATATAATCTCCTTGAGAGCTGGTATCTCTGCCTTGAATGTGGAGGTTGTTAAAATAAACCACATGCTGGAGTTTAGTATGTGCATGCTGTATGCATCTTGGCAAAAGACCTGTTGGTCTTTGTCCTTGAATCGGAGTTGTCATGTTGTATGGCTGGTTCACCCCGAGTCTCTGACAATGTTAGTAGTCTCACAATTTTACTCCCAGTCTTATTCACCGGTAGGGAATCTATAAAGAACCTGGTAAGTGGTAATTCCCTTGCTTCAAATCTTAATAGGAGATTAGGTTTCTATGTTTCTTGTTACGGCTTGCCCAAGGCCATTCTTGTGGAACATGGTCTTTCCTCATGCATGGAAAAATTGAAGTGAAAACCTGTCTTAATCCTCTTATCACAGAATTTTGAAGACCACGAATTGGTGGTCACTGCAGCAGCAAATATGAGCCTATGAGAATCACCATTGTCTCCACAATAATCTAACTTGTGAACTTGACACCTCATATCTCCTTTTTCTCCTCGAGAATGGGAGTTAAGTGGTTTGTTTCAGTCCCTCCTAAACCTTTAGTGCAGTAACGGCGTGTGTGACTGCTTGATTCTTTGCTTCTTTTTCCTTCCGCAAAGATATGCTGATATCATTGTTACTCAACAGTTAACTGCTTCCTCTTACCGAATAGCATGAACAAGACACTTACATATCAAGGCATGCCCTCAATATTCGACTACTGGAAGCAATGTTGGGTGATGTCTCTCCTAGACTAATTTGTTTACCTGCCCAGAGTAGTGTTACCTAATTCATGGTACGGGGATGGGTACAAGAAGGCAATTTGCTACCTAGTTTTGTTATATTAGCCCAAAAGTGTACCATTCGCATATATGACATACCAATTCACCTTTCTTGGATCGTTGTTCGGACCGAATAGTTAACTCTGGCCCAGAGCATAGATAGCTTTCTGATTTGCACTCGTTGAAATTACAGGTTGAGGTTTTTCTCCAATATGATAAAAATTGATCCAATGGTTTCTTTTTCTGTAATGAGCTATAACTATCACAATCATATAGGGGAAGTACATAGTGAGAGGTAAAAATTTCTTTTTCAAGGCCCTTTTTGTTATTCTCATCAGCTTCTCGGATTGCTAGGAATGTTCTCAATGCAAGGCAACACATGAACTCAAGTTGTGAGAATTATCCTTGAGTCCATGCAAGGCAACACATCTTGATGCCTCAGCCTTTCGCAGTTCTGCCTCTGAATAAAAATTGGGTGTTGAGAATTCAATATTACCTATTAGGTCTTAAGAAATTGCATATTCTAATAGATTTGGAGAATACTCATATAGGGAAGTGCTGTAGCACATAAAAGGCAACAAGTATGGATCATATAGGAGATATAGGGCAGGGCTGAAAATTGCTCTACAACAACAATGTGAAGATCTGATTGCTTAATATACAACAAAACAATGTTGCTTAATCTCTAATAATAAAAAAACTTTTACACTTTCTCTTCAAATTGTTTACCTATGTTGCGTTGCTTAATGTATACTACCTCCGCTTTTTTCGTTGCAAAACTTCTCTATTTTGGATGTTTTCAAATAGTTGCGACATACCATCTTTGATATTGGTTCTCTCTCTCTCTCTCCTTTTCATCACATGGACACCATTTCCATCTCTCTTTATCTCTAATCTATCACATGGATACCCTGTTACATTGCACCCTCCTTATGTTGCAACTCTAAGATAACGGAGGAAGTATATGTTTAGTTGATTAATAAGTTCATCATTATTGTAACTTCTACATTCACAATGCCTTCAGGAAACTCCAAATGGACATCTTCATGCTCGTTTGATTCAGCCTGTGAAGCAAGGTAATTTTGCTAATCCTTTTGCTGCTTGCTTAGCTTTCAAATCTTTTACTTCTTCAAATAATTCCAAGTGACTTTTGCACTATTCACATGCTTACTTTGACCAATATTTTTTGACTAATGTATTGCTTTATTATGTAAAATGTTATTAGATTTGGCTCAATGTATATTTTCAAAATGTTTTCTTTTATAATTTTTACTAATAAATAATTACGTTAACAAACGTGCAAGTCAAGCTATTGCAAGTTTTTGGAAACAGTGGAAGTAGAATGTAAGAAAGTCTCCTATCTTGTTGCTAGTGGGACTCCTGGGTTTGTTTAGTGAGGCAGTTGTGTGCATGCTTTGGGGTGATAATAACAATCCTAGAAAATCTCAAGCCTGGTTAGGCTCGGGTCAGTCAGTGAATACAAGCTTGGCTCAGCTCGAGTCCGAAAAATATTAGACTTGGCTCAAGCTCTGTAAACCTAATGATGAGCTTGTCTGAGTTCTTTTTGCTCAAGCTTTGCATTATGACCAAAATATTTTTCTACCCTGCTAGCTTGTATTGAGTTGGCAGTTAAGTGGCTTGAGCCTATACTGCCACTTACCGGGTTGGCTCATTGGCTGATGGCAATTGTTACCTTCTGGCTTTGTGCATATATTGGACGAAAGGATGAGACAAAGGGCGTTTGGGGAAGTGAAATTAATTGAAGTAAGATATCATCTAGCAGCTTAGATTCACACACAAAATGAGAAACAAAGCACCAAATAAAATCTTGAATTGAACAATTCATTCAAAATACCTAAATTCCTACTTCATAAAAAAAAAGTCCCTAAATTTGAATTAATTAAATCAAAATTAAGAAAAATGACATCTTGAAAAGTTGAACTAGAATTACCTTTGCTACCTTGACCCTAGTTCGAATTCATGTAGAGTGAAGGGTCCTTTTAATATGTTGAACAAGTAAAAATTGTGATTTCATTGAAGACAAACCTGAAAGTTTGAATCCGTAATATCCTTAAAAAACTTTAAGTCCTAGAAAAAATGATTGAAATAATGGGTCTTGTGCCACTGTCAAGTAGATTCTTCTTGGTTGTAGACGGAGAACGAATGAGGGGGCAATAAAGAGAGCGTGTGAGAAAGAGCACCGAGGATGGTGGAAGGGATGACGTCACCTTTGGTTGTTTACAATCTGGAGCAACGTCAATGTTACGAGGCTGGTAAGCCATAAGAGCCTAGCACTCCCTGATCTTTATTATATAAGCCAAGAGAGGAGGTGTGGTGTCCTCTTTTGAAGTGACTAAAATACCCTCTAATAATTTAAAATAATGTTTTTCTTTTTATAAAAAATTGAATTATGAGAATCAATGAAACTTGCCATATTAGCAGGTCAAAAAATGGAATATGCAATACCATTAATAACTTGACATAATAGATTGACAAAATCAATTCATGAAATCAATCAGAATCTTCAACCAAAAAAATTTAGCAACATATCGTGATGACATAATATCTCATATTTACAAAGTTCAAACAATATGGTTATAATTGTTAAAGAACTATACTAAAGTCGTTGAAAAGAAAATTATTAACTCATTGTCCAAATTTTACAGTGACGGTATTGAATAGGTTCAAATCATTCACCTTTAATTTAAAAAGATAATAACATCTATAAAAGGACTTTAATAATTTACATCACTATCAAAATAATTTTAGATAAAAAAACATATCCATTTATATATAACTACATAAGATGGTTGACGCACGCATCGTGTGCATATGCAACTAGTAGAGACATGTGGGAAAGGTAGGGAGGGGAAATAAAGTAAAAGGACAGTGAATTTAAAGTCAATTGCTGAATGTTTTGCAACTTTCCAAACATGTCATGACTCTTACGCGTACGTTTCCTTGCTTAGATACCAGAGACCTATAAGGCTATAATAAAGGGAAAATAAAATATTTTTGTTTATATTAAGAAACAACATCTTTACAAAGCAGCCCCTCTACCTTTTGCAGCTGGACCAAAGCTTCATTGGATTTTTTTCAGATAAAATGTAGTAGATGCAAACGCCAACAAGCTATCAGGGACAGCTCTGTGATGCTTACTCAATTGGGACAAAGTGAATTGACTGTCTTATTATCTATGTACTAGGGTTATTGAAAAGATCCGTAATAGTTCTTAAATGGTTTTTTTGGATGAATATAATGGAAATCTTTTCTTACGTGATTTCTTTCATTTTATACCCTGCATTTAGGGAAATAAATTTTGTAAAATAGACGCAAAGTTTCTTGTCTGTAACTCTGATTTAGTGATACCTGGAGGTATTTGACCTTTAACAACGCCTGGCGGTGGTTCATGTGAGAACCACCCTTATGGTAAGAATCGTGAGAACAACTCATTTTTGCTCATTTTACGAAGATTTTGTTCATTTCACTACGTTTTTGCTCATTTTATGTTTTTATGCTCATTTTACAACATTTTTGCTTATTATACGTTTTGCTCATTTTTGTTTTCTACTCATTTTTTGCTTTGTCATCTTATATTTTTTGCTCATTTTACGAAGTTTTGCTCATTTTATAACGTTTTTGCTCATTTTAAGTGGTTCTCACCATAAGGTTCTTGTTAGAATACAACCCTATTATATATATATAGAAGTGAGTTCATATGAGAATGCATACTTACATGAGAAATCAGAATTAATTTTACGCGCTATAACTCTTATTAATAAGTGATGTAACTAAAAAAAAAAGAATATTAGAAAAAAAAACTTTTTTAAAAAACCTTTTGTTTGGGCTCAAAATTTTTTAGGGGGTACTATAACTCTAATGAACAAGTGTTGTAACTCTAATTCAATCGTGTGGTTGAGATTCATTTTCATGTAAGGAGCATTCTCATGTGATCTTGCCTCTCTCTATATATATATAACCTACCAATTTACTATTCTTCATAATGGTTTGAAGTGAGTACTACTTTTGCACTTAAATTATTTTATTTATTGTTCTTGGATAACACCTGCTATATGTGTCCATATCTCTTCCTTTTAGTTATTTGTTTGTGTGAGGATCCCATTCTTTTCATGTGTCTGCAGCCCCACCTGTAAAATCGTTGGTTGATAAGATGGATGAAGACAAACAAAATGTCAAGGTCACACCAAGGTCATCATTGGAGTTCAATCAATCAGTCTCTTCTCATACTTCAGTGAGCTCATTGCCATTGCTACCCAGATCAATGAACTCCGAGGATCTGTTGCAGCAGAGCAAAGATATTTCTGAAAAAGGAATGCAGCAAACGGTGTTGGATGTAGGGGTTCCTGTCATTGGGAAGCGTAGTTGCTCGGATGGTGTTTCCAGTACATGTAATCAAGATGTTTCAGCTGAAGTTCCAGTAGCTACTTGTGCTGAAGAACAGAATCATAAACATGGATCTGTGAAAAAAATGCACTTGAATGATACAATAACTCTAAATTCCACAGCCTGTGATAGCATTGAATCAGCAATCTTGGATCTGGAAGAACTTGTAAACAGGGTCAAATGGCTGAAACAGATTCTGAAGTTTGGAATTTCTTCAACCCCTCAGGGTCCAACATGGGAATATATAGAACACCCTCCAGATTCCGCTCCATGAGCACTTATACGTCATCTTGGTGAGTTTTTCTAAATCCTTTCTCTGAGAAAAATTTGGGTTGTCACTCTATTACTTGTTGCATTGCTCGACAATCTTCATCATTAGTTCCTAGAACCCAAAACTGGAACGCTAGCGCTTGCTATATTATCAGCTTTTCTTTGGCTCCATAAAATAACTAGATTGGTGGCTTATATTCTCTCTCATTGGGATTTGGAAGGGAGAGATTTAGGCAAGTGATGTGTCAGAATGCTGAAAAAATGTAGCTGCATTGTATTTTCTTGGAACTCCTGTCTACTTTGAGATCCTTCTCTCGACACTTCATGACCCAAAAACTTTACCTCTTCCGGCGAAAAGTCACACTTGCTTAACTTGGCATTCAACTTGTGTTCTCGAAGTGTCGTTAATGCTCTTCTTAGACGACCTTTATGGTCTTCTCGACTTTCTGAGGAAGTCAATATGTCATCTATAAAGATAACCGCGAACTGATCTAGGTACGGTTTAAAGTACCGTTCCATCCATGAAAGCTGCAGGGGCATTAGTCAACTCTAAAGGCATGAATAAGAACTCATAATGTCCATAACGGGGTGCGGAATGCTGTTTTAGGAATATCTTCCTCCACAATTTTCATCTGATGGTATCCCAACCTCAAATCAATCTTTGAAAATACCCTGGCTCATCTCAACTGATCAAACAAGTTATCTATCCTGGGTAGGGGATACTTTTTCCGTATTGTGGTCTTATTAATTTCCCGATAGTCGACACAAAGCCTCATGGAACCATCTTTCTTCTTGACAAAGAGTACATGTCAGACACTAGGTCTTATGTATCCTTTGTGCAACAGCTTCGCCAACTGCTTTTTCAGTTGGAGCCCTTGAAATCGGAATGGCCCCCAGAACCAAATCTATATGGAGGTCTATAATTCTATTGGGGGGGGGGGTGGTAAGTCTGCCAAATCCTCTTGAAATACGTCGGGAAGTTCCCGAACTATTGGAATGTCCTTTAGCTTCAGCTTGGTCTCACTGAGTTGAGTAACCTGGCACAAGTTCCCTTTTGGTGTACTTACTCCTGTCTCTCTATAGGCTACAGACTTCCCTGAGGAAGGCTTGAGCTTCACAACCCGAGCATAACATTCTATTATAGCTCGGTTCGTATTTAACCAATCCATCCCTAAAATCACATCATAAACTCCCATGTCGAATATATGATCAAATCTGCTTTAAGGTTCGCTTATGCTATCTTAATGCTACATTTTCTCAGCATGTATTTACATTGGAAGGTGTTTTATCAGGTAGGGTAACAGAATCTCTGGTTCTTCTGATGGTTCGGATTTCAAAGCATATACTTGCCCTGTGCCTTGGATGCCCCTCCCTTGCTGTTGTGTCCATAGCTCGGTTCTCCTGGCGCTTGAAGGAGTAAGACGTCCCCTAGGCCCGGCCTACTCTGAGAGTTTCTGGTCTGATTCAGAACAGGACACTCCTTAATTTGATGTCCTGTTTTCATACATTTAAAACAGATATTGGGCCCCTCGCCGTTCCTCCCATAATGTTCCTTCTTACATCTCCTGCACTTCCATTCCTTTTTGCTTCCTTCTACCGTCTTAGTTGGAACCGATGCTATGGACGTTTTAGCTAAATCAGCTTTGAATTTCTTGTTCCCTACTTGAATCTTTCTCCGCTCTTCTTTTTCTTTTTCTTTTTCTTGGAACCCTCATCTTTCTGTTCAATGCACTCATGTTCTAGCGCCTGGTCATAAAGATCTTCAAAACTGCTATGCACCTTAAAATTTTCTTCTGGTACTTCAGATTCAACCCCCCCCCCCCAAGAACCTAATAGACTTTACCCTTTCATTACTGGAAAATCGGGTGCAAACCTCAAGAGTTCTACAAACTTCGTGACATACTCCACGATTGTTAATTGGCCTTGTTCTAAAAACATAATTTCATTCTCTTTCTTCCTCCTCAGAGGAAGAACTTATTTCTTAACGTATGCATAAATGTTTCCCTAGAAAAGACGGTTTGGTTTGATACTTTCTTGCTGGTTGTTCCACCACATATCCATTGGTCCTTCCAGATAGAATGATGCTGCCTTCACCTTTATATTTTAGGGGATTTTGCTACCTCCAGTAGTTTCTCCATATATGCTACCCAATCTTCAAACTTTACAGAGTCCGCCTTCCCATTGTAGCCCTGCATATTATGAGCCCCCAACCTCTTGTAAAATTTACCTTTATCATCATCTTTACGATTAGATATACCTTGGGTTGTTGCAAGGAATGGTACACACATTTACAATGGGAAGACGGACTCTGTAAAGTTTGAAGTTGGGTAGTATATATGGAGAAACTATTGGAGGTAGTAAAATGCCCTAAGAATCTAAAGTTGAAGCCAGTGTCTTTCTATCTGGAAGGACCGGCGGATATGTGGTGGAACACCATCAAGAAAGTATCAAACCAAACCGTCTTTTCTTCGGAAACATTTTTGGATAAGTTAAGAAATAAGTTATTCCCTCTGGCTCCGAGGAGGAAGAAAGAGAATGAATTATGCTCTTCAAAAATAAGGTCAGTTGACCGTCGTGGAGTATGCCGCGAAGTTTGTAGAACTCTTGAGGTTCGCACCCGATTTTACCATAAATGAGAAGGGTGAAAATTATGAGGTTCTTTGAGGGGTTGAATCTGAATTAACAGAAGAGAATTGGGTTGTATAGCAGTTTTGAAGATCCTTACCACCCGGCACTAGAACCTGAGCGCATTGTACACAAAGATGAGGAATACATCGACAATGCTAATTTCACTGCTTGCCTGGCAGGATCCGGATTGGGCTACTTCTATATTTGGTGTGCGGCCAATTTATTAAATAAATGCTATCAACTTCGATGTGAATTTTCGGGCTTGGAGAAAATGGTAATTCTTTTCTCTAGTTTTTGTTTGCTAAATATTTAACGACTCGATCTTCTGATCCCTTAAAATTATCTCTGTACGCATTTTTGTGTTGAATTAGATGCTTCTATAATGGTAATTCTTAACTGTAATTTATCTTTCCTATATATCTAATGAATTGATATTTCAATCACTAAATACATTTTGTGGAAGATAAGAGCGTATCATTCTCATATTTAGTGCAAGTTTTTCACAAGTTTGTTTCATGTGTCATAATCTGCTTGATTGAATGGACAGCAAAATGTGGAGCTGTGAATTGAGAATGTAGTTAGGAATTAGAGTAGTTAAATTTGAACCTCCTGTGGCTATCCCAAAGCCTTTAGAAGTGCCACTTTCTCAAACAATCTCTTTTTCAACGCAGATTCTGAAATTCCATCATCTTTCCATCTGTTACAGTTAGTGTAGCCTCTTCTTGAGCTATGGTTAGATGGAGTCTGTTGCAACTGTCCAATTTTGGTACGTGGTTGTGGAGCAGACTTGCAAAAGTTCTTATGTTTAATGTACATTGCAGACTTGGGATACTCAATAAGGAAAATGGGAGATGAATGGTCCATATAACATAGTCCCTTTCGATCCCTGTTTTTCTGTAAGACCAGAGTGTAAAATCAACTCTTGCTGATTCCAGTATCAATAATTTCCTTTGATGCCAAAGCTGTGATGACTAGTGCGTAGTTAAAATTGGGAAAGTAGGAGTTGGAAGGTGATGATTTTACCCAACTGCTTTATCAAAAGATTTGAGGTTGTTTTATCTAGAGTCTGGCTATATACCGAACCGTTTGGAATTGAACAGTAAGCTAGATTACAATCTTACCTTTACATCTATTTATTTACCATTTTTCCTTCAATTTGTCAGCCATTTCTATCTCCTCTCACTATCAGCCCATTTTCTCTCTTTCTACTACAATGGCTAGATTCAAGGCTCCTCCTTGTTGATTCTTAAATTAAAAAGTCAGATGGTATCATTTTCACTTATTGATACCAATAATTGAAACTGTGAGATGGTGAACATTAAATTAAGCTAATTTTTATTAAACCAAAGAAGCAACCTTAAAAATAGTTCACACCCAACGACCACCTCTACTTTGTGCTTGAAACTCCGAAGCCTCCATTTAAGCCGTGACAACCATAATATTCTTTCTTTTCCTCGCATCTTTCAACTTATGATGCACATGAAATATGTTGTGAATGTACAAGATTTAGTTTAAGGATGCACATGATGTAGTTCTTGGATCTGCATGATATGCCCTGGATGTATATGAAACAACTTCTGCATGTACAAGCTGAAAATGGATTTCCAGATTTACAACAAAACCCTGTGTCATATACACGAAACAACTTTTGTATGTACAAGATTGAATTTTTAGGGTGTACAAGAAAACCTATTGTATGTACACAATACATATACAGGATGTATAGCAATATAATGACCTATGCTATGCCTTTATAAATCTAGTCCACGGATATGGATTGTTCCCTCACCTTATTTATCTTAATATTTTATTTTCCAGCCATGGCGTACCAAAGACAAGAAGAGGTAGAGTTGGGCTAAGAGTGAAGGAAAAAAGAGCAGAGAAGAAAGAGATACCTAGGAAGAGAGAGAGAGAGTTGGTCTGACATAGTGAAGACTGAAGTAGAGAAATGCACATATTTGACCTTTTGTTCTCTTAGTAAGGCAAGTAGAGTTTAGTAAGGATAAGTAGATTTTTGCTATCTTGTCCTGTACTAAACTATTTGGCATTTAGAGGTATTCTTTTATCTAAGCATGAAGAAATGATCCTATTTTCTCCTCTATGTACCCTGGATTGGGAAACCTGTTCCATTATCTATGTAAGGTTTCCAAACTTTTAACCAGAAGAGAGATGCCTATCATGAAACTTATTTTCTTCTTTTTCAGCATATCAACGGGATTACTAATCGTCTAGTCGTGGCAAAGACTGTTGCGATACCCGTCTCATTCTCTTTGACTGCCAAGTTCGCGGGACTTCTCCACGAGTGTATAGATACACGTAGAAGTTAAATTCCTGTATTCACTTTGATTGCCAAGTTCCCGGGATCCCTCCACAAGTGTATAGATACACATAGAAGTTAAATTCTTGTAAATCTGTAACATCAGGTGTTGTAATTTCATGGTGCAGGCTTTAGAGTTGAAATTTTCAAGCGCTTTACATGGAGTAGGGATCTTTATACACGATGCAGATGTATAAGAGCTAATGGTGGATTTTTGACAGCCATCTTTTAGCTTATGTTTTAAGCGTTTCTAGTTGAAGAGCCAAATAGATGAACTAAATTTGTCATTAGAGGTCAAGACTCGAGTCAGTCTTGTGGAACCAAAGCAAAATCTTGATAAGGAGATTTTAAATTTTGGTTTTGAACTTATTGCAGCTTATCTGCCTGTTACCACTTATCACTACCTTTGTTAAGGGGGTCAAAATTACTCTCCGGTTATGTGGAGAAGTGAATTCTATTTTTTTTTGACAGGTTCTGGGATCTTGAAAGGATTAACTGTTCTCGACAATATTTTCTAGTTAGTAATTAACAATTCAATTTCTTAAAAATTTTAGGCTATGATTCGTCATTGTTTACCATACTATTCACCAAGGGGGTAGTTAAGAAGAAAGTTGTTTCCCCTCCACTTTCCACCTCACATGACCAAAATTACATGCATTACACGGGATCAAAACTACTTAAATACTAAGTATTTATCTACTAAGTATTCAGTACAAAGTACAAAGTAGGGGGAGGCGAGATTCAGACTTATGACCTATCGTTCATAGCACCTCAATTTTAATCACTAGACCAAGATATCCGTAGTATATCTCATGAGGTTTTAATACACCATATTGATGGTCTAAGGTCATAAAATAATGTCTAATTAAGTCAATTAGAGATATGCGGCATATACATGTAAACTATTGACTAATTTTGCAATAAGATTGTTATTGCCTCCTTGGTCCTTGCTATATTTTATAGTTTATACCTACCCCCATATAGATAAAACTTGCTGAGACCGTTGATGTCAACCAATAAAATTCAGGAATCTCAAATCAAGGAAAAATAGTTTAAAAGCAGCATAATCCAAATAAATACATACCACCTTGTCCATTAAAGTATTAGAAAAAACATCACAGCCACATGGGAAACAAAAAGTCTTAACCTCGGCCATCTCGTGTGCCTCGTGCACATTCAACATTGATTTTAATTGTGTGCTTTCTCCAAAATGTACCATACTATATCATCTTGTCAGAATTCCAAACTCCAACTATAACCACCATTGAAGTCATCTACACACAAACACACACACTCTTTCTCCCTAAAAATGTCTTCTCTCCACATTTGCAAAGTCCAAACAACAAGAGCAATACTTAGCCGTTTCCACATACTCTTCCACTCCTTAGCCATCCTTGCTTTATTCTACTACCGTTTTACATCGTTCTCTACCACCAAATCAGGCATACTTCCATGGACCTTACTAACCACAGCAGAGGTGGTTCTAGGCTTTGTATGGGCGTTAACACAGGCCTTTCGATGGCGGCCTGTGTTGCGAGATGTAGCTGGATGGGATTCCATCAAGGAGGAACAACTGCCAGGGGTGGACGTGTTCATATGCACAGCTGATCCAATAAAGGAGCCGGTGTTAGAGGTGATGAACACGGTGCTTTCGGCGATGGCATTGGATTACCCGGCAGAGAAGTTGGGTGTTTATCTTTCGGATGATGGAGGTTCTCCCTTGACTAGGGAGGCTATTAAGGAGGCTTCTAAGTTTGCTAAGGTTTGGCTTCCTTTTTGTAGTAAGTATGGTATCAAGACTAGGTGTCCTCAGGCTTTCTTCTCTTCTTTTTGTGATGGGGAAAGACTTGATTGGAATCAGGACTTTAAGGCTGATGAATTGGTGCTCAAGGTATTACCACTTTGTTTTTTTTGATTTTCGATTCTCTAGTATTATTAATTCTATTATTGTTATCATTTTATATATCATTATTATCATGAGGAAAATTGGCTCTAAATAATCTCTATTATGACCCTTATCATGTGCTACATACTCCATAGTCAACTGTTTGCTCAGAGCAACCCTGATTTTTGAGTAATTTGTGCTATTACATATGGATTAATTAGCACACATCGGCAATAGTCTGTATTATTATTATTGTTGTTGTTGTTGTTGTTGTTGTATACAACGATGAAATGGTCTAATTATGTACAACTAATTAAAAAATGCATTACGTCACTAGAAAAAAGCTTGAATGAATCACTGTGCACAACAAGTTATTGTGAACTAGAGGTCGTATGATATAGTCAGTTTTTACTTGATATAGTCAATTTTGTATGATACAATCAGTTAATCACCTTTTTGAATACTCAGTTTTGTATGATATAAGTCATTTTTTCTATATTATAGTCAGTTTTTATGTGATATAGTCAGTTTGGGTTCACAGTATATTATTGTGACCCCGGTCTATCCAAGATTTGCTGATACATCAATAGGTGAAAGCATCATATGAATAAAATCTCTATAATTACCAAATAAGACCTGGATCCTGATTGATTTTGACTACAAAAATTAAATTACAGTCAAAATATGAAGCTTTTAAGAATTATGTGGAGAAAGCAAGTGAAGATGAAAGCAAATGCACCATGGCACATGATCGTTCCCCTTGCGTTGAGGTACTATATCACTCCTTTAATAATCTTACTAATATACAAAATTTTATTGGTGCTCAAACTGAACTGGTGTTATATCTACGTGTTTTTCGCTATGTATGTCAGATTATACATGACAACAAGCAAAATGGAGAAGGCGAAGTGAAAATGCCCCTTTTGGTCTACGTATCCAGGGAAAAGAGACCAAATCGTCCTCATCGTTTCAAAGCCGGAGCTCTTAATGCTCTTGTAAGCATGCATCCTCCTATTCACTAATAGTTTTTCCTCTAATTAATGTACTATATACAATGATCAATAGTTGTAGGGGTACTCATTTAACATAATTTCGGCAACTAATCACAATTAATTGACTTGAATGTAAACCTTTGCAGCTCAGAGTATCAGGTGTATTGAGCAACGGGCCTTACTTATTGGTGTTGGACTGTGATATGTACTGCAATGATCCAACTTCTGCTCGTCAATCTATGTGCTTTCATCTTGACCCAAAATTGGCTCCTTCACTTGCATTTGTGCAATACCCACAAATTTTCTACAACACCAGTAAAAATGATATCTATGATGGCCAAGCTAGATCCGCGTACAAGGTATACTTTTTTTCCGCTATTTTTCTCAAACTAAGTCACCAATACCACCTCAATCAGTTGGTTGAGCTAGATTGGTCTAGACGTCTAGTCGTAAATTTTATCCTCTCTCAAAACTAGGCAATTCTTTTGAATGTAGACAAAATGGCAAGGAATGGATGGTATTAGAGGACCAGTCTTGACAGGAACAGGGTATTACTTGAAGAGGAAAGCATTGTATGGACAACCTCATAACGAAGGTCAGATAAAAGTCTTTAATAAACTATAATCATGAGAAATGGAATTGTGTGCATTAGGTGACTAAATTTTCTTGCATTTGTAGATGAATTTCTCATTAATCAACCAGAGAAGGCCTTCGGCTCCTCCACAAAATTCATTGCGTCAGTTAGTTCAAACTCCAAGCAAAATATGGCCTTGAAGGAAATGACAAGAGACGACTTGTTAGAAGAGGCTAAAAATTTGGCTACTTGTGCATATGAATCAAACACTGAATGGGGTAACAAGGCAAGTATTTCATATGCTATATATACTTACTTGAAAATAACCCTTACTGTATAGTCATATTTTATCAAATTCTGAAAAACTTTTCATACAGATTGGATATTCGTATGAGTGTTTGTTGGAGAGTACATTTACCGGATATCTCTTACATTGCAAAGGATGGATTTCCGTGTATCTTTACCCAAAAAGACCCTGCTTCTTAGGATGCACGACGATTGACATGAAAGATGCCATGGTTCAACTAATGAAATGGACCTCTGGATTACTAGGAGTTGGCATATCAAAGTTTAGCCCTCTAACTTATGCCTTTTCGAGGATGTCTATATTACAAAGCATGTGCTACGGTTACTTCACATTTTCAGCCCTTTTCGGAGTTTCGTTCTTAATATATGGCATCGTCCTTCCAGTATGCCTATTGAAGGGTGTTCCTGTTTTTCCTAAGGTAAGCTCCAAGTTTGAATCACTAATATTAATCATTCAAAACATATTATTATTTTGACATGCTATAGGATATCTAGTGCTCTAAATGTTTGTGACTTTGAAGGTATCGGATCCATGGATTGGAGTTTTCGTGGTAGTATTTGCATCCTCCCTCCTTCAACATTTATACGAGGTTCTCTCAAGTGACGATTCCATTAAAACATGGTGGAACGAGATCAGAATTTGGATCATCAAATCGGTAACAGCTTCCTTATTTGGAACAATGGATGCAATAATGAAAAAGATCGGCATACAAAAGGCTAGTTTCCGATTAACTAACAAGGTTGTGGACAAGGAAAAGCTCGAAAAATATGAGAAGGGCAAGTTTGATTTCCAAGGAGCAGCTGTGTTCATGGTTCCTCTTATCATTTTAGTGGTACTAAATATGGTGTCATTTGTTGGCGGATTAAGAAGGGCAATAATCAACAAGAATTGTGATGAAATGTTTGGGCAACTTTTCCTCTCATTCTTTCTCTTAGTTCTTAGCTACCCCGTTTTAGAAGGGATAGTAACAAAAGTAAGAAAAGGACGTGATTGAGATGAATTTGCATTGTTTGGTAAAAGATCCAAACTTAGAGAAAGAGATTGCGTAGGAGATCAAAGGAAACAATGTGAGAGATTTACAGGCTTCATGAGGCTTAAGACCTCATTAATTTTTGTGACAATTTACAAATTCTGTCTCTATATTTTGGTCAAGACGTATCATTTGAAAATTTCCATGGTTAGGTAGTTAGATTTCAATGTTCCACGTTTGTAAATAAGAAGATAAAATAAGGAAATTTGTGATTTTAGCTTTACATTTCTATGAGATAGTCCTTTGTTGTGATGAAAGTTGTGTTCTTAGTGAAAATAATAAAACGTGACATCAAAATTTTGAGTATATTTTTTTTTTTGTTGCATCTCGTTTATAAGTTGATGTTCTTTTCACTTTTAAAAGTTCTCGTGGAGTCCGAGCATTTTTTTATATATATGGGAAGACTCTTGTGAAAACTTTCTTATGTGAGAACACATTTTATGTTCTATAAACTAAATGATATGTTTTGAATCATGTCTTTTTCTCAAAAAAACTTCATCAAAATTTTAAACTCAAATTCAACCTAGTTCTCCACAAATATTACTAAATTTTTCATCAAAATTTTCTGAAATTCAATCTTTTTAGCTTGTATTTATTAACTACGAATTTATTATCTCTCTTTTCTTTAAGAGACTAATTATCTTTCCTTAAGAATACCCATTTTTTTTTCCTTAAGTAGACTTAGTTGAAACTCCAAGTTAAATTTCACTCAAGTTTTTTTTACAAGTGCAACGAAATTTTTCATAAAAAGATTCAACTTATTTATAGTGAAATGAGTTTATATTTGTTCACTTTTTTCAAGATGACTGTTTTCACTACTCAAGAATATCCATTATCTCTCCTCAAATAAACTCAACCAAACTCAAGATGAAATTCAATTAACAAATTTCTTCATATATAAATCAGCAAAGTGACATGAATTCAACAGAGGTTCTTGCCAAGTTTAACGAATTTTTTATCAAAATTTTATTTATTTATTAGGTTGAATTCATGTTCTAAAATTTTGTATTTTATGTTCTAAAATTTGTTATATCATGTTCCAAATTTTGGAAATTCGTGTTCTAAAATAATTGCTATAATTGTGTTGATGATACATGATTTTGATCATTTGATATGGTAGATGATGATTAGTTATTGCTAATTAGCAATGTAAAACTTGTTGAGATGAGATGAGATAAGATGAGTTTGTCTCACATTGTGATTTTGAGTATGTGGTATTACATATGCTATAAAAGTTATTATATAGGATATGAGATATAATGTATAACATACTTGAAATAAGTTATAACATGTTATAAACAATTTAGAAAACACACACACACACACACAAACATATATATATATATATATATATATATATATATATATATATATATATATATATATATATATATATATATATATATATATATATATATAAGTTGATTAGATTCTTATGTAAAAAGATGTGTTCATGTTCTAAAAATCGTAGCATATGTTCTAAAAAAATTAAAATTAATATGCTCTACAAAGTATTGCATGTTCTAAAAAGCGTTATGTATGTTCTAAACATAAGTTTGTTCTCACTTGTGGACTCACTCTGAATCCCGATCCTATTTCAGAATAATTTTACTTGCTTCTAAACATATATATGATGAAGTAAAATCTATATTTCTTGCCTATGTGCTACGTGACACTTTTCTAAGAAATTGTGCGTATGCAAGGTATCGAACACGTGACCTTGAAATGAAAAGTAAGATCTTAATCATCAATATAGTATGGCTTTATTGTCTAATGTTTCAAATAAAATGTGATAAAATATTTTTTTTGGGCCCCCTTTTGGGTACCCGTGGTAAGATGAATTTCCTCTGGGCTGCCCTCGCATAGGGCCACTCACCCAGAGGCCCAACAAGCCCCAACCCCCCTCTCCCCAACAATACCTTGGTCTCACATGTGGGAGGTAGGAAGCCATACCATTGGACCCAAGGGTCCTTGGTAAAATATGATAAAGTGTGTAATAATTAATTAAACTTAACTAAAAAGAGTTAACAAGTAGATACATCTCTAATACTTTTATTACATTACTAACACGAGACTATTGATGTCATATTTTCTTACCACGGTTCCTTTTAAGGTATTATTTTCAAACTCAAACCTTTACGTGAATTTTTCAATTTCTTAATAGACAAAAAATACGAAAAGTAAAAAAATAAATTATAAAATTTAAGAATAATAACATATTTATTTATTCTAATTTGTAACTAACCCAAAACATCGTTCAGGCAAAAAAAACCAGTTTATAAATGAAAACACGATTAATATAACTTTAGTATTAATCATAAGATATAACAGTCATGATCAATAACCTATATGTTAATCTAATTTAATATTATAGTTTTATTCTCAAACATATATATTAAATGTCAATAATTCAATATACATAAAAAAAAAAGTTGGCCTGAGTTGCTTTTCTTTCTTTGTAATAAGGGTTCAATTCTTTTCACTGGTAGCGTGGGATTCCTAATTTTGTATCCTCCCTACTTATATAAGGGATATAATTACGAAAAATAAATATTATCTTAGGAATATTTCTAATAAGTATTTGATTATGATTAGGAATAAAATAGTTTTAGAGATAATTTCCTAGTAAAATTTCTAATTCCCATATATGGAAAAGCTGTAAAGAATAAACTAACCCTGAACACTTAAGAGAGAGTCGAAGTCTAAAAGATAGTCTAATTTCCCAAGAGACCTAGACAAATAAAAACACTAAAAGAGAATAGGAGATGAGCTATGATAAATTTTTATCCTGAGTATACTTGATAACCAACCCGCCGTAGTTGTCATAATTCATAGGCTTATATTTTCTTTCCTAAAAATCCCCCCTATTTTTCCTTGAATATTCTGTCCATATCTTTTCCTTTCCCACTAATCATGAACCCTTGATTTTATAATATATGGTTAGGATTCAACTCTACTTCGTACAGTTTTCATAAAACTCTAGAAGATCCGGACCTGGTAACTACTATATATCTTGAGGAGTATCGTTGGTCCTCCTATTCTCCCCCCAAAACTAAACACATCATAGGAAAAAAAAATAAGAATGTCGAGTATTCCCGATCATCTCCTCTCCGACATTGTTGAAAAGCTCGATGTAAAATCACTTGTTCGATTTAAATCCATGAACAAGGAATGGCAAAATTACATTAACAACTCAAACTTCATCAAACAACACTTGAAGAACTCACTACAATACCCTACTGAATTTAATACCCAACTCATCTTTACGTCTGGAAGTTCCCTCTACCTTATCGATGACGTTAGAAGCTTATCGCCGCGTCCTGTTGAACTCGCTTTAGCTCCTGCGTTCCAGCACGTTTCACCTCCAAGATTAGTTGGTTCGAGCAACGGCATACTTTGCATTAGCAGTGGTTTTTATCAGAACAATTATTGTCTGTTGAACCCCACAAATCCGACAGCGGTAAAGATCCTTCCTTTCGCTGATAATGAGATAAGCCAACACCGTTACTCGGAGATGTGTTATATATCAGTTGCTTCAGCCTTTGGTTATGACGAAAAGAACGACGATTACAAGATCGTGTATGTTTGGTACTGGAAGGAAGACTATGATCAGGTAGGACTCGAAGGAATGATTTATAGCTTGAGATTAGGATCGTGGAAACGGTTAGATCCTCCAGACGTAGGTGCACAATGGACGAATATTGGTTTCGGCGTCTTAAACAATTGCTTAAATTTTTACGCGAATAATCACGATGTGAAGATGATTATTAGTTTTAATCTACATGATGAAGAATGGAGTCAGATGGATTTCCCTAATTTAGATGAAAAATATAAGGTCAACAATGTGTTTGTTTTGGAGGGATGTATAAGCACGCTGATTACTGTTCCTGAACGAAATTGTTCTGATCAACAATTATGGGTTATGAAAGAATACGGTGTTACAAGTTCATGGACAAAATTATTGATTTTTCCTGTGGAAAGTTTCGAAGATTTGAACGTTCTGTTTTATTCTAACAGGGTAAACAGATATTTGTTATCATTGTGGGTCAGTGATAAGAATAGTTGTCGTTTATTTTGGTATGATGAGGTAGATGGGTATATAGAGGATGTTAAGATTCAGGGTGACCTTAAGATTCATGATATTCAAATGGTTATTCCAAGCCTTGTTCCAATTGGGTGTAGGAGGCTTAAGGCGCCATCGAGATGGGAGAAGATTGTTGGGAAGACAAATATGAAGTCCAGAGCTAGAAGGTAGATGAAATTGCTGGATAGTTGGATACATTACTAGTTGTCGAGATCCTATTGCAACGGAAGAGATTTGATTCCACATTATAGGATCGAAGGTGATGTCAATTACTTGTAGGCCATCGATCACCTAATACTTTCCATAAAATTTAGCTTTTTGCATTAGTTAGATGATATTTTGCATCACAGCAGGCAAGAACTTTAGCTAGATTTAGGGTCTTTCTTTGTCATTAAAGTCAATTAGTAGTTTAAAGTGTGATTGAGCACAGGATACTCCTTTTATTTCTCAAATTTTATTTATCAAACAAAGATTATTACTATCTAAAAATATCATTAATCTGCACATTAGATATGATACTTGATATTGCTGCTGTTTGTAATTTTGATTCATGTTCCAGATGTCAATGTTACTCTGAATTTTCAAGAATTAGCTATTCTGATTTACAGGTTACACCTGACAAAAATTAGCTACTGTCATTACAAGATATAGTTGTAAGTTTAATCAGATGGTTTAGTTATAGCATTTACAAGATTTAGCTTCTGTCATTACAAGAATTAGCTATTGCTGTCATTGCTGTAATTTACAGGTTAATTTGGTTGTGTTAATTAGATTCTGATTTACAGGTTAGTTACACTTGACAAAAAGTTGATGCAAATTATCTATATTTTACCAAGTTGATGTCTGTAATTACCAGGAACATTAGCATATAAAGTGCATGGATCACTTGACAAAAATTGAAAAACTTCTAATTTTATTACATTCGAATTTCGAACCACATTTACATGAAATTTTCAATGTTTATTGCACCCAATGCAAGCTGCTACTTAAAACCTTTTTCTTGTGTAAAATTTTGTAACTTTCTGAACCAAAGATCTAATTATACCAACTTTTCTGCCTTAATAGGTCAGTGAAAGTGAAACTTGCAACTTTCAAAGTTTAAATCAACCAACTTACTATGTGAATATGTGATCCTTTCTGCTCGTTTGCTGTAAATAGTACACCAGTCACACACCTTTCGTCCTTTCCGATCAAGAAATTGTCAGAAGCAACCTCTTTTCAGTTATATTGGCAAGGTTGTAGAGATATGAGTGTTGGTACTTGCCCTGGTGGAGTGGTGGGAGTCACATTTTAGATATTCGGATAATAGTCTGTTATGGTCGGAGCCCATATGATCTATACAGAGTTCAGAACCATCTAATTTGACTTCACTGCAAACCAAGGTCTTATAAATAGGTGGTTTAGACTTATTTAAACTGTGTCTGAACGGAGAGTTGCTCCAATTTTTTCCCTGTCACCTTGAAATACTTGTATTATTGTCTTTCCCGCTGTCACAAGACATCACAGACAACGTGCAAATTGGTCTTTGCATTGTTGTAAATTGCCTTTTGTGCTTTGAGAATGGATGTATATATACTTGGTTTGCATATTTTCTGATCTTGTCAATGATGTCTTTGTTATAAATTGTAACAAAAAGGGGTGTGGCAGAATGTTTAGTGGAATCGAGGTGAGAATAGAAGGAAGAAACGTTTATAGAGTGGAAGATAATCATTCACCTTTGTGCAACGTACTGGTGATTTAATTTTTCATTGTACTGGCTTACATATTCTTTTCCTCCATGCTTACTGCAAGCCTACTTATGGACTTATTGTTGTGTTGATAAGCTTCTGATTGATACAAACAATGAGCTCACTCTACAGAAGTTCGTGGATATGAGAATATTGTGGTTCTTAGAGGTACAAAGGTTGTAGACGGCCAGACAAGCCCGTCTCGAATTATATAGAGGCCTGTGCGAACTCATATTTGAAGAATTCAATAATATAGTAGCTCATCCATTCATGATTCTTCACTTCATATAATCATATTATGAAAACATAGTAGCCCAGATAAGTAGATAAACCTTTTCTTTTTACTACTTGGATTTTCTCTATTTTGGGTCTCACAATTAAGGGGCCCTGTTCCATAGAACATGTTGAACATGGTAAAAATTGGCCCTACGGCCAGACGGGGATCTAATTGATGTTCTGGACCAACTTCCACGAGGGACAGTTCGCAGTGATTGTATCCTGCTTCATTAGCTGTTTTTGTTTTGTGCTCTTACTTTTATGTGGTTCAGAGATTTTAAAAGTTTTGACAGGGTCAACAGAAACCTTGATCAGATTTGTGAACCCAGTTGCTTAGTTTGTGCTAATTTGTCTTTGTTTACTTGTCATGAATAACTATACCTTCTCTAATATTTGCTTTAACTGAATTGCCTGCTTCAAACTTCAAACTGGATCTGTAATGTGAAAGTACAGGATTTTATATGGAACATCATGATGAGCCAGAACCAGAGTGAAAATACCTGTATCTTTGTGAGATTCTGGCTCAGCTGAGTTAAACCCTGATTAATTCGAAACAGTCGAGAGGTCCTAAACCCGTCCAGTTTTAAAGTCAATCCTGGTATTAGAGTCAAAAAACGCCAGGGATAGGATTTGCCGATATTAAGTTTAAGAGTTTGTCTTGTAAAAGACCGGCTAAGTTTAAATTAAAATTAGGCAATGGTAAGCCTAATATTAAAAATAGAATTAGTCCAATAGTGACTAGATTAATTTATTTAGGTGACTAGTTTAATCCATTTAGTGACTAGGTTTCTTTCTATATTAAAATTAGACCGTTTCTTTTAATAATTTTTGTAAGTCTAAAACAGTCTAAATACTCATACTAGTACTACTAATAAAAATACAAATGAGTTCTTATTTCGTCTTCTAGTATTTTTGTTTTTTAGCTAATTTGATGTACTTATGCACTCATTTGCTATGTATAACTTGTTAGTACTTGCAATTCATGGTTCATGCTACTATATTTTATTACGATATTTTATGTTTTGTTTATTTAAAAGTAAATCTATAATCTTTTTATATATATTAAGTTTAGTTTAAATATCTAATGTTACTACTTTTCACTAAAAGTTACCTACATCATATAATATATAATTTCGTGAGTTTAGTAATTAAGAAGTTGCACTAAGTGTTGGTCAGACGTCGGTCAACCGTTGTTAAATCCGTTGTCAGCCGTTAAGAGGAGAAAAGGTGGTTCTAGTAAGGGCGGTCCTGTTGGTCCCATTTATATGCATCTACTTAACTGCTTTATGCACTAACTTTTATCATTATATGATCATGACTACTTTTTATAGAAAGTTATTTTCACATTATAGTGATAAATCAAACATAATACATATTAAGAAAATATATTTTCCCATTAATTTTCAAAACTGGACTATACCTTAAAAATGTGTAGACATTATCTCTATTCCTTCTATCAATGTTATTACAAAAAATAATAATGAGAAAGAATTTTTCTTTGAACTTATAGACAAAATTAACGACACATATATAAAAAGGAATACCTTTTAAAGCTAAAAGATATTGTTTGCAAAGAAGAAAATCCTGCTAGAACTGAACCATTTACTTTATCAAAAATATTTGATCGATATCCAACTCATAATATTTTCAAACAGATTACAACTAAAGATTTACAATTTGAAGTTAGTACTCTTAAAACACAAGTAAAAGAGGTTAAAGAGCAATTGCTAGAATTCAAAACTAAAGATTTAGAACTTCAAACTAGAATAGCTTCGTTAGAATCAAATAATAGTCAAAAGGATCAACCCTTCTACTTCAAACTTACCTCCTATTCAAATTTCATCCCAAGACCTTAAGAGCCTGTTCTCTTCGGCATAAAACAGCTGAACTGAACTGAAGTGAATTGAACTGAACTAAATAAGTTGGGGAGAACAGCTGAACTGAACTCAAGTGAATTGAACTGAAAATAAGTTGGGGAGAACAGACCCTAAAGACGATCAAATAAATATTATAGATAGAATAAATTTTCAAAAATGGTATATTCTCATTTCGCTAAAAGTATGTAATGAATTTCACTTAAATACTATATCATTACTAGATAATAGAGCTGATCAAAATTGTACAAGGGAATGACTAATTCCTAGCATCTTCTATGAAAAAACAACAGATTAATTACCTCGTGTTAATGGTGATTTGGTGAACCATTAAATATAAAATATAAACTTCCAATTGCATATATTTGTAATCAAGGTTATTGTTTTAAAAATACATTCATTTTAGTAAAAGATATAAATAATGACATAATACTTAGTACTCCTTTTATTACTCAAATTTATCCTTTTTCCGTTGATCATACTGATGTTCATATTAATATTATGGGAAAGAAAATATCATTTCAATTTCTTTTCCTAGTATATCAAAAAGATTTGGTAATGTTACAACCTTCATCTATATTTCAACAAGTAAGTACAATAACTAATAAGGAATCTCAAATTTCTTTTTTGACAACAAGAAATATTATACTTAAAAATAGAAGAAAAATTAAAAAAACCCTTATATTCAAAATGTGATTTAGAACAAAAGTTTAAAGAACTTTGTGCAGATATTCCTAATGTTTTTTGGGAAAGAAAAAAAAACATATGGTTTCACTCCCTTATGAAAAAGAATTTTCACAAAAAACTATTCCTACTAAGGCAAGACTTATTCAAATGAATCAAGAAATGTTAGAATTTTGTAAAAAGAAAACTCAAACCTTATTAGATAAAAAGTTAATTAGACCATCTAAATCTCCTTGGAGTTGTGTTGCTTTTTATGTTGTGAATCAAGCAGAAAAAGAAAGAGGAGTTCCTAGATTAGTAATTAATTATAAGCCTCGTAGTAAAGTCTTACAATAGATTAGGTACCCAACCCTAATAATTTTTTTTATTAATTCATCTTTATAATGCAAAAATCTTCTCAAAATTTGATATGAAAAGTGAATTTTGGCAAATTCAAATAGATGAAAATGATAGATACAAAACTGCCTTTATTGTTTCTTTTGGATATTATGAGTGGAATGTAATGTCTTTTGGCTTAAAAAATGCTCCATCTGAATTTCAAAATATTATGAACGATATTTTTAATCCTTATACTCAAATTATTACAGTCTATATTGATGATGTCCTAATATTATCAAATACCTTAGATCAACATTTCAAACACCTTAATACTTTCTTACATGTTAGTAAAAAGAATGGTTTGGTCGTCTCATTTCCCAAGATGAAACTATTTCAAACTAAAATGCGGTTTTTAGGACATGATATTTTCCAAGGCACTATAAAACCTATTAATAGAGCTATAGAATTTGCTGACAAATTTCCAGATGAAATTAAAGACAAATATCAATTACAAGATTTTTAGGATGTCTTAATTATATTTCAGATTTTTTTCCTATTTAAGACAATATTGTTCATGTCTTTACCAAAGATTACGGAAAAATCCTCCAGTTTGGGCACCTAAACATACACATATAATACAAACGTTAAAAGAAAAAGTCAAGTCTCTTTCATGTTTAGGTCTCCCGAATCCCAATCATACATGATACTAGAAACATATGCATCTGACATGGATTATGGAGGCATTCTTAAACAAAAATTACCTGAAAATAAAAATGAGCAAATAATTAGATTTCATTCAGGCCCATGATTAGGTTCTCAAAAAACTTATCAACTATTAAAAAAGAAATTTTTATCTATTGTTCTTTGTATTTAAAAATTTCAAGATGATCTCTATAATAAAAACTTTTTACTAAGAATAGGTTACAAATCTCTAAAAGAAATATTACAAAAGGATGTTCAAATATTGTTTCAAAACAAATTTTCGCTAGATGACAAGCTATATTATCAGTTTTTGATTTTCAAATAGAATTCATAAAAGGAGAAAATAATTCTCTTCCTGATTTTTTTACTAGAGAATTTTTACAAGGAAAAAGCAATAATAGTAATAATCTAGTTCAATTATGACAGGAAGAAAAATGAATCAACATTCTTATAAAGGCAAAGGTATTCAAAAACGGAAAGATTATGTGATGAGATTTCATAAGCTCCGCCCATCAAGTGAGAAAACATCTTCATCAGATAAGCTTGACGTATTTTTCGACTTTCCACCTTTATCTTATTCCCAAGCAATCAAATATCTTTCTCAAAATTCAAACTCAAAACCAACTACTCAAAAGTCCCAATCTTCAAATTTCGAAATCCACAAATACATCACCAAACCTCATAAGGAACACCTACTCCTTACCCGTTTTGAAGAAACTCCTCAAATTCATGAACTTATCAAACTCACTAATTCTCTTTTCCCATTGTATTGTCAATACCGATCTGAAACATCTTATAAAACTCAAAAGTTTTATGAATTCATACTTCTTGACACCAAGTCTGTTGAAATTGAGCATAGTGAAAAGGGTAATTACATAGCTTATTCAAAGTGCAAATCAAGAAGATCATAATAAAATATCTTTTCAAATTCAGATATAAATTTCAATAATCTTATTTTCAAATTTTTAATAAATCCTTTGACTAGATTAATTACCTACCAGACGGTCCCCCTTTCGCTATATAATTAATCCGAAACACAACCGAGACGGTCCTAAACCCGTTCAATCCTGGGGTCAATCCTGGTATCAGAATCACAAAATGTCGGCGGGTAGGATATGCTGATATTAACTAAAACAGTCTAAATACTCATACTAGTACTACTAATAGTGTTAAAAATACAAATGAGTTCTTATTTTGTCTTCTAGTGTTTTCGTTTTTTAGCTAATTTGATGTACTTATGCACTTATTTGCTACATACACAAGGGGAAAAAACGGAAGGGCTGCGGTTTTCTAAAAACACAGCCCTTAATAGTGAAGGGTTGCGCTGTTTAAAAAACGCAGCCCTTTAAGTAATAAAGGGCTGCGTCTTTTAAAAAAACGCAGCCTTTTATGGGCTTTTTTTTTAAAAAAAAATTTGAAATGAATTCGCGGGCTTCAAATGTTAAGCGGGCTAGCTAGGTTTTCCTCTCCCTCGCTCCTTTTCTCTCACGTCCACAACAAACAGAAGAATGCAGCCCCCTTTTAATCTTTCTCTTCACCAAACCCCTCTTCGTCTCTCTCACCCTCCTTCTCTCACGTCCACAACAAACAGAAGAATGGGGTTCAAGCAAACTTATTCTCATCTTCGCCTCGCTCCTCGCAACTCCAACAACAACACAAACAATAACACAACCAACAAAAACAACAAAAACAACACAAACAACAACACCAACAACATCGCATAGAAAATGCGCCCTACTCTCCTCTAGACGCGGATAATTCGCAAATAATCTCTCTCTTTAAGTCATCGTTTAACGGTGGTGAGAGGAAGGATGTTGATTTCCACCTCAGTTTGTCAAGCGCTAGATCCTACAACCATGGCCTCGACGGCAACCACCAATGCACGACACCACCAAATGTCAAACACCAGTTCAGCCACCAACAACTCGAGTTTAGCCATAAAGACAACAATGGGGTTTGAGTATTTGGATGTAGATTGCAATTTTTGATTTTTAGGTTTGAGTTTGAGTTTTGTTTAATTTTCATTTTCGTTTTCATTCCTTTTTTTTCATTTTCTGTCATTCTGAATTTGTGTGTTTGTAATTTTTGAGTTTAATTTTCATTTTCGTTTGAGTATTATGTATTTCTGTCATTCTGAATTGATGTGTTTGATTTATTTTTTTTCATTTTCGTTCTTTTTTTTTCATTGTCTGTTCCTTTTTTTTTCATTTTGGTTCATTTTTTCATTTTCGTTATTTTTTTTCATTTCCGTTCCTTTTTTTCATTTTCGTTATTTTTTTTTCATTTTTAGATCTATAAATTTCGACTGTTCTTGTTGATTTTCCCTGTTTTAAATTTCTTGATATATTTAAGAGTAAAAAAATGTCAAAAAAACAAACATTTATTTTTTATTTTTTTATGTGTCGAAAGGGCTGCAGTTTTGTGCCAAAAACGCAGCCCTTTGCACAAAGAAGGGCTGCGTTTTAGGCACAAAACGTAAGTGAAGGGCTGCTATAGAAAGGGTTGTTGGCCAAAAACGCAGCCCTTAGGGTTGTTTTAACCGCAACCCTTCTGTTTTTTTTCACTAGTGATATAACTTGTTAGTACTTGCAATTCATGGTTCATGCTACTATATTTTATTAGGATAGTTTGTGTTTTGTTTATTTAAAAGAAAATCTATTATCTTTATATGTATTAAGTTTCGTTTAACTATCTAGTGTTACTATTTTCACTAAAAGTTACCTACATCATATCGTATATAATTTTGTGGGTTTAGTAATTAAGAAGTTGCAATAAATGTTAATCAATCCTTGTTAAACCCGTTGGTTAGCTGTTAAGAGGAGAAAAGATGGTCCCAGTAAGGGTGGTCCCGTTAGTCCCATTTATATGCATCTATTTAACTGTTTTATGTACAAAATTTTATTATTATACGATCATGGCAAATTTTTATTGGAAGGAAGTTTATTTTCCCATTAATTTTCAAAGTAGGACTATACCTAAAAAACATATAGACGCAATTTAACAAATAGGAAAACTTGACTTTAAAACTGCTTTTTCTATTAAGCACCAAGAGCAAACTACAAGTTTAAATCAGGAATGTCAGAGCATTAAATTACTTAATAAGAAATCTATAGATAAATATTTAAAAACATATAGATATATTCATTTTGGTATGATTCAGATACCTTTAAAGCCTCTGTTTAGAGAAGGTCTTGATTGTTCAATATATATAACTTTAAGAGATAATCGCTTAGTTGGCTATAATAGATTCTCTTTTAGCTATGATTCAAACTGATATTTATAATGGTCCAATTTATTTTAATTGTCCAAACTTTACTGTAGACTTAACCGATCCATGGATGCTAGATATCCATCTTTCAAATAATTTAACAGTATAATTTAGGGAATATGTTAAAAATTTCGCATTAATTTACCGTGTATATTTTAGATTATTATCTTCTCAACTAAATCCAAAATGTTTATTTCATCCCACTATAGATGAAACTATATTATTAAAAGTCGAAACTGAAAATGTATCTACTTTTACTCCTATAAATTAAAATGGAATAAAATCACTATTCTAAATAATTTTTTATTCATTATAATCCTCTTGAAAATATTGTTCAAAAGAAAATTGATCAAATTATAGAAGAACTTGATGGTCAAGTAATTATAAAATTAGGTATTAATTTTATAAAAGCTAGACAAAAATGAGAACGTAATCAATGATGTATTGTGTACTACGTTACTGCAAGAATTCTATTCTCTCGGTTTCCATGTGGAGTATTATAATTATTGATGTGAGACAAAAACTTTAAAAGTGATAGGGAGGAAATTTCAAATTTGAATATACTTTAATATGATAGTCCAAAAGAAGGAATGCGCATCCTAATTAGAAAAAAATGGTTCTTAAAGAAAATTCCAGTGACTTGTGTTATCAAGTGAGCTGCTGCCATTGGTTAAAAAATTGAGCAGTTTCTCTTTTACTGCTTGTACATTGACAACTTCATAGTCCAGACTCCAGATCAGACGCCTCTTCCTTCTACTTTGAACGACTCACGCCTGTTTTTTTTTTTTTTTTTTTACTGAATGAAGATAACTGAATTCAATTATAACTGAATTCAATTGAATTGAAATGTGTTGAACTGAATTGAATTGTGCTGAATTGAACTGTACTGAACTGAATTGAACTGAATGAAGACTATGAGAGGAAATTATTGAACTGAATTGTTTGGAGGGAAAAACAAAAGAAATAACTGATGTGGGTCCCACCACTAATGGAGTTTGGCAAAATCCGTTAAGTGGTAGGAGTTTATAAAGGTTTTGTAAAGTTTTAGTGGAAATTTAGGAAAAAAAAAACATAAAGGTAGGAGTTTCTAAATAAGTGAAAACTTAAGGTGGTTTTGTGCAAATTTTCCTAATTCTTATTTCTATATAATGAGAGATTGGAGTATATAAAAAATAACAACGGTTATTGCATGTATTGTGAAATACATGTGGTATTTATTAAAGGCTCACAATAGAAGTTGGTACTTGGTAGGGATATACATTTATCTTCCAATTTACATTTGGAATTCATTCTTAGAATGACATAAATATCAAAGTAATCAATGCAAAGAGAGCAAGAGCAAAGAAGGGTAAAAACAAGTAAAATGGAGAAATCAGAAGTTGAGGCTCTTCACCACCGCCAAGTTCACAAAAGATGGGCAATTCTCAACAGAACATACGCCTGTTTGCATATATTAGCCATAGCAGCCATTTTGTATTATAGAGCAGCCTTTTTTCTGTTTCATTCAAAGTACTACAATAGGCTGCCATGGCTTGTGATATTTGGTGCTGAGCTCATACTCGCATTCATGTGGATCCTGAAGCAATCCTATAACTGGCAGCCCGTAACTCGGACCGCGTTCCCGGAGAAGCTGCCTAAGGATAATGAGGCCTTATTACCGGGAATTGATGTGTTTATATGCACAGTTGATCCTAATAAGGAGCCTACATTTGAGGTTATGAACACTGTTATATCTGCTATGTCCTTGGATTATCCTGCTCATAAATTAAGTGTTTATTTATCTGATGATGGAGGTGCTTCTGTCACTTTGAATGCTATGAAACATGCTTGGGTGTTTGCAACTTGGTGGTTACCTTTTTGTAGGAGCTATAATATTAAGCCAATATCTCCAAAAGCTTACTTTGAAAACTTGTCCAAACACAATCACATAAATTATACCAAAGAGTTCATTCAAGATAAAGAGATAGTTAAGGTTCGTTATGTTTGGTTCATCATTGTATTTGTATATATAACAAGCTAGTACTCTTAAATCTTCTTTTTTGTATGGTTATTGTTATTTCTGTTTTTAGTATCAAAGATGATAATGATGTGCAGGAGAAATATGAGATTTTTAAGCAACGAGTGCGCAGCTGGAAGGAAAAACATGAGATTGTTAGTGATGCTAAGAGAACTCCTCAAGATCATCCAGCAATTGTTCAGGTTTTTTTCCTTCTTTTATTGTTGGATCGAGTATATTGTTGAGTTCATTCATCATACCTAATTTTTGCTTATTTGCTCATTTGGAACTCTCATTTGTAGTACATTTATTCATTTGGGTGATTTAAATTTTTAAATAAGTAATAAGAAAAAATAGTCTTGAATGTACCACACTCACCTAGTCACCTTACACGCGGGTGTATGTTAAATTTTCTAGTATATTGTTGAATTGTATTAATTTTCTGTTTTTTTTTTTATTAAATTGATTTAATTATCTATAGTAGCATGAGTTTTTACAAATTTTAAAGGAAAAATGGATAAGAATACCCCTAACTTTGACCCGTCCTCTGTTAATACCTCTAACTATGATTTATTTTTAAATACCTCCAACCATTGGAAAGGTCTGCCAAAAATGCACCCAGATGACTTATAACCTGTTAGCAAGGTAACTTTTTTATATATCATTTCTCTTTTATTTTTATTTTCAATTTTCTACTCCCACCCACCACTGTTTCAACCACCTTCTCCACCTCCATCCTAACCCCTCCTACCAGTTCATTTGGTGATAGCAGGTAAATGGGGTATTTTTGGCGGACCTCCTCAATAGTTGGGGGTATTTAAAAATAACCCATAGTTAAGAGTATTAAAAATGGACGGGCCAAAGTTTGGAGTATTCTGATCCATTTTTCTAATTATAAATTCTGAAAGTAAGTGTTAAACGTTCTTGGATGCAAATGTAGCCGCCTCTGTAATATCTTTATCTTCTCAGTATATGTTTTGGAAGTATTTGCCAATTTGTGGACGTGCTTGTTTGGAATAATGCATAACTATAGACAAAATCTTATGTAGGACGTGGCCCATTTTAAAGCTTTCCACATCTTGGGGTGAAATTAGCTTTCGTATGATACTGAGAGGCTTTTCATCCATATCAATATATGAATATGTAACTAAGTTATTCGTCCCGTGTTATGTTTTGAGTATGGAAAATTTTCATTTATTTATATTATATTTTAATATAACAATATTAAATATTATTTGATCTAGTTTCTAAGACTTTAGTATATAAATTTGAAGTTACAAGGTCAAATCTTATACAATGTAATTTTAATTTTTTTTATTATATGCGGATTTCATGGAGTAAAATGCCTTAGAAAGAGCGCAATGTAACATCGTACCTTATTTGGCAATGCCTTTTGATATATTAGTATAGATATTATATGCATGACAGCATGAGATGAGATTATACGCCATGTGCGACTCTCCACTTAACAAATAACATGATGCCATGTCAGTATGTTATCGCCTAATATGTACATATTGTTCCTCATAAACAATAAAGAAAAATTGTCAGGAATAAGTTAATCTTTAGGTCGTATGCCTAAATTAAGTCGAGTTTTGCATTAACTTAAAATAAGTAAAGCTTGTAGGGATATCTTCTTTTAATAGGTCCAACAAGTAAACAAGTTGTTATTGTAGGTAACTTGTCCAAGTATCTTATTTTTATTGGTTTGAAGTTTCAATTTATTTTATTTTAAATATTAATTTAAAAAGAAAATAATTGATCTACATACTCTCTATTTCTTCTCCTTTTCTCTGCATCAGATCCTATGAGCAAATTAGTAGGTGCACATGTCCGTATGGTGAGGAAGGTGCGCACGATGAACATCAAGCATTAGGTTATGAACATAAAACTCAATGCTAGTGAACATATACCAACAGAGATGTACATAGGTTCATTTGGCTGTTTAGTAATGTAGATGTGTTCATTTGGCTGGTTAGCCATGTACATATACGCACCTTGCTCACCGTAGAGACGTGTGCACCATCTGCAGATTGGACTGATGATTTGCAGAATCACAACATTCAGTTTGGAGAAAAGAAAGAAGATAGAGAGAAGTTTTGTATTTCAGTATATTGAGAAAGATAATTTACAATGAATGAGAGGTAGAGTATTTATACAGAGAGGAGAAGAGAGAGCTTAACAAACATCAAGAAACAGAATAACTAATCTGCCAGCTGTCTAACTAACTAACAGATTGAGAAGTTAATTCTGGTGAATTAGTAACTATATTTCCAATACCCCCCCTCAAGGTGGGAGGTGGGTGAGAGTTGCTATCAACCAATCCCATCTTGGACAGAAGCAGCCTGAAATGAGGAGAGGATAATTGTTTGGTAAACACATCTGCCAACTGAGAAGTAGTGGGCAAGTAAGAGAGCTGAAGTAAACCTTCAAGGACTTTATCTCTAGTAAAGTGGCAGTCAATATCAATGTGTTTTGTTCTCTCATGGAACACAGGGTTCCTAGCAATGTGGAGAGCACTCTGGTTATCACAGAAGAGTGTAACAGGCTTGAGATTGTGCACACCCAACTCTTCAAGTAATCTAACCACCCAAGTTACTTCAGCAGCTGCTGCAGCCATAGCCCTGTACTCAGCTTCTGATGAGGACTTGCTGATTGTGCCTTGTTTCTTGGATTTCCAAGAAATGGGGGATTTGCCAAAGAGCAAAAGATAACCAGTGATGGATCTTCTAGTATCACTACAAGCTGCCCAGTCAGAATCAGAAAAAGCTTGTAGAGTAAGAGAATCATGGCCTGTTAATAAAATCCCTTGGCCTTGAGTAGTGTTGAGGTAGCAGAGAGTGTGTTGTAAGGCTTGCAGATGAGAGGTTCTGGGAGCATGCATAAATTGGCTAAGAGATTGGACAGTATAGGCAAGGTCAGGCCTTGTGTTGGTTAAAAAATTAAGTTTACCAACCAAGGATCTATAGAGTTCAGGATCAGGTAAAAGATCTCCAGTAGAAGCTTGAAGTTTAAGATTTAGAGGAAGAGGTGTAGTGGCTGATCTGGAAATGTTTAGAGGACATTCAGCAAGCAACTCTCTAGTAAACTTCTTTTGACTAAGAAGAATACCTTCAGGAACATAACCCACTTCAATACCCAGAAAATAGTGAAGAAGGCCTAAATCTTTGATGCTGAAAGTGGAGTGAAGATGCTCTTTGAGGGAAGTAATAGAATGAGAATCAGTGCCTGTAAGTATTATGTCATCAACATAAACAGCAACTATGGTGATGTGTTCTGCAGTTTTCTTCAAGAATAGACTATAGTCATTCTTAGATTGGATGAAACCTTGCATAGTGAGTGCAGATACAAGCTTGGCAAACCATTGCCTAGAAGCTTGTTTAAGTCCATAAAGAGACTTGTTCAGCTTGCAAACATAATTGTTAGGATTAGGAAAACCAGCAGGGACCTTCATGTATACCTCCTCATGCAAATCTCCATGGAGAAATGCATTATTAACATCCAACTGGTATATAGGCCATTGTTTCTGTGTAGCTAATGCAAGAATGCACCTGATAGTTTGCATTTTAACTACAGGAGAAAATGTCTCCTCATAGTCTATACCATACCTTTGGTTGTATCCTTTGGCAACCAATCTGGCCTTGCACCTTTCAACTGAACCATCTGCTTTCAATTTAACCTTATATACCCATTTGTTGCCAATAGCCTTTTTTCCAGCAGGTAAGGGAACTAGATCCCATGTGTTGTTGTCTGTTAAAGCTGTTATCTCTTTGTCCATAGCAAGTACCCATTCAGCTTGAGTAGAAGCTTCAGTGTAGGTGGCAGGTTCTTTGATAGTGAAGGCAGGTACAGATAGGAAAGCTTTGTGATAAGATGGATAAGAAGAAAAGGATACTAGATTACACCAATGCTGAGGAATAGGTGCATTATCATTGGTAATGGAATGACAGTGATAATCTTTAAGGTAGGTGGGTGTTTTAGAAATTCTGGTGGATGCCCTGAGTGGTGGTTGAGAAGGGGCAAGTATGCTGAGATCAATGAGGTTGGAAGTGGAAGGAGGATCAGGAGAAGGATGTGATGGAGACTGAATAGTGGAGGTGATAGGTGGAGAAGTAGGATCAGAAGAGTGAGTAGGAGAGGTACTAGGAGAACTAGTACTAGGATAATCATCAGCATAAAAATCATATGTAGAGGCTGGGACAAAGATGTCTGCAGAGAAGTCATCAGGAGTGGGAGGAAGTAAATGAAAAGGGAAATGTTTCTCAAAGAAAGTAACATCCCTAGTTATGACCACTTTATTAGTGGTTAAGTCAAGGACTTTATAGCCTTTCTGAGTGATTGAGTAGCCAAGAAAAACTCCAGGGTGTGCTTTAGGATCAAGCTTAGATCTGTGAACCCTTGTAGTAGACAAGTAAACTAGGCAACCAAAAACTTTCAGATGATCCAGGAGAGGAGGTTGTTGGAAGAGCTTAGTATAGGGAGTATTGTTTTGGATGCTTTGAAGTGGCATGCGGTTGATAAGATATGCTGCACAAAGAAGACAATCTCCCCAAAATCGAGCTGGTACTCTTGAATGAAAGAGAAGAGCTCTAGCTGTTTCTAATAAATGACGGTGCTTCCTCTCAACAATGCCATTTTGTTGAGGGGTATCTGCACAACTTGTTTGGTGATGTATACCCTTACTTTCATATAGTTTCTTCATATCGCCTTCTCCTAGCTCTTTTGCATTATCAGACCTCACACAAATAACATGTGCATTAAACTGTGTTGCAACATAATTAAAGAAGGTTTCAAGAACATGAACAGAATCTGATTTATATTTCATAAAATGCACCCAAGTGAACCTTGTAAAATCATCTACTATTGTCATAAACTGAGTACAACCTGAATATGTTTTGGTCTTGTAAGGACCCCAAACATCAACATGCAATAGCTCAAAGGGTTTAGTAGTTTTGATGCTACTAGTTGGAAAGGGTTTTCTAGGTTGTTTAGCAGCTGGACATACTTGACAGACAATGTCAAGAGAGCAAGCTTTTACATTGCAATCAGGTAAAAGATGATTTATTTGAGAAAATGGTAAATGTCCTAAACGTAGATGCCACAATTTGGCTTTATCTATGGTGGACAAACAAGCAACAGAAGATGGGAAAGACTTCACAGATTGTGCAGAAGCATCAACCACATTGTATAAACCACCCTGCAATCTACCAAGAAGCATGGAAGGACCTGTCTGTTCCTGAAGAAAACAATTATTGTGAGTAAAGGTGATTTTACAATGCATGTCAGCACACAATTTATGTATTGACAAGAGATTGAACTGAAAATCAGGAATGTGGAGGACATTTTTTAACAGAATATCATTGGTCAATTGAACAGAACCAATGTTGAGAACAGGAATCTGTCTCCCATCTGGTATGGTAATGTGTTTGTGTGGATCTTTGATTGGTGTGTAATCTATGAAGTATTCCAAGTTAGAACAAATGTGATCACTAGCACCACTGTCTAACAACCAAGTATTGTTGAGACAAGTTAAGAAACAATATGTACCTCCCAGTAGAGCATGTCCAGCAGTACCTTCCATTAAAGCATGTCCAGCAGATGCATCATGAGATGCAGTGTTCTGTTGTTGTTGAAGTAAGGTCATCAACTGATTAAACTGGTCTACAGTTATAGAGTCAGCTTTGATTTCAGCATTATTGTGTGCAAGAGTAGGTGATTCAATGGACTGAGTCATAGCAGCAACTTTCTTGTCCTTAAAACCTGTAAAACCAGGTGGAAAACCATGTAATTTGAAGCACCTTTCTGTACTATGGCCTGGAATTTTACAATGGTTGCAATAGTAATGTGCTCCAGGTCTTTTGTTGCCAGAAAGATTGGATGTCTTATGGTAGGTGGATTTTTGGTTTTGGGAAGTGTTTTGATAAGACTTATATGGTTTTCTATCAACAGCAAAGACTAAGGATTCTGAATTAGATGAGAGCTGAGCAACTTCTTTGTGTCTTTCTTCTTGTGCAAAGATTCTGTAGGCATGAGACACTTTAGGAAGTGGTTGAGTCATAAGAATGTTTCCTCTCACAGTGGAAAAACACTCATTCAATTTCATCATAAACTGAAGTAACCTTTGTTCCTGCTCTCTTGTGTGTATCTTTTGAGTCAGATTACATGTGCATTTGTGACAAATGCAATAAGGTAAGGGATTGGCATCATTAATCTCATCCCAGATTGTTTTAAGTTGAGTGTAAAACTCAGAAACAGTAGAGTTTCCTTGGTTAATTTCAGCAAGCTTTTGCTCTAAAGCATACACTTGAGCCATAGATGAATATCCAAACCTCTCCTCTAAATCTTTCCATATCTCTGCTGCAGTCTCAAAGAATAATACACTTTTCTTAACTGTATGATCCAGATTGGCTAATAACCATGAGATTACTAAATTGTTACATCTCTCCCAAGCAATAAACTCATCAGTGCCAACATCAGGTATGTTCAGACTTCCATCAACAAATTTTAATTTGTTTTTAGCAGATAATGAAATGATCATTGATCGTTTCCAGTCATTGAATGCACTTCCATTAAATTTCACAGAGACAATCTGATTTGTATTAGCATCAGAAGGATGAATGTAATAATAGCTACTAGGATCTTGATTTAGAGGTAGTGAGTTTGAATTTGGAGTTTCTGTTTCAGGCATTTTGACAGATTTGAAGAAATGAAGTAGGTTTTAAGAAATTGAGAGGATTCAGATAGAATTTCAAGAAATCAACTCAATATATTCAAGAAAATTGAGATACTATTTGATCAATTCAGAAAGAAAATTGAACAAATCAGATTATAGATTGATAGCAAACAATCTCAGATTCTGAAAGAAGAAAAAGAATTCAGAAAATTAGGATTAAGAAAAATAACACCTGATGTCGGAGAGTTTCAGAATTTCTAGCTGTTTTTCGGATCTTCGAATTGAAGATGTTCAGCTGAAATTGTAATCTTCTTATTGCAGCATTTTAGTAGAACAATGAGGTTTCGATCGCAGAAAAATTCTGCTCTGATACCATGATGATTTGCAGAATCACAACATTCAGTTTGGAGAAAAGAAAGAAGATAGAGAGAAGTTTTGTATTTCAGTATATTGAGAAAGATAATTTACAATGAATGAGAGGTAGAGTATTTATACAGAGAGGAGAAGAGAGAGCTTAACAAACATCAAGAAACAGAATAACTAATCTGCCAGCTGTCTAACTAACTAACAGATTGAGAAGTTAATTCTGGTGAATTAGTAACTATATTTCCAATATGGACCCCATCCCTCCTTCCTTTTTTTGTTTTCTTGCTTCCATGTTTCGAAACCCCTAGGGCGATGGCAACACCACTGACAGCGGAGGATTTGCATTCGCTTTGGCAGCAGAGATATATAATAGTATGCTCATGCTCCTCCGGGAACTCCTCCAAGAACATAGGGTAGAAAGACCCTACATAAGCGCAGACATGGGTGAAAAATGACGCCGCTGGACGCTGGTACACCATGCTGGTTGGCCTCATCCGACGCCCACGGAAAATTAGCGTCGTAGATAAGCAGGCACTTGCTTGCTGAGCTGCGGCTACTAGTAGTGATCAGGCGGCTAAGTTGTATGGAACCTAAGAGTACTTTAGTTTGTGCAAGTGACATTCTCTCTCTATATATATATCACTATATGATCAATTTAAATGAAGTATGTCGCTTCACTTTAATTATATACTGATATCCACATCCATCCAGGTGATAGATGAGAGATGTATAGAAGATCAGGATGCAACAACCTTGAACTCAGATTTAGTAGAAATGCCTTTTCTTGTATACATTGCTCGTGAGAAAAGACCTTCTCATCCACACCATTTCAAGGCCGGAGCTCTTAATGTTCTAGTAAGATTTCTGTACTTCTGAAAGAATACATGTAGTTCTTCCTTGATTACCATCACAGATCATAACAGATTAGCACAAGATAAATCAATTTAACTGGCACAAACTGCCTTGTTGTTGTTGTTGTTGTTGGCGGCGGTTGCAGCAAAGGGTTTCTAGCATAATGAGCAATTCTCCGTACATACTAGTCCTAGACTGTGACATGTACTGCAATGATTCAATTTCAGCCCGACAAGCAATGTGTTTTTACGTCGATTCTAAGATTTCTCGGTCATTAGCTTGGGTTCAATTTCCTCAAAAATTTCACAATATCAGTGAGACTGACATTTACGACAGTCGGATGTTAACAACATGGGATGTAAGTCTGTTTATCAATGATACATGTATATATTACGTTGTTGATTCTATTAGCTCAATCTGTATATATACTTCATGGGACATTGCTGATTTAAAGAAAACGAATAAACATTACTGTTAATCTTTTATATATCTGTATTACTGTATACTTCAGGTAATTTTCCCAGGAACAAATGGACTTCAAGGACCATTGCTAGCTGGTACAAATTTTTACATCAATAGGAAAGCCTTGTATGGGTTTCGTATCGATGGTGGTATGTTTCTGACTTTTCGTATTCTTTTCCAATCTTGCATTCTTGGCTGAACAAGACTCTATATGCACACAATGATACAAGATAATTCTTTTTTACCCCTCTTACATAAGAAGTTGAATAATGATACTCCTAAATAAATTGGTATTAAAATAAACTACCAATGCTAATTATATGATGTAGCTTGATCTTTCTTTATGCAGGTAACTATGACATAAATGAGCTTAGGTATACTTTTGGTTCTTCAAATGAGTTTACCAAATCTCTTGTTCAAAATGATAAGCCTAATGAAATGAAGCATAGGGAAATTTCCTCCGATTATTTACAAGTAGAAGCTCAATTCTTAGCATCTTGTGTCTATGAAGAGGACACACAATGGGGTAAAAAGGCAAGTAAACAATCAAAAGTATCTCCATCTGATCCTTAACTCTGTTTGCTAGTCAACTGATATTGAACAAGCTGGTAGTTAGTACATCCTCCGTTTTGTTTTTAATGCAACAAATGTGTATTATTTGTGTGATATAAATTTTCATTTGTTGCATTTAAAACGAAATGGAGGGAGTATAACAATTTCTAAGAAGTAAGAAACAACAAACCAGATACTTGAGCAAGAATAATTAATCTATGAAGACGTACCAATGAATGACTATGTTGGTTGTTTTATGCAGGTTGGTTTTCGATATAACTCTGTGGTGGAAGATGTGATGACAGGTTTTATGTTACACACAGAAGGGTGGCAGTCAGTTTACTTGAATCCAGAAAGTCCACAATTCTTAGGTTCTGCCACTACTAATCTCAATGAAGCATTGATTCAAGGCTCAAGATGGTCTGCAGGACTCTTTCAAATTGGTCTATCTAAGTATTGCCCTCTTCTTTATACTTCACCAACATTGAGACTGCAAATTTTTCAGAGGATGATTTATGTGTGGGCTTCCTTTTGCTCCCTTGATTTTCTACCAATAACATGCTTTGCCATCATTCCACCAATTTGTTTTTTCTATGGAATCCCTTTGTATCCAAAGGTAATTAATTCAAGTATCTCAAATAATTTGTCAATGAACTTACTTGTAAATTGGTTCAAGAGTACTATTAATGTTAACTGATATTTATGGTTCATTGACAAAATGTAGGTCTCAGATCCATTCTTCATACCAGTTGCTTTTGTTTTCGTATCATCACGACTAAAGCATGTTTGTGAGGTTCTTCTTTGTGGTGAATCGATAAATGCGTGGTTGAATCTGCAAAGGATTGTGATGATAAAAGGTTTAACTTGTTATGCTTATGGAACTCTTGAATGCGTCATGACAACCTTGGGGCTTAGAAAAGCAAGCTTCATACCTACAAACAAAGCCGAAGATGATGATGCTACTAAATGGTATCAAATTGGCAAGTTCGACTTTAGAACATCATACATGTTTCTTGTTCCGATTGTTACCGCAGTTATCCTGAATCTATTTTCCTTGGTTGTCGGAGTTGCGAGATTGATTGTTGGTTACATCAGTTGGGATACAATGTTTGCTCAACTAGTCTTCTCATTTTATGTGCTGATCATTAGTTATTCAGTCATTGAGGGCATGTTCTTAAGGAAGGACCCTGCAAGTATTCCTTTTACGGCTACTTTGATATCAACTTTGTTGTCTTTGGTTGTCTTCTGTTTAGGATACTTCTTACTCTTGCTTTAAATTATATTAGATGATGAAGATACTTACCCAATTTAACGTTTATAATTCCCACGACCTCATCATAGCATTGTACCTTAGCTTTTTGTTTATTGTAATAAACTAGCTTTTCACCCGTGCAAAAATGCACGGGAGGCCATATATGTATGTGATATTATAAATTATTTATGAGACAAAAAGAGACATGTTATTAATGTCAGCAACATTTTTGTTTAATGAGATTGATTGAAATCAAACTGAATTGCCAGCACCTTATGATAAAAAAAACAAACAATTACATTATCTAAATTGATACATAATAAATTGGGTCAATTACAACTCAATACACGACTTAAACATTTTGAGAAACTTCCTTATAAACCACATTGGTCGAAACAGATGAGTTGTCATAATCTTTATCACATATTAAGATTTTCATACCTTTTTTGCTTGTAACTCTTAAAATAGTAACATATAATTGCCAGTGGTTAAATACATGACCTAGCTTAAAAAAAATGGGTAACTTTATTCCCTAAATGGGTCAATTTACTTATACAAAGCTGACTTGTTTAACATTAAAAGTGGCCCATTCTGAATTAAAAAGTAACCCATTTGGACTTGAAAACGACTTGTTTTGACCAAAAGTGAAATAATCTGACATAAACTTATTATACTCCCGGTATACATAATAGTTGTTGAATATAAACCCTACTAACCCTAACACTCTAATCATCCACCACTTTGTTATGCACCCTCGTTTCTCTTCCTCTTCCCTCATTCTCTATCTTTTCCTTCGAAATTGCCATAGCTCAATTTTTTCGTACCGAAATTGCCAAAAATTACAACCTTAAATTTGTTGATAGAGCTGGCAAAATATTACCCAACCCGCCAACCCGACCCGAACCCAACTCATTAATAATGGGTTGGGTCAAAAATTTGAACCCGTTTAATTAAATGGGTCGACCTGACCCAACCCGTTTAATTAAATGGGTTGGGTCAGGTTGAAAATTCCAACCTGATTTTGACCCACCTAACCCATTTATGAAAAAACAACCTAGAAAAACCCCTAAAAAAATTTGGAGCACTCTACTGCTCTTGCTTATTATGACTTATTCATTACACTTAAGGTTGAACAATTGCTTACGAAGTTGTAATGATGTTAATTTTGAGCATTTGTGTTGATTTTGAACAAAAGTTATGTTGATTTTGAACAATATTATCATATGGTTATGTAATAACTTAATTTTAATTTGTTGCCTACTGTTATTTGCAAATAAATTATGTTGTTTTTATATTTTTTTTGTAGAAAAAACACGAAAAAAAAATTAAACGGGTTGACCTGAAGGTTGACCCATTTATCATAAGGTTGGGTTGGGTTGTAAATTTCAACCTGTTTAAGTTAATAGGTCAGGTTGGGTCAAGGGATTCTCAACCCGCCAACCCACCAACCCAACCTGATCTTGAACCAACCCGACCCATTGTCAGCCCTATTTGTTGATCTATTTTATGACAAAATGATATTTCGATTTTTTGCACCTAAAAAAATACTTAATTTTTATCAATTCTATTTTCAGCTTGTTTAATATTTGAGATTCGATATTATTCATATCATTTTACATACATATTGTGATGGTTACTTGTGTTCAATCAAATCGAAAAGTTGATTAATATTTCACCTCAAATTTTAGATTTTTAATATTTTACAATATGTTCCTTGAAATCTTGTGTAAATAATTAAATATTTAGTAAGATATTGATGACCTAAAAGTCGTGACATTGTAATTTATCCTATGTACTAAATATAAATTAACAAAAATTAAAGTGAAAAGACATTTTGCAATTCAATTTATTAAAAAAATAAGTTTGACTTATTACATGCATAGACAATATATTTCATTATTTATATCCCACATTGACTGCTCACAAAATCGAGATCAAGATTTCGAGCACCAAATCAGTGACTTTCATAATTGTAAAACATGTAGTTTGCTTAAAGAAACAAAACCTCATAATTTATATTAAATAAATGAATAGAGCAACATGAGTAACGTAGAAGTTATAAGTTTTTGTTATTATGTTCCATTGAACTTGTTCTCGTGAATTTTCTAAGTTGTAATACCTATGTTCGATTTTGATATATTAAGTTAGTGTTAAACTATTAATTAAAATTGCAAAAAAAAACCTCGGTATGGAAGTCTATGGATATTATGCCAAAGGTACATGATGTCATCAATATAACTCGTGTATATATGTTATTTTGTTAGCAAGTGTATTTTTCTAGAGAAAAAATAATTGAGTATTTATGGCTGCACCCACGTATTACGACCGTCCCCAGTAATATTAGAAGCCACACCCATAGTTCTACAGATTAGAAGTGATGATTTAGAAGTTAAAAATTGAAAAATAAATTCATATTAGTTGGAAAAGATAACTACAAAATGTTATCTATCTATAAGTACGACTAAAAGTACATCACAAAATCAGAATTTTACATTATCAACTTTGAAATATAAATTTTTATTCATTTAACAATGTAAAATTCCTTTTAATATGTTAACATTAATCTAATAAGCTCCTTTTCTTTTAGTTTGAAATTGAATTATGGATCATGATAACATCCATTCCGTTTCAACTTTCCATGTTTATTAACTTTGATGAATTTGTGATGAGCCTTCAGTTTTATACTACACTAATGACAATAATCAAAATAGACAATAAATTTACTTATATTATGACTTAAAAAAATTCACCCAACTTAAATGACTAAAATAACAAATCTAAAATATTACTTCTATCCCATTATTGATAGCTAGGGTAAACATATAATCTTAGTTTGATGAAAATTAAAAATTATCTCAAGGCTATATGTATTCTATCATCTCACTCAATAAAACTCTATGTAAAAGTCTTGTTTGTCTATCATTAAATAAGGTTAAAGGTCGGGGTAAAATACAACTTATTAATACCCATAATTTATGAAGTAAGATGAAATTATCATATATGAAATTCGGTATCAAATATTACATATATAATGTCCTTAATTAATTATGTCATATATTATATCAATTTTGTTGAGTAAAGAAAAAAAACAAATTAATAGCTAATTCCACAGGTTAAAGAAATCCATACTACATTTATCAACTAATTATAACCTCAATGACATCTTAAGTTATTCGTTGACAAATGGTAACTTCAATAACACCTTAATTCGCACATAACTTCATATCTAATCTGAATTTATGATATTAGATTTATACAGAACAATATAGTTTAATTTAAATTAGTATAGCTCATTCGAAAATCAACTATTTTATTAATGATTGAATATTCCATGTAATTTCTATCAGAGAACCTCAATAACCTAGTTCTCACTTTCCAACCGTGGCAATATGAATGTAACCACACAAAAAGGTGCATAACCATTTTCAATCATTTGCGTATATAGAAGAAAGGTGTATGTAAGCAATGAATTGGTGAAAGCAATACATGTAAACCTTTATATATGATCACATAATTATTGTTATACAAAACAATAATTTAAGGAAGAAAGGTGTAAGCATTAAATAATGATATGGTGAAAACATGATGGTTGAAAAATGGGGGACTTTTTTTTCTTTTACTGATTTTTGAAGATCGAATATCATTTCATTTATGTTTATAGAGCTAAATGAAGGACATTATAATAAATTCCATATAAAAAAAATCCCATAAAAAGAATTCACAATTGGTGCATTGATTGATTATGATTGTCAATCAGTTATACTAATCGAATATGGAAACTTGTAATAATTGACAGTATTAAAAAAGGATGATGCTCACTTGCATTCCTTCATGCAAGACACGTGGCATATAGCAGTGAGAATCATGACACGTGTCATATTGAATTGGTTAACTGACATGTGGCAAGAATGAACCTTGTTATATATATATATATATAGATTTCATAATAAGCTTATTGAATTAAGTTTAAATTTAGTTGGTCAAACTCTTTCTTAAATCTGGCTTCTTTACATGATTTAGACACGAGTGATGGTTACACTAACTCAGAGGGATAGATGAGGGTGTGTAAGGAGCCCAACAACACAGGGCCCCAAAATATATTATTTTGAAAATTTTACTTTTTATTTAAGGAAATCACCTTTGTTTCCCACCCTTAATAAATTTGTCAATGATTTATCTTTAGATTTTCAACATTACATCTTTAGAACTCTAACCGTCATCTTTATTTTCTATAAATTTAGGGGCCCAATTTTCATGTTAGTTTCGAAGCCCCAAAATCTTCAAGACGGCCCTACACTAACTAGTATGAGACCATGTATACGAGGTTGGGATCTTAACAAAGCAAGTCAAATTAATATACAACTAACACATAATACACTTGAGAACGAAATTAATGTATACAATGTTGATAAGATGACTAAATGAACATGATGAAATTGTACATACTTCATGTCATTCTCTTGAATACATACTGTGCTAGTGTGCTTAATTCTCTATTAAGGTAAGCTTGAACTTGTGACATTTCTATTGAAACTTTGAAATGTCAGCAACAACTTCTGAAATGGTAAAAGATACATTGCTACTTCCTCTTTTTAGTTTTATCATATCGTTGCAATTGTATGAAATGTCTTTAAAATTGCCTAAGTTTAACCTATGATGACTTTCGATATTCAATCATCTTGAGGTCCACCAGAGACAAGCACCTTAAGAAATTCCAGCTCCATAAGCAACTCCTTGTTTTTCCTTCGCTCTTGCTCCAACTCCCTCCTCAACCTTTCCACTATATCCACCATCTGCTCTTCTTTGTTTGTCTCCCCACCAAGAAAAGTTATCAACTCTTTCACATTTTTCCTTTGCTCATCCAAACTTCCCCTTAATGCAACCAAACCACACATCATACTATCCCTATCAACTCCCTCCTCCCCACTTATTGGCTCTTGAGCTGCCTCCTCAACTTGCTCGGGCGGACTCAGTGCCGGCTCCTGATCTGTAGGAGTACTAATACTAAAGGCAGGAGAGGCTGAGCTCGAGCTAAACACATCCAAATCCACTCGCTTACTCGGTATGATCAACTCGCCACGAAATCTAACCTTCTTGGAATTGGAACCACCATAATCAAATATCTCCTTATTTTTACCTTGACCTGGATAAACTGGGTCTAACTCAAAACCATCAAAATTAAAGTTCCACCCACTAACTCTCCTCTGCTTCGTCAAATCCCCTGCTTCACCCTCTTCTATAGTACTAACAGTACTACTACTACTCCCTAGTGAAGTAACTCTAACCATTTTACTCATCTTAAACCTCTCCTCTACAGTGGGTAATCCAACCAAAACATTCTTAACCAAGAAATCACTATTCTTACAGTTTTTAAAGAAGGCATGCCTTAACAACTTCTCAGCTGTAGGACGTTTCGTAGGATCTTGATGTAAGCATAATCCTACCATATCCTTAAATGCCTTGGAGAATTTCTTGCAACTATACTTATTAGCTGATTTATTATCATAATCAGAGAATCGAAACCTCTTTGTTATCTTAAACAACAAAGACTTTGAAGGAGGTAAATGAGACAAAGGAGGCCTACCATGAGCTAACTCAAGAGCAGTAATTCCAAAAGACCAAATATCAGCTTTAAACCCATATCCATTATGAGAATGTATAACTTCAGGAGCCATCCAATAAGGAGTCCCTGCAATATCCTTCAATCTCGAGTCGAAATTAGTGTCATAAACAGGTGCAGAAACTCCGAAATCGCCTAACTTAACAACACCATCGTAACCTACTAATACATTACCTGCCTTAACATCTCGATGAACATGACCTTGATCATGAAGGTAGCTTAAGGCTTTAAGAGTTTCTTTTAAGACCAAGGCAATGCATGTTTCAGGTAGTCCAGATGAAAAGTTGGAGGATATTATGGATTGTAAAGAACCTGCAGACATGAAAGGCATAACCACCCATAGACTGCGGCCAACAGTGAAGCAGCAGTGAGCTCGGAGGATGTTTGGATGCGAAAGAAGCGACATTGTTTTGGTTTCAAGGCGGATGCTTTCAAGATCAGCTCGTGATTGATCAAGATCAATGGACTTGATTGCGACTGTGCATGAAGGTGGAGGCATTGTTAGGCAGGTGGCTTTGTATACGATTGCGCTTACTCCACTTCCTATTTCTGCTACTATTTCGTAGCATTTTGGGTCTAGTGGATACTCTTTTGCCATTTTGTTTTTGTCTTCGTTTTCACTGAGATTTTGGGTTTGGATTGTTTCATTGTTTTTGGTGATTAATTAAGGGCGCAAAGATGAGGTTATTGATGAAGCGGAATACTTGTGACGAGGAAAAAATAATAGATGATGAGATGAGTTGATGCATGTGAAAGCCGAAAACTTTATGTACAAGAATCAATTACTATCACACACTCGCAAGAAGGAGATTGGATTTAAAGGACCCTTCCTTTTTATCTCTTCGTCTCATTCTAGCTAAAAGGCACTTCCTGATACATGTAAAAATAGGTCATCCGGGAAGGGGGACTTGACATCATGACATGTATCCAATTTATGGAGGATGACTTCAGTCTTTGATTTTGCAATTTTGGTTGTCTCTAAGAGTTGTTTTAAGCATCAGTGACATTTAAGTTGTCCATAAAAGTACTTTTTAGCATCAATGAAATAATGTCCGCCTCTAAAATTAGTTTTTCTGATCGATGGAATTTAGGTTGTCCTTAAAAGTAGTTTTTAACATTAATGAAATAATGGTTGCCGCTAAAACTTATTTTGGAGCACCGGTGAAATTTATGTTGTCCTAAAAAGTACTTTTTAGCATTAATGAAATAATGGTTGCCTCTAAAATTATTGGTGAAATTTATGTTATCCGATCCCTAAAAGTACTTTTTAGCATTAATGAAATAATAGTTGCCTCTAAAACTACTTTTTAGCATTTGTGAAATCTAGACAGCCACTAAAAGTAAATTTAGCATTAATGAAATAATGATTCCTTCTAAAACTTCTTTTTAGCATTAGTGAAATGTAAATTATCTCTAAAATTAATTCTTAATATTAATAAAAATTATGATTACCTCTAAAACTTCTTTTTAACAATAATGAAATATCTAGTGCAACAGACTATTTAGGATATGTTCAGTTCACCTTATTTTTGCTTATTTCAGATCTAATCAGATCAGATCAGATCAGAAAAATAAGTTCATATCAGATCAGATCATATCAAATCATATCAGATCAGATAAAATAAGTTCAGATCAGATCATGCTTATATTTAAAAATTCGTTATTACTATTAATACTATTATTCACTAGTACATTTGTTCAAAAGGATTATTATTATTGTTGTACTTATTAATTATTAATATTGGTGATTATTATTAATCTCGTTGTTATCACTATAAATGTCATTGTTATCATTATTTTAAGCTATTTTGTTGTTATTAAATAATAGAAAATTAAAAGCTACGTGTTAAGAACATAAGATTGGCGCAAAAATAAGAAATATATAAATATGATAGCTCAAATTCATGACAATGAAACTACTAAGTTTGGATTACATTTCAAAATAAGCTAAGTGCGAGATATAAATTATAAATTTAGATCCGGTATACTTCTTCCTACCGAATTCCAAATCTCTCTAGCTATTTGAAGTTGCACGCTATCCATTTCTTTCTTGTGCAAGTCATAGTTGTTTTTTTGTTAAACATGGCATTTCATTCATTACCTAATAATGTTAAACATATTACAATCCGAAAGTAGTTGTTCCGAACAATAACAGGGGGAGGGGTAAGGAAAATCCTAGTTACAATACTATCACCATCCATGTATATCTTATTTTATTTTATATGAAAAAAAAAGAGTTGAGTCGGCCGACGTCTCAAGTGTGAACAATTTTTTTTAAGGAAAAGTATGAAACATTTTATAAGTGCTCTTATAAATTAATGACTTGGGTTATATAATTATTTTTAGTAATTATTAATGTTATTATGGTTATAATTATTGTTGTTGTTATTATAATAATGATAATAATAATTATTATTATTATTTTTAATAAAAGTTGTGTAAAAGTTGTGATAGAAATAAAATGATAATAATAGTAATACTATAAATAAGATCTTATAATGTATTGCATAATAATGAATTACAAAGTAATAATACAATAGTAATAATATATTTTATAAAAGATAAGATCTTGTAAATCAGATCAGATCAGACCAGATCAGTTCAAATCAGATCAGATTAGAAAAAATAAGTTCAGATCAGAAAATTTCAGGTGAACTAAACATAACCTTAATACCATTGCAATATGGGGTTTTATCCATGTCAATCTCGATTAACGAATCGGGCTATTAGAATGGTTTAAATATGAACATTGCATTACGGATCTATGACGACAGCTTAATAGTTACAGTTGCACTAGATGAAGCTATGGCCACGGTTAGCGGACATCGTTGCAAGAGTGGTGACAATTTGCTAGATGAAATTAGAGTTGCCAATTTGGTTAAAACAAGGGTTTCTTGGGCTAATGCAACAACTAATGATTTCTATTGAACCGTTGCACTAGATATATTAAAATAATGGTAATTCGGAACAGATATAATGGTTCTTAACAGATGCCAAATTGTCGCTTGAATAAAAATGTATAAGACAAAGAATATGTGAAGAGAAATGGAGAAATTAATAGCATTGAAATGGAGAAATGAATTCCACATAGAAATGATAAAGGTACGTAAGCTCTTCACTTCCAAATTCTATCTCCTTCATCTTAAGTTAATGTATTTTCCAATTAAGTGCAGAAACATGTATTGCTCTGAACTTTTTTCATATCAAATTTTCAGATTGATTTATGTTTTTTCAGTGACAAGTATGGGTAAGTTACTTGGTATTCTTTTCGACTAAAGTTGTATTTATGAGTCTCTGCTTCCATCTCCGAGATGCATGTACGACGCTCCCTCAGTTTCACTATGATTATCCTAGCTGACAATACATGCATGTAGAGAAGAGTTTACAAACTAAAATAGTAACTAGTTTTATATGGTATAACAAATGAAAAGAGTTAGGTTAGTTAATTAGTCTTATCTCTGTGTGATATCATTGTGAAACTGCTATATTGTTTTGGTTGTGGTTGTGGTTGTTATTATGATGTTATAACTCTAAGGTGACAAGTTACTTTTTTTTTTTTTTGTTTCCTTTGTGCAGCTATCAAATCTCCTAACAGGACACTAATTGTTGACCCTTGTATAGTTACTAAGGGATATGTACTTTCCATGGTGCAGAATTGCTGCTTTAAGCTGTTACATAAGGGCAAAGGTTATAATTTTTGCTGCTGCTGATGTGTTGAGCCTGTTCCACTAATGTATTTGTTGTTGTTATGTGTAGGGATGGCAATTCAATCCGAATCCGACCCTAGTCCGCTCCGATTCGAAGGAAAAAATCCGAGTTGACTCCGACAAAAAAGTAATCCGACTCCGACTCCGTTTAAAAAATCCAACTCCGAGTCGGAGGAGGGTCGGAGTCGGATCTCATAAAATAATCCGACATCCGAATCCGACTCCGACTTTGAGTCAATCAATCCTTTTTTCTTATTTATGTAATGTATTATTTATGTATAATCTGACTTCGACTTTCAGCCAATTGTATTATATAGGATTTTCCCATAGAAAAAATGATTGTTAAAAATAATAGTAATAATTAGATTATTTGCACTATAAATGATTTTCATATAATGATTAAATTATTGTATTATAGAAGACTATTCTATTATAAAGAATTGGAAGAAAAATAAGTCGAATCAGGTTCGGAGTCGGATGTTCCGATTTTAAGTCGGATGTCCGGATTTTAAGTCGGGTCGGATCTCGGAGTCGGATGTTCGGATTTTAAGTCGGGTCGGATTCGGATTTTCAAAGTCGGGTGTCGGAGTCGGACTCAGATTTATAATCCGACTTTCTGTAGGGTCGGAGTCGGATTATGCATAATCCGGTCCAAGTCCGACCCGTTGCCATTCCTAGTTATGTGTCTTAGAATACCCTTGTGCTGCTATTTTGCACTGCTCATTGGTGTTGACTGCTCTGCTCCCACTTATTTGCTCTTGTGACTGTGATCTGCAACTTGTTATGTTATTTTAGACCAACCTCTTGACTTGGTTGGACTTTCGTAGTTATTGTTATTTTTGTTAGTTTGAAGCTTGCATGTTGTGCAAGGCCTATATGGAGAAAGTAAAAATGAGTGTTAGAGAGAGAAACTCTAGAGAGAGAGTCCCAAAATGATGCTAAAGACTTTCTAAGAAAAATTGGAAGAGAAAAAAGGGAAAAACAAAGCCTCAAAATGGAAAACCTAGTGTGCAACCCCAGCACCGCCCGTACTCACCGACCCCCCACCGTGTTACTGATCCTCCTCTGCCACCCTCATTGACCACCGCTTCCATCCCGGCCACCGACATCGCTCAACATCGCCCCTTTCCTCCCTCTCTTTGCGACGTGACTCCAACTCCTATGACCCTCCCCACTGCACTCGTCGAAATCGGCCACCATCGCCTCCCGTTACGCCACCACCTCCGTACGAATCTGCTCTCCCCCACCAGCACGCCGACCAACCACAAGTCGCAGCTCAACACCGACCTCCTTTCCCTCCCCTCGTGTTAGATTTTCGCGCAAGGTGGGGGATTTCGCGGGGGGTTGGTTGTTTTTCGCGCAGGGTGGTCGGATTTTCGCGCAGGGGGTGGGGAGTCGACGGCGAACGAAGAAGGGGTGGGGGATTTCGGCGGAGAATAACGAAGAGGGGGTGGGGGACTCCGGCGAAGAACGAAGAGGGGGTGGGGGATTCCGGGGGAGAACGAAGAGGGGGTGGGGGACTCCGGCGAAGGACGAAGAGGGATTGCTCTCAAAATTTCGGGTGGTTTGCTCTTGTAACCATAATGGCTTTGTCAAAGATAGAGGCCTGGATATTAATCTCGTGGTGGCATCAGAAGTGTTACACTCCATGCATCATAAGAAAGGAAATTTCGGGTGGTTTGCTCTCAAAGTCGACCTCGAAAAAGCCTATGATCGTCTGGAATGGGATTTTGTTTGTAAATGCCTTCATGACCAAAATATTGATACGCAATCCATTTCTCTCATCATGAACTATATTAATAAAGAGGCCTCGTTAGTCCTTGTCAATTGTCGGAAAACTGAGACCTTCCAACATTCCCGAGGCTTGAGACATAGATATCTTATATCTCCCTTCCTCTTTAATATTTGTCTTAAACAACTCACCTCTCTCATCAATCAAGCATGCATGTTTAGATAAAACTTGGACACCCTTTTGGATTTGGAAAAAAAAACTCCAATATCTCACCTTCTTTTCGCTGATGACCTTCTTATTTTTGATCCACAGTTTTCAAATTGAGAGACATTATTAACTTTTTTGTGACGTTTCAGGGCAAAAAATTAATGAGATGAAAATTCGTCTCACTTTCTCCCCGAACACTAGTGAGGAGCAAAAAATCCTTTTTTAAGGAAACTATAGGTGTGAAAGAAAATGAAAACTCGGGCTTATACTTGGGTATGCCTCTCTCTCATAAAAGACCTTCGAATAAGAGAGATGTGATGTTTGTGGTTGATAAAGTCAAAAAGAAACTCTCCTTGTGGAAAACAAAATTACTCTCCCGAGCTGATAGACTCACTCTTATAAAATCAACAATGAGCACCATAGCGTCTTACTACATGCTAGCGGCATATCTTCCCAAGTTCACTCGAAATGAGCTTGACAAAACTTGTAATAATTTTCTTTGGGGGGAAGGGATGGGAAAAACAAACTACACTTAGTGGGCCAGACACATACTTTTCTCCCAAAATCGAGAGCGTGGACTTGGAATCAGGAGCCATTGTGATCTAAATATAGCCTTGATGGTCAAGCTTAGGTGGAAAATGTTGTATGGCGAGGATAACTTAGCAATGAATGCATAGGGTGAAAATATCTGGACCATGACAATAATATCTTCAGGAAAGTAAGATCTCGATTATGGCATGATCTAGGAAAAGGAGCTAAGCTCATTAAGCAAAGCCTTATGTGGATTTTGGGCTCAGGTCACAGTATAAAGTTTTGGCATGACAATTGGTTGGGTGTTGGGCCTGTCGGGATTTCATTCATGGGTCGCTTACCTTTTGTGAAGACAATCTAATGGTTCATCAGATCATTAAAGATAATCAGCAGTGGGATTTAACCCCTACTATATCCTAACCTCTGTCCGACTTTATCTCAGAAAGGATCCTTACAATGCCAATCCCCTTCCATAAAGACGTTGATACGTCCTTCTCAACCCTCACTATCAATTAAAAATTTTATGTAGCCCTGGCTTACCAAAGTATAATTGAACCCCATTCTACTTCCATGGCCAGTGAGTGGATTTGGAAACTAAACACGCAACCTAAGCTTAAATTTTTGATATGGCTTCTCTGGTGGGATAGTCTTCCACAAAGAGAGCTTCTCGATAAAAGAAGGATCATTGATACCCTAGTTTGCCTTGTCTGTCAATCTTCCCCCAAAACTTCTCTTCATACACTTAGAGATTGTTGTAAACCCGCCCAAGTTTGGGACCTTCTTGATACCTCGCAGGACTTATGGGTGGGCAGGTCAACTCAAGAATGGCTTGAATTGGTTGTATGAACTCACAGTCTGGTGAGTTTCGAGGACTCCGTTGGAAATCCTTCTTCCCTTCTGTCTGTTTCGAAATATGGAAGGAGAGGAACAAATTTGTGTTTGAGGGTAAAGAGTATTCCCCCGTTACTATTCTAAACCGAGCCTTCTCACTTTCTTGGGAATTTCATGCATACCAATCACCATCCACAAAATCCCCGACTATGACTTGTCACCAAGATAGTTTTCCATCTCATTGTGTCCATGTGTGGAGGCTTCTTTTTTGAATAACCATATAAGGCCAGGGGTTGCAGGAGTAATTCGGGATTTGAATTATGGGCTTCCAGCTTAGCACATTTGCTAATGACCCCTTCCACGCTGAACTTCTTGCCATTCGTTTGGGTCTGCAAGTGGCTAGTAGTCGAAATCTATCACACCTTGTTGTCTCCTCATATTGCAAAAAGGTTGTGGACATTATTAACTCTAGTACATTAGTTGATGGCATATATATAATGATATTATTATTGATTGCAGGGAGCTTCGACACTACTTTCAAGCGGTGATCTTTAGAGTAACTAGGCGTCAGAACATTCATGTAGCGGATGCTCTAGCTAAGGAATGTAAAACCCATGCGGATGATGCTAATGTAATTAGGACACTTCTCCAACCCCCTAAATACTTTCAAGACTTGCTATCTAACTATTGTATGTAATACGCTTTATGCCATGACTATCTATACTAATATATTAAAAGGCGTTCCTAAGCAAGGAACGATGCCACGTGGCGCCTTCGCTTGGAGTATTTTATGCTATATAATCGACATACACTAAAAAAAACAGAAAATGCATTATGTAAGATTCGATCCCGAGATCACAAGCATATATACTAATGTGTTAACCACTAAACCAAGTGATACTTGATGTTATTATTTCAAAGTAAAATAGTAATAAATAAAAGATATAACTACCCGGTGCATAGCCCGGGCCTAAAAACTAGTTTAATTTATGAAATTCTGCAGTTCTCCCAAAAAAAACAATGTGTTTTAACTTTTTCCAAATTTACTTTTAATTTGTAGTTCCTTTTATAACTCTATTCTGCTCATTTCAAAAAAAAACCTCTCAAGTCTCAAAACTAGCTAGCTAGGTTAATTTTCAAATCAAAAAAAGGTAAGAAAATAGTTGATGTAAATGTATATCTTACACCCTTAAAAAGTTGGAAGATTCACACTGTTCATTTCTACAGTGATCTGAGTCACAAACAGCTGCAATTCACTGTTCATAAGAATGGGAAAATCTGAGCCTTCCATCGTTGCAACATCTAAACCGCACGATTAGTTTTTCTTCCTTCTCCCTTATTCCTCATATCTCTCTGTCTTCTCCCTCATATATTGTTCTCCTTTCTTCTGCCCTCTCCTCTTTCTTCTTTCTCTGTCTTTTCATCTGGTTTCACTCCACACAACAAGGTTTCTCTCTCCTCTTTCTCATCGTTTCTCTATCTCTCTCAAAACCACAATTCAATTTCATCGGCATCAACAGTCGCCAACATTTTTCGACTGAAATGTAATTGGGCTTTTTTTTAGTGATTTGCCGATGAAATCCTCTCTTTTTTTTAGTGATTTGCGAATTTTAGGTTTCTATTTTTTTGGTTTAATCTTCTTCCTCCCATTTACTTGATGTGGATTCTCATCCTTTTCTGTTTATTTTCGAGTTTCAGGGTTTCAATTTGATGAAGTGTGATTGTGAAGGAGAAGAGGAAGCCTAGATCAGAAAGCAACCATGACCCAAGGGACATTGATCTCACTTAAAGCAAAGCAAAGTGGTATTCTTCTAATTTGATATTTGTTATTTTAAAGCCCTAATTTTTCATGGAAGGAAGAGATTGCTATTATTGTTCAGCTTTTAACCTCGTTGTTTCTGCAAAACGATGACCAAACAATGCTTCTATCTTGATAAAAGACGGAGCACTGTAAGTCTCTCTTGCTTATTGTTCATATTTATCCAAGGATTTATATTTTCATACTTTTGAGTAGAATTTAGCTCATGGGTCATCTGAAATGCTCTTTATTTTATTCATTTGTATGGTTAAATTAAGTGATGATTCTGCATCTTTTTTGGTTAATGGGTTTATATATGTGTGTAAACTAGCTGCTGTGAGTGTGTGTAGTTTGACAACCTAAGGTTAGTTTTGTTGTTTGTCATGGAATTCCTTGTCATGTGATATTGTTTTTTTGTTGTTATTTTAAACTTTTGACTTAGTAAAATGTTGTTTATGTTATTAGTTTAAAAGCATTTGATCTAAACAAATGAGCCTTTTGCATTATGTCAGAAAAGTGATGAAGGGTCTCTTTTTTGCAATTATCAACTCACTTTAGAACCAGTTATACCTCTTGTGATGAACCTGTTAGTTGATTTTTGTAGCAACTTTTATTCATTTTTGGAACTGCATGTAGTCCTTTCCAATATAGGCCCATGTAATAGAATTTTTCTGCAGTATTTCCTCTTATGCTCTGTTCTTTTTTTATTTATAATTTGTTTCCAAATATATGATCTCTTTTCTATTGAATTCCTACGACCTTTTTGGATTAATGGATCAACCCTTTTTTTTTTGTTGCAGGTATCTTTTCTGCTTGGATTTATTCCAAGTTTAGTTGCTTGGGTCTACTCTAAGATTTTGGAGTACAAGAGGTCTTCATCTCATTCTGAAGTGTGAGTGGCCTCTTCCTTATATATTTGCTATAAGTGAAGTTTTAAACTGTGTTTACAATCTAAGTCCTCCATAGGTGATGCATTTGCAAAAGACTATCAACGATTGAAGTTCGTATAATTAATCCGCCTTTTGGCTTCAAGCATGTGTCACTATATGAATCTCTAATTAGTAGAATGGCATTGACAAGATGAGATCTTGCAGGATTAACAAACTTTAGATGGGTACCAAAAGTTCATCTTATAAGGATATGTGGGCCATTTTTGGAGATTGTGATCTGTAGAATCGGTGGCATAGATATTTATGATTTAGTAAGTTGCTTTTCAAATTTAGTAAGTTGCTTTTCAAATTAAATCAATATATATTTACTGGGTTTGAGAGAATATGACACTGCTTATGCAAATTGGAACCAAGATCCACTTGCACCTAGAGTGTGATTTTGGTGCAAAGGTTTGATGAACAACTAAGGTTAGGATTATTAAACGGTTTTGAGTTGAACTACCAAGACATGGCAATATTCTTTTTGGGGAAGACATACGCTTGCGCACTTAAAGGAGATTCTGATTGTTTGAACTTATATCTATATTGTGAATTGGATTTGTGATTCTGTATAGTTAGGGAATTAAGGGTGCTTATAGGTCTTTTTGGCAATCATTGTCTAAGAATATCAGTTCCAATATACCTCTTCTCAATTAGTTATGTTACTGTTGTGTCTTAATCAATTTCGATGTTTCATCAAGCGATGTGATCATTTATACCTACTGTCAATCTTTTTGTGTCATGTCGGCACGTCCTCTTTGTTTGGTGACTTGGAAGGTCTGTAATAGACTAATAGTACTATGTGCTTAAAACAGTGCTTCTTCTATATGTTGCTTGAGTCTTTAGTATATGATAATGATGATGACTTGTGAAATATCATAAAGTTGGAGATGATTTGTAATTTCCAAGTTATTGATAAAGAGATATATTTGGTGAAATCTAAAAGTATATGTAGTGTATGCCTAATTTTTTAAGGACCATTAAGTCATCTATAATTATCTGAGGTGAACAAACTAACCATTCTCCTATATCTTCTGCTGAGTGTGTCACTTTACCATGGCAGCCATTCAGATAATAATCTTGTTGAGTTGGGAAATGAAGCTGCTAAGGAAGTTGACCGAGCAGTACTCTTGGAAGGGGAACTTTCAAAATCCGCATTGCAAAAGTTCTCTTCTTCATTGATTAAGTCAAACTTGATTAGGTAGCTTTTTGAGTGTTCTACTTTCTTAATCCTAGGTTCAATTTGTCACACTATTGTGTTTCTTAAAATCCCCTCGATGCATATTAGGTTTGTGACAATGGATGAGTCTTTTTTGCTGGAAAATCGAGCTACATTGAGAGCCATGTAAGCAGCATAGTTTCTTGGAGAGCTATGAATTCATATTCGATTCTTTACATTTATTTCCTTTTTCTCTCAATAATTATATTTTTTCCCTTTTGTCTTATGATTACTCCATTTCTGATAGAGCTGAGCTTGGGGCAATTTTGGTGTACTTTTATATCTGTGACCGGACAGATTTGCCGGAGATTCAACCAAGGTGCCTTTCTTTTAATTTCTGTAAAATTGACTTGAGTTATTGTGCCAACCCCATCCTTTTATCATTTTACATATTAGGTAAAAAAACCTTTTGTAGTGACTGTGACTAACATTTGGAACGTATAGTTTATGTTGAAAGATGATAAGAATTAGTCTGAAGTGGAAGATCTACGAGGCCCAAGTGAAGGATAGTAGGTTTATAAGATTATTGGAAGGGACTGCGAACATATGGGTTAGAAAAGGGTTACTTTATTAGAGAGATGTTTTAGTGAAGATATAGAAGAGAGTGTCAAAAGATATGAGAAAGAGTAAGGGAAGATGATTTAGTGGCATAGGAGGGAGGTAAGAGTTGTGTAGGGAATTGGAAGGAGGATAGAGCGAAAGAGGCAAATGAGAGCCAAGGACCAAATTGTTGGTTGGTTGCTTGTTTTATGAATATTGTTTGTAGCTCTAATTGAGTTAGTTGCAGCCCACTTTAGTTAGTTTATAGCATAATCTGTTTTATTGAATGATTTTTTTACTGTTTTAATGCTTACTTTTTGTTTAATTTTTATGGATTTTGTAGATTTGTAGCAATATCCAATTCTTCTGTTCCAAGGATGCTACATTCAGGTATTTTTAAAATTTTATGTATTTATATGATGAATGCCTTGAGTAAATGCTTTCGTAGTCTTTGTTTTGGGAACTTTTGCTTATTTTCGAACATTTTCTGGCTCATTTATCAATTTTCTTGTGTGTTTATTAGTGAAATGGTTTGTAGTGATTTTGTGCTGATTTGGACTTCATAGATAGTTTAGGTGACTTTAATGTGGTTACAAAAATTTTGTAATTGAAGAAATAAATTAGTAAACCATTTATCCGAGGACAATAATTTCGATATGATTAGTTATGCCATTGTTGGTGCTTGTCTTCTAAGCACTCGGGTTCCTATTTTAATTCGGTATTTGGTATATGGTTTAAGAGATACGTTGTAGCTGATGAAGTATATATAATAGTTTGAAGGGTTTCAAACCTTGCTGTGTATTCTTAATTACTAACACCGAAATGAGGAGGAGATCGAGAGAGGAGGGCTTAATAATCACATGTTTAAGTCTTAAAATAAGACTGAGACGGAGAGAGGAAGAGGGAGCAAGAGGGGTGAGGGAAAGGGTACAAGAGGTGGATAAAAAAGGTGAAAAATGTGTAAGAAAGAGGGAGGAAGAGATAGAAAACACTTTAAGAAACCATTTCAAGAGTGTAATTTCTAGATGTTTTTATTTCTCCATGTCAGGATTCAACTTTGCTTGAATCTGGGATCTTAGTTTGCCGTCAATTCCATTTCTTTTTGATGACTCCTTTATTTGCTTTCCTTTTTCAGCGGGATTGTTCAATTATATGTTACTTTATTTTTTCATTTCTTAACATGAAGATGAAGACATCCTCCGCAACGACCTTCCAAGGTCCTCTAATACTCCTTTTTTTTGTTTAATTTGCTTATTCTTTAAACGCTTTCGAGACTAGGGGATTTTTCAATAAGAAAGTACTTTGGATCATCTGAATAGGGGTAATGAGTCCAGTGACAATAGGGGGTGGGGTGGGGAATGGAGGGGTAATGAGTCCAATGACAATTTTCTCTTGGTTTGCGTTTTCATTCTGTGGTTTAGTTGCTTTTCATATTAACCTCCTAGACATCATCCTAGAGCTAGAATTCTGGATTGTGTTCAGTAACGCCAGTGCATCACCAAATCGTACTTGTGATGAACCGATGACAATATTTTACAAGTGCCTGAACGAGAGTTGCGGACATAATTGGAAAGAGGATTAAACACACCCCTTCATCACAAGTTCTTGTGAATGTTTTGCTAGCAATCATGTTCTGAAGTACCTTTAGTTGATTTAGGTTTTGCTTTTTTAGGCAACTTCTGCTTCTTGAGCTTAGTTCATCACTTTCTTACACAAAGTTCTACATGAAAAACATATTTGATTGGTCTTGGTGGTGTTTGTCCGAGAGCATAAAATTAAGTGCTTTTAGACACTGTGGTTTGCAATTAGATACAATTTAGTTAAGATGCTTGTTGTAGCATTAGTTATCTGATATCTCTATGTGATTGTGGATTTTCCTACTTCTCAATTTCAGGTTGGTGCATGATGTGTAATAACTGTTTTAATATCAAGAGTTGAGAGTGTTACAATTGTTTAACCAATGCATGACTGTGAAACTGAAATACTTGTTGGCTTGAGAACATAAGGTATAAAGATTACTTGAAATCAACTGTTCTATACTTGAAAGTTAAGGCTATGTATATGTGATCTCCCCTTTTTTTTCCCTAGGCAAGAGTCTCATTGAGGCACTGAGGTCTTGATTAAGATTATGATGATGGGTTGGTTGGTTGTCTTAGCTGTTATTTTGGTCATAGTTCCTACCAGATTCATTTATATTTCTTTGCAGTCGTTTGGTGGAAAGATTTGAAAGGAAAATGCAAGCTCAATCTTTCCTTATCCTCGCCTCTACTTCTCTTTTTCCCTCTCTTCCCTTTCCCTTTCCCTTTACAAATTCTAACATACGCATTGTTGTTGAGACTCATCAATGTTTAGTATTCCCAAAAATGGATAATTTTTCATACAATATTGTTCTATTGATTTTTTTGGTCAAGATCATATATCTCATTTGATATCTCATCTTATGCTCTACTTCATTCTGAATTTCGTCACCCCCTCCCCAGGCTCCATTGAAAGATGAATCTTTGCTTAAATAACTTTGGAAAATTCTTGTTTGTGTTCCAATATACACAATGAAATTCCTGCATTAAGATGTCTCATTGGCACAAGTGTCTTCGTTCATGGATCTTCTGTCCAGATATTAGTGCTTCTTGGTGTTGGCCTTGAGTTTCACTTCATTCAAGCACTCTGACACCGGTTGGAATCGCCGGAATCCGAAGTCTACTGCTGCATCGCCGGCGTTGTCGTCATCCTCCGCTACGGCTTCGGGATAGCAGCATTTCAACAACAACAACAACATTAGAAACAGGTTAGTGTTTAACGCTTGACTTTTTATGTCTCAAATTTGGATTTTGGGGTGTTTTTGAGGTGTAGGTGATAACAATTTCTCGCTTGTTTCAAATGGGTTTAGCTCATTCTGATTTATGGTGTTGATTAGTTTTTTTTTAGAAGTTTTAGGGTGTTCTTTATAAATAGGTAACTACAAGATAAATTCTAGAGTAATAGATATAGTTTGTTGATGATGTACCAATACAGAAGAAGATCACAGTACGGTGCTTTGCTCTTTCCTAGCTCGCATTAACCTCCTACTCTGCTTTTCATAACTGCCAAGCATTTGTGTTCCAGCTACCAGGTTCTGGTTTTTTTCCTGAACATTCTAGATCCAACCTGTGTTGGTTTTGCATAGTCCTTGTTTCCTTCTCTTACCGCTCAACTCTCTAGGTATGTATTTATTTCTTATTTTTAAAAAATAACCTCCATGCACCAGCTTGTCTGACAATCAAATTATGGTTAGTAATGTATATACTAAGTTATTAACAAGTATTCCTAATTTCCACCATGTATTCTGCTTTTAGAGTTTTCCTTTTAAGTTTATATTGCATGTATGATAGCCTTCTGCATTTCCTTCTTTTTGTTTTTAACTAGAAGCCATCTTGCAGTTGAAACCACCCTTTTAGCATCCTAGAACAATATTCTGATGCTTGGTACAAGTGTGATGATTCCTACAATTCTTGTCCCTGCAATGGGCGGATCTTATGTAAGCCCTTCAAGTCCTTACTTTGCCTTCTATTTCAAGTTGATTTACATGTTAGATAAAGTCTGGGTAAAAAATAGCAAGTGAAAGCCATTTACATGTTTTAATGGAGTTCGGTCTTCATGTTTCAATCTTTGTATATGTATGTATGACATCATAATTTGATAGAACTTCTAGAAACTAACATGTAAGACAACAATAGTAATAATGCCAAGAGCCTAGAAGAGGGGTTCGGTTACATGAACCTAGAACTTATCTTTTGTGGCTGGGACTCTTCAAAAACTGCTCCGGGTACTCCTGAGTCTCGACTGAAAAACTGTATCGGATTGTTTGGGTTAGATTTAACCTGGACTGGAACACTTCCAGTCTGATTGTCGACCCTTGTTAATTTTTTTTATTATTGGGGATTTTAGTTTGCCCTGGCCATAGCTCTAAAATATTTGCCTCATACCAGTTTCATTATCATCTAAGTAATGAATGGAGAGTAGTACCTAAAATTATATTAGCAAGCACACTAACTTTTTTTTACTCATATAGTCCATGAACACTATCATGTCAAGAGAAAAGCAAAAGATTCACTTTACAGATTGTCTTAGAAGCTTAATTAGGAAATGAGCAAGTTGTTTTTACTGTGAACTTGGCAAGCAATGAACCCAAAAGCCCTTTTACAAATAGCTTAAATATACAATTTAAAGTAGACCTCCATTTACCTTATGCCCAATTATAAAACATTAAGTTTTGTGTTTTTAAGGAAACAGGTCAGCCTACTTCATCCACGCTGACCCAAAAGATTTTTTTCTACTTCTACTTTTATCTGCCACATTTACTTTATCATAAAGACCAAGGAGGGAGTGGGGACCATTGTCATAACAAGAATTAAAAAAAAAGCAAATAGGTAAATTGTGGGACCTATGTACTATATATGAAAATATTTACAAAAACAAGGAGGGAGTGATGGCAAATTTGTAAATAAAGTGTAGGACCTATGTATTATATATAGAAATAGTTGCAAATGTAGCAAATAAATTAGGACACACCTAAATGGCAAAATGTAGCAAATAAATTGGGACGGAGAGAGTATTTGATAGTATATTGTCCATCTAATCTATGAATTGCCACAGTTAGTAAAGTATGATATAATTAACATATTGGTAATTTTATAGCCTACTAGAGTACTAGCTCAATTGGTAGAGCATTGTGAAATACACAAATGATGTGGGTTCAAATCCCACTAGGCCCATATTATGAACAATTTTCATAAGTTGTATTTTAGAGGAAACACGTAAGTTTTGTGCATTTTTTCTCATTTATTTCCATCTACAATTTTTCAATTAATGTCCTAAGCTCCTTTCTCCTCACTTCCTCTCTTTTATTTCCATCTTCAATTATTCAATTAATGCCATAAACCATCTATATTCATTATAATTTTCGTGTGTTTTGATTTTCATTGTTGAATTATCATCTAAATTTGTCAGGCATCAAATTGCAGGAACAATGCCACGAGTTTTATTTCTTCTATAGGAGTACTCCTACTAAAAGCAATGGTAGTACTATAAACTGATCTTTGTATGTACAATGACATTTTATTTTTACCCTTATTCCTGCCTATTTATCATTGGCGTTGAAATGAAGATTTGGCCAATTTAGATAACTATTATGTGCTTTGTTTTGTATAAGTAAAGTGTATATGTACGCCTAACTTTGGTGCTTTTCCTAATACACCTCAAACGAGGAAAGCATCGACTGTTTGAAACCAGTTACAAAACGCTCATCTTGCTAATTAAATCCAACATACTTTGAATATCAGAATTACACTATTTTGGGGTATCGCACGCGTAGACACACAAAGGAAAACATCTGAAGAACAAAAGAGATGAATACGAAGGATGATTTAAGAGTACATTCTTCAGGAGGAGGAGAGTTAGTCCTAGACTTTCTGGCATAACATTTAGTACATCCTCATACTTTGCTTGTATATTATTATTTTTCCATGTAAAGTAGGATGTTTTAATAAAAGAAACTAAAGCATAGCTTACAATATATGGAATGCAATTGTACAGTTTTTTGAGAAGCATTTATGAACTTGTATTATATTTATTCTTAATTTTTGTGCATACCAAAGGAATTTCAATTCAATTACACGACCTACTTAATGTTAGCAGTAGCATACCACAAAAACACCTTTAAAAGTCAAACAGTATTATGTAGAACAACAGTAGCGTACCACAAAAACACCTTTAAAAGTCAAACAGTATTATGTAGAACAAAAAAAAGGCGTATAACGTAAAATCTAAAAAAATTTAGGACCATCCATAGAAAAACCCATTTGTTTTAATCAGTTTCATGACAACCATCACATAACCATGTTACACAATAAACACTAGAGATAATGTAGCAATATGTTTTTACCCGTAAATACAAAGTAATCTTACATTAACTAATAATAACTAAAATACTTCGTCTAAAATAATAACACTATCAATTTCAATAACTAAATTTCAATAATAGCCACTGTTTGTGTGTTTAAAATCCTTTTTTTTTTAAACCAACCCTTATTTTGGGAAGCAAATTCAAAATGGTGTTTTTAAACTTTAAATTGCATGTCGACATAAGTACTTTCTATAGCTAAATGTAATATAGCTAACAGTAGCAATAACATACATAAGAATGTAAGGTCTAAAAAATTAATGTATCGGTTATTTCACCAAATACCCCCTGACAAATCGCGAAATTCACAATATACCCTCAATGTTTCAACAATTCACCATATATCCTTGACTTTTCATTTTTGTGCACCAAATACCCTTTTTTAACTGCCGTTAACTCACCGTTACCGTTATTTACCATTTTGCCACAATTAACTCCTAACCATAAAATCTAAACCTAATCCCTAACCCTAATCTAAATACTGACCCTAAACCTTAACCCTAAGCACAGCCCAGCCCAACCCCATCCCCATCCCCTTCCCCCTCCACCATCCCCCACCCCTCCCTCTGCCGCAACCCCACCCCTCCCCCCGCCGCAGCCCCAACTCCTCCCCTCCCTCCGTCGCAACTCCCACCCCCTCCCCCTCCCTATGCCGCAACCCCCACCCCTTCCCCTCCCTCCCGCAACCCCGCGAATCTCACAACGCACTCCCCTCTAAAACTCCCGGAGACCAGCGGCAGCAGCGTGGAGCAAGATGACCAAAACAGAGCAGCAGGGGGAAGGGGTGAACGGATACGCAGGGGGTGGGGAACCCTAAAATCAACGGGGAAGGAGTGAACAGATGCGTAGGGGGTGGGGAGGCCGGCACGCGCAGCGGTGAGGAGTAGGGGCTGGGAAATCGGCGGGGAAGGGGTGAGGGGAGGCCTACGGTGGGACGCGCAGGGGGTGGAGAGGCCGGCACGTGCGGCGATAAGGGATAAGGGCTGGGAAATCGGCCGGGACGGGGTGAGGGGAGACCGACGGTGGGATGTGCAGGTGGAGACTCGAGAATATGGGGTTGAAACAAATGCATTAGTACGACAATTCTAAAATTAATTGGGATTAGTGCAACAAAAATCAGAGTTAGATAAATTGGAAATAACTTACCGTTTTTTCTTTTACTTCAACATAAAATTGGGTAAGATGTGTGAACATAAATCTGTGGTCAGTGATCACCATTTCTCGAACATAGCAATATGTTAAAGTATCAATTTCAATAATAACCACATATTAGTTACACTTAGATAAAAGTTGTTAGCTTAACTATTAGAGTTGCACTTGATTTCACTTTAAAATGTATTATGTTTCTATGTGAAATTAACGATTATATAAATCATGTTTGCACACAAAAATTCAATACTTTGCCAAATGCAACTAACACAATAAGCATACTTATCGCTTGGTTGGAATTCGTGCAAAATGGACATCTGCCTAACTAAGGCTAACTAAGTCTATCAAATGCTTATGTTGTGAGTACTTCCTTGAATTCCTTGTCTTCTTCCTCTTTTTTATTCTTCTTAATTTCATTCCTCGCAGTTTCTGTTTAACCATAAGAAATTGTAAATTTTGGAAAATTTCATTATTGATGAAAATAACAACTTATGCCTTACTACACTTTGTGGGAAATCGTAAAGAATGATTTTCATGCAAAGTTCAAATTAAATAAACTTTCTCCATTTTGTGGGAAATATAATATTTCTCAAAAGTGCAGCATGTCTATAGATTTCTAATTAAACATTAGGTAATTCTACTTTGTTAACATCTACTTTCTTTTATGTTAATAAAACAAATAGTTATATTTCTATAGGAAAAATTAGTAATGTATATAGTGTTGATCTTATCAACCTTCATTTCTTAACAATTGTAACATATTTTTTGGATGTTTCAATATGCGTGCTATTCTTTTCTTGGGTGAGTTTTATCTAAAGAAAGCCTTATCCTATTATAATTATATAAATATAGTTCACGGTCTCCCAATGATTTGTGCGCCATATTCATAAGTTCCAATATTATAGAATGAAGGTGATATACTTCGTGATGTATTTTTAGTTTGTGGATTCTTCGGATTTCGTCGGCCAAGGACGATTGTTGCTCAGGAATCATTCAAAGATCTTGGCCAAATTCCCTTTAGTTGGTACTATTGTGGGTAAGATTAATTTCTTTTTCTTCACTTTATTCTATTTACAATTCCAGTCTTTTTTTAGTTTACAGGGAAAAAAAACAAGTGAAAGATGGAGAAAGGACGAAAGGGGAGGGAGTGAAGGCGGACGAGTAAGAGTTGATTTTCAAAAACTTGAAAAATCATAAAGATGAGTAAGAGAGAAGGGGAAAGAGAAAAGAATACCTTTTTCTTTTTATCATAGAATTATTAATATTAACCTAAATCTTAAATTGCTTAAGAGTCGACGCTCAAATTTCCAACTACAAATAGTTGTAGATAAGGAAGATACATACAATTATGAAAAAGGTAGAACTACGTTACAAAAAAGGCGATAATATCTAGAGCGAGCTTTGGCTTGTATTACTCAAAATTATATGTTTCCGTATTAAACATTTGGGAAAACTATGTTTTTTTGTGTTTGATTTCGGGAAAACAATTAAACACTTGCCATTACGATATTTTGGGGTAGCGTGCGCGAGCCCCTCCATATCTCACCTCATATGAGCCACACGAAACTTCCAAGGTTAATTCTTCTTCCTTCGTGACTTATGGGTTCTTATAATTTGTACTTACCTCCCAATTCCGATGCTTTAGAACATTTAGATTTTTACATTTTGTCCTATTTCTCACGCATTTGCTCCTTTAATTGATTGGAATTATATGATTTTAGTTTAGTTTTATGACTAATTGATGAAGCAAATTAAAGTACAAGTTCATCTTCATCCATGGCTTTGACCCCTGTCAGCATCATGCTTTAGTTGCAAGCCATCCTTCCCCGGTAAATAATTAGAGGGGAAAGGTCCACAAAGTATTTCCAGATCCATTTGCATAGGAGAGCAAGGTTTTGATACAATCGGTTGCCAACACCAAGACCCCTGAGAGATGTTGTGAGCAAGACCATACTCCAAGACACCAACACAGAGGCTTTTTTTTCTATTTCACCGCTCCAAAAGAACTTCCTTTAAAGTTTCACCATCTTTGCAATGGTACCTTTTGGCATGGAGAAAAGGGACATAAAGTACGTAGGAAAATTAAACTAGAGAGAGATTCCTTGATCAAAGTTAACCTTCCACCAATCGAGAGCATCCTTCCCTTCCATGTGGCAAGTCTTTTCTCCATCTTTGAAATGATAGGTTCCCATAATTTTAACCGAGACGGGGAGCCACCAATCGGCAAACCCAAGTAAGTGAATGGTAGAGAGTCGGTCATACGTAGGAGTGAATTAGCCACATTCTTGAGCCAAGAATCATCCACCTTTATTCCAATTAGAGAGCTTTTATGGAAATTTACTTGCAAACTCAAAAGCAAGTTGAAATATGATGAGGGCTTTTTTTTAGATTTTGGAGGTACTCAATTTTAGGGAGGCAAAATATGAGAGTGGCATCCGCGTATTGCAAATGAGAGATTTTCATCCCATTTCTACAAATTTCAACCCCCTCCCATAGATGCAAATCGGTACTCGACAATGAGAGTGAAGAGGAAAGAAGAGAGGGGTCCCCTTGCCTCAATCCTCTATATGAAGCTTGAAGGGTGAAGAAGGGGAGCCGTTAATGAGAATCAATGCCGAAGCCGAAGATACACAAGATATAATCCATGAAAGCCATTGTTGTGGGAAATTTCATTTGAGAGAGGACGATCTAATGTAGGAAGAAGAAAATATCAAAAACATTCCTAGAGTTTAGAACGTTTATGTAGATGCTTGATTTTTAAACTTATTCTCAACAACTTCTATATTTGCCTTCTTTGTCTTTAAATTCATTAATGTCTTGCCTACATCGTCCTAGACAAAAGTCATTAGCCTCACCATTAACGATTCTAAAAATGATGTTAAGACATCCAAATTGGGCAATTTCTAACACAACAAGCATATATTACACTTTGTTTCAACTCGTGCACAAATGGACATTGGGCTAGCTTAAACTAACTAACTACGGATATCACAATTTTACTATTTTGGGGCGCCGCGCGCGTAGGCGCGCGGAGCAACAACTAGTATATGTAAATATGTCAGAGGATGGGTAATAACTAAGCATCAGCTGCCTTAGCATCACCCAAATACCCAGTAGTTGATTCCCATAGCCGACCTGCCAATACATGAATATTGAGTACCGAGTTATTAGTGATCGCGTCGAATTATTGGACTCATCCTATTCTTCTGAGTTTTACTGATGAGTTCTGACTCAATCCTTTTGCATAATATAAGTTCAACACGTTACATGTATATTGTATGTGGCATACTTTACTCCATTTCCTACTCACTAACTTCTTTTTAACAAAGATAGGTGCAATTTGGTACTATATGTGTGCTTGTGCAGTTGTGCTATTATTAACTGAAGCCTAGCTAAAGAAGCTAATACTAGAAGCATAATTCAGCTTCTTTTCGTTTCTTTTTTTCAAACAAAAAAAAGTGTATACATTAAAGTCACTAAAATACTCCAACGAGTATAACAGATGACACCATGTTCCACTACAAGTAATTATTATAATTTCGGCTACTGAGCCTTGGAAAATGGATGCTCATTTATAGGCCCATGTCACACCCCATTAGCTACCAATTAGTATTCACGATATAAATCTCTTCTCTCTTTAGATCGGGTATTTTTTTCTATCCACATTCTACCATCATCTTTTTCTCGATTTCATTTTGTTTTTAGTAAGAAGATTTAGGATTTCCTACTTTGTGTTAGGTTATCAACTAGTCTTGAGCGCTTTCTTCAAGGATTCTTCGATGTCATGTTACACTGGAGACAATTATTACAGTTTCGACTATTAAGCCATGGAAATTGAGGCCCATTTATAGGCCCATATTACACTCCGTCCATTGACTACCAGTTATTCACGATAAATCTCTTCTCTCTTTGAATAATATCTTTTTTCTATCCACATTCTATCATCACCTTTTTCTCGTTTTGTTTTTTTTTTGGTAAAAAGATGTGGGATTTCCTACTTCGTTTTGGGTTATCAATTATCTCTTCAACGCTCTCTTCAAGGATTCTTCAACATTCAATTAAGATGCTTTCAAAGTTTTATTACAACTTTAGGTGACACCTAATTTATAACAAGCGATTCCAAATGTTAATGAGTCACACAATATATCAGACGATTCTAACGGGCGACTGGTCATAGTGCTTTTTAGTAGTCTTGATCCAACTACATTATACTTAATTTATACTTCTAACATTGCACGTACTTTAAAGTTAGTACTCAAAATGAATAGAGTAGAAGTCTAATGACTGTTGCATCGATTTTAAAATGGAATAAGTAAAAATTATGACTTTCACAAAAGCACAAAATGCATTAATGATACACTATAATTAATTACATAAATTTCTCTTCATTAGGGGTGTCGGCCAAGAGCGGGAAATCATGGTGGAACGTATAGGGGTGATAATGAGCCCAACAAGCTCGCGAGCAGCTCGGGCTCGGCTCGGTCAAAGCTCGGTGAAACTCGGCTCGTTGAAGCTCGGCTCAGCTCGAGGCTTAAACGAGCCGAGCCGAGCTAGGCAAAGCTCGGCTCGTAAAGCTTGTGAACAGCTCGATTATTATTTTATACTAAAACAGTATTTTATATTAAGAAATATTTTATATTCAAAAAATATTTCTATATTAGAAATTTATATATATTAAAAATCATATTAAGTATTTCTTTTAAGATATTAACTAAGGTATATAATAGAAGAAAGAGAAAAAGAAAAGGTAAAAATAATAAAAAAGAGCTTGAGCTTAATCGAGCTCACGAGCCGAGCCTAAACGAGCTCACGAGCGGAGCTCGAGCCGCAAATTCTAATCACGAGATCAAGCCGAGCTCGACTCCTCCAAGCTCGGCGAGCTCACGAGCCGAGCCGAGCCCATGAAAAGTTAAACGAGCTCAAGCCGAGCTCAATGCTATTCGACTCGCTCGATAAGCACCCCTAGTGGAACGTTTCTTCTCAAAATTTTATTGTCATTTTCTAGAAGATGATCTTCTTATACACGATACCTAATGATAGTATTAAAAATTGTAAAAACTTGATATAATAAAATTACACATTGAGAATTTGAGACAAATCTAAAAATATCTCAAATGAGTATATTTTTTGGTATATCAATGAGAAGTTGGTGAAAGGTTTTTAAATTTGACCATGAATTAAAAACAAACAAAAACTATATATTGGATCAGAAGGACCAAGGATGTCTTGACCTAGTGGTTAAGATTAAGATGTTGTGAATGATTGGTCACAGGTTCAAAGTTAAACGAGCACAACGCCATACCTTTTTATTGTTCTTGTTGCTATCAATTTGTGATTTGCACATTTATAACTTTTTTTTTTTGGTAAGTAAGTAAAATATATTGCACTTCCAAAACACATTTATAACTTTATTTCTGCGTATAATCCTCAAATCTTTAACATTGACGTATATCGTCCATTTGCAAAAGGATCAAGGCCAAAACACATGTAATTCTAATAAAACTCCAATATAGTTTTTTATGATTTCATATAATTAAGTGCAGTAACCTCCCAAGCCTCAAAGCTAACCAGCTAGGTTAATTTTTGAAATCTTAAAAAGGTAAGAAAATAGTTGATGCAAATCTCTATTACATAAGGGAAGGGGGGAGCAACGGTGTCCTCTTTTGAACCGACTATTTTGCCCCCCTTCCCCTTCTAAATTACAAAAGGAAACTCAATACCAAAATGGGGGTCAAACAAAGTCACCGGAAATTAATTTTCAACAATCACTCAGAAATCACTTATATGAGGAAACTTTACAAATCACTCATAGAATTGAGAAAATCACATTGTAAAAATCACGCGAATCACTCAAATGATCAGGAAACTTTACAAAAATTAAAATTAACTTACAAACTAAAACTAATACACTAGGACGTCAATACATACAAAACATTCACAAAATTCACTTACAAATCATTGTTCTTAATAACCATTCACAATTACATACTCACAAAAATTACCTATAAACACAAATTTGAGAAAAACATAAGATTTTGACAGTGATATCACACATTCGTCCATCGGCGGTTTGCGAACTTTCAAATAGGTACTAATTAATTCTTTTAATCTTCAAAGTTATTTCACATTAGTCGACTGTTATGTAGTTGAAAAAATGGAGATATAGCAATTAGTTGAAAGGGGCTTTTATATAATTAGACTTAAATTTGATTCATTTTCATATAAAATCAAAAACAAGATGTGTATAAAATTTGATTCATTTATGACACTGATGAAAAAGTTACAAATTTAGTTCTTTTTTTTAAAAAAATTCCAATATAATATTTTTGCCCAAAACTTTTGCAGAATATCAATGTTCAGGAATAAATTTTGAAAAAAAACAACAATATCAAACCTTTTTGCGAACAATTTTTGCAAAAATCCATTTTTAGAAAAAAAGAATTTACATTAATTTGCGAAAATCATTTCATGCGAAATCAGATTGTGTATGTAAAATTTGAAATTTCATTTCACCTGTAATTGAAACTCAAAGTGTTCAAATTTAGAAAAGGAGAAAAATTAAAAATGACCATTTCATGCGAAATCAAATTGTGTATGAAAAACTTAAAATTCCTTTCAAATATAATTGAAAGTCAAAGTGTGAACATTTAGAAAAGGAGAAAAAATTAAAATGATGAAAATTCTTAATATATCAATTTGTGAAATCAGGATTTAGAAGTTAGACAAGGAAAAAAAACTGAAATTGTATTATACTTTTCGGTTACAATTTTGGGATCATAGAGAAATTACTGAAATCCATATCAAAAACTATTATAAATTACAAAAATGAATATAAAAAAAAAGAACATGACGACATTTAGTAAAGAACATCATATTGATTATAAAAGAACATGCGAATATAAGACTTGAGAAACAAAAAACTATTCAAAATCACAAAAATGAATGAAAACATATAAAGAACATGGAAGAATCTTATTCACAATATGGAGGTGAACTTAAATACTAACTTGCATTTTCAGTTTGTTTACTCCTTAGTATTAGGCCTAAAAATATCATTGCACGCATCGCGTGCACAAAAGGCTAGTGTATATATATGTCAGAGGGTGGCTGAATAACTTAAGCATCAGCTGCCTTAGCATCACCCAAATAGCCAGTAGTTGATTCCCATAGCCGACCTGCCAATATATGAATATACCGAGTTACTGATCTCGTCGAAGTATTGGTCTCATCCTATTCTTCTGAGTCTTACTTATGAGTTCTGACTGAATCCTTTTCCATAATATAAGCTCAACACGTTACATGTATAATGTGTATTTGCATGGCAAACTTACGAACTACATTTCCAACTCAATAACTTCTTTTTAATAAAGATAGGTCCATTTTGGTACTATATGTGTGCTTGTACTATCATTAGCTGAAGCCTATCAAAAGAAGCTAATACTAGAAGTATAATTCAACTTCTTTTTGTTTCCTTTTTTCAAACAAAAAAGTATATATATTAAAGTCACTAAAAGGCTCCAAAAAGGATAACAGATGGCACCATGTTACACTACAGGTAATCCTTACAGTTTCGGCTATTCAACATTAGAAAATGACGGGTAATTCTTGCAGTTTAGGCTATTCAGCCTTAGAAAATGAAGGCTTATTTATAGGCACATGTTACACTCCATTGGCCACCCGTTATTCAAGATAAATCTCCTATATTTGGATAGGATCTTTTTTCTATCCAAATTCTATCATCCCCTTTTTTCAGTTTTATTTTGTTTTTGGTATCAAGATTTGAAATTTCCTAGTTCATTTTGGATTGTCAACTAGTCTTCAACACTCTCTTCAAGAATCCTTGGGCATCTTGTTAACTTAGTGCTCCTATGTGACAAGTGAATAACCAAACTTGAATGCTAACTTTAATGGATTTTGGTCTTACTAATTCCTTTTCAACTGTTACCAAAAAAAAGCATTCTTCTTTCAAGTGGAGCAACATTGTCACGGATTTGTCAATATAAAAATCCCGGTCCAAATAGAATAAAGGATTAATCTCATTTAAAATTATCCAGCCTCAATTCAATGATTTACTGTCATTTCATCAATTGATAAACTAAGAGTTTCATAAGTTTGCTTAATTGAAAATCAACAAATATGGGGTATTTTTTTGTGTCTTAAATGATTATCCGACTTAGAACCAGAATCCGAGAAATAAATATTTATACATTTGCAGAGATGAATCGGAAACATGCAATTGTTATCCCAAGTCTTTCTCAATACTACTCCTTCAGTCCCTTTTCGTTTTCCTTATTTTTGTTCACTCTTTATTTTTAGTTGAATGGAGTTCATAAAGACAAAAGTTGTGTGCTTAAAGGGACAAACTCAGCAGGACAAATCAAAAAGGAAACTTTAGAATATGAGGAGTTAAATTAGTGGAGTAGATGATAATAGAGTTAAAAATTTGATTAGCTTCATACCTATAAGTTTATGGTGAACCCATACGGAAGTTCACTTGTAGATAGTCCAATTTACAAACTAATTTTCTGAAAAAATGTAACTTTATAAATTTAGAATATATATATATATATATATATATATATATATATATATATATATATATATATATATATAGGAATGAGATCTCGTGAAAACTATCTTTAGGCTGAAAACTGAAAACAAGGGTAACTTTTAACCCCTTTAGGGTAACTTTTAACACTTTTAGGATAACTTTTGCCAGTTTTGGGGTAACTTTATTATATTAAGGGTAGTTGTATATATTTGAAGGATAACTTTATTTATTATAAGACTAAATATTACCACTTTTAGGATAATTTTTACCGTTTTTAGGCTAACTTTTAGTAATTTTAGGGTAATTTCATATATATTTCAAGGGTAACTTTATGCACTTTTAGGGTAACTTTATATTGCGTGTTTATGAAATCTTATGGTTACATTACTTGGATGTTGTTGCTTTCTCTGATGTAAAACTGATAATTTTAATTTTCCTAATCTTTCGTTTCATGTGGTATTGTCTACTTTTTACTTTTGGTGTTCTCTCTGTTATTTTTATCTTGTTCATTATGGTGTAGCATACTCTATCTTTATTAGTTTCCAAAAATTGTTATTAGTTGCTGTATTAAAGCTCTTTGTTACCCCCTCTCACTAACATATATTTGGCGAAATTCATACAACCTATTAGCTCAATTGGCAAAACATTGTGTAAGACACAACGATGTAGGTTCGAATCCTTCATAGGTTTAACTATAATCAAAGTTAAAATAAGTTACCCTTAAAATCTAAAAAGTTATCCTAAAAATGGTAAAAGTTACCCTAAAAGTGGTAATAGTTACTCTTATAATAAATAAAGTTACCCTTGAAATATATAGAACTACAAATATAATAAAGTTACCCTAAAACTGACAAAAGTTACCCTAAAAGTGTTAAAAGTTACCCCAAAGGGCTTAAAAGTTACCTTGTTTTCAGTTTTCAGATTAAGAGCTGTTTTCAGCGAATCCTACCCCTATATATATATATATATATATATATATCATTTAATTTTAGAATGAGTCTCGTCTGATATGTAAGGTACACACGTCTTGCCTTCCTTCAATTCTAAAGAAAGGAGGCGTGGAATGAGTAGGTGATTTGAATCTTAATGTGACAAAGCATAATAAAATGGGAATATATTATTAAATATACAAGCATACTAATCAAAATAATAATTCATTATTCTCTATACACTTTATAGTTCGCCACCATTAACATATTTCACGTTAATCATAATTAGTGATTTATATGTACAGAAAACTTATTTTTGTGAGATAATGTTAAATTTGATTTCTTCATAATATTAATAATTCATAGTTTTTACTCATTAATAATTTAATATATTAACGATTAATATAAATGTTTACAAACGTAAAGGTCAAATTGCATAGATTAAATGAAAAGAAACATAAATGGTAAATAATAGTCCACATTCGATCAATTCGTTACAATATCAGGTTGTACGATTATATAATATCTCTATTTTTTAGATTCAACATTTGATTATTTTAATACACCGGACAAAAAAAAACGAACATCGCATCTAAAAAATAGAGTATATTTTTTTATAATTTAAAAAATAGAGTATATTAATGAAGCTTAATTAGTTAGAAGATCGGAGACGTCATAATTGAAAACAGAAGAGGAAGAAGAACATCCGCTGGATGGATTGCTGGATTTGGCAAGAGTTCATAAGATGGCAATTCACAAAAACCAAGGTTTCACTTTTAGTAAAGTTGCTGACCTGATTGATAAATACTCCTACACCAGTCCATCTAGCTCTCCAACAAAATCAAAATAAAAAGAACTCCCTACATTATGTTTCTCTCTTAGCTTATATAAACACACCATCTTCAATTTCTACCTCAAACCTTCAATGGATAGAAGAAATACAATTAACAATAGTAGCATATATTTTTGCTACAACAACAACAACAACAAAGTAAAAAATGTATGGGAATCATGTCATAATGATGATGATGATGATGATGGAAAGTATTATTATGTAGATGATGAGGGTTTAATGATGATGGAATGGCCTCCAAGGTCATATACATGCAGCTTTTGTAAAAGGGAGTTTAGATCTGCTCAAGCTCTTGGAGGACATATGAATGTTCATAGAAGGGATAGAGCTCAATTAAGGCAGCTTTCTCTAATTACTCCTAATTCAACCCCTATCAATACTATTAATCTTAATCTTCCTCCTAACCCTTATCATATGCTTTTCTCACCACCACCACTAAAACCAGCCAACATCCAACCTTTACGCACATCATCATCCAGTTCGGCTCTACGACCGTCGTCTCCCTTGGTAGTTGAAGCTTCTTCACCATCTGATCTTATCACTAAACAACAATTTGAGTGTTATAAGAGACTAAACAATTTGGAGAAAGCTCCTCCTAGTTCATATGGTGAACAAAATTATAGTAATATTGGAGGGTTTGGTTTGAAAAGTAAAGAAGGTTTGAACAAAAGAAGAGAGTTTTTTAGGTTGGATTTGGAGATGAATCTCAATGTTGCTGATTGTGTTTTCAAAGAGGATTTAGACTTGGAACTTCGTCTGGGTTACAACTGATTTATTCACATCAAATCATCTTTAATTTCGCTGCTTTCTTGTTCCTTTTTTTTTTTTTGCCCTGGCTGTTTTTGAAGAATTATTATGCATTTTAAGTATTATTTATGTTCTTTATCATTGTAGTTAAATACTACAGATCTTCTACTTTACAATTAATGCTTTTTTCTGAGCTTAGTTTTCCCACCAAATATATCTGTGTTGTTGAAATGATCAATCACCTTGTTTCTTAGCACTGATAGTTTGTTTAGCATTAATAGAACTATCAACTTAGCTAAAGAAAATATTGATTAGGTACTCCACTGGTTTAACTAGAATGTCGTTATTTATAATAATAACCTAGCTAGTACTCCTAAGAAGTTAAACAAGCTACTGAGTGTTTTTATCAGACGCACGTTGTCAAGGGTTCTAAAGCCCTTTTCTTGTTCTTATATTATTACTAGTTTTGAAGCCCGTGCGTTGCACGGGTTGTTTTTTATATATTTTTTTGTTATTTTTTCTTAACATTATTGATTTTGTGTGACTGTAAAATGAGATTTTTCAACACGATTTGATTTACATACTTCATCTGTTCCTTTTCCATTGCAATAATCACCACTTTGGGCACTTTTACTTATCTATTTGGACCAATCAACTTTTAGTAAAAAAAAAACAACTTTAATTGTCAATATTACCTTTACTTTATGTTAATAGTTAGATGGATTATTGGCTATGAAATTGCATAAGAGATTCTGATTTGCATAGTTGATTCATAAAGCTAGTAAAATTCATACCATTATAGGTATGAAAGAGTATAACCTTGAATAAATTCTGGGTTAATTGTCGTTCAACGTCTTTTTCTTGCTTCTCGTGATAAGTTTGGATCAGAATATTGGTGAGCCATTGTTGTAAGTTGTAGTGTTGTAAGTATATGGAAATGGTCAATTGTTAGCTAAAAATGCATATTTATAGTAGAGTGAATCATAGCCGTAGAGTGATAAACTCTTATCTCTCAAACTCTAACTTTTGTTATCTCTCAAACTCTAAATTTTATTATCTCTAAATTAATAAGATGATGTTGCAATTAGATAATTTATTTGGGATATGACCATGAGATATTTTTGATGAGGTTTCCTTTGATTTTTTTTCCAGTTGAAACAAATGATAATTCGATTCTCATCATTTGAATTTATTGTTGTAGTAGATATTTCTTAGCAATTGAAACGCAAACAGAAAAAAATAATCGAAATAATATGAAAATATGTTTTATATTTCTAATAAAAAAATAAAAAATATTGAAATAGATAAAGTCTTATCTCTCAAACTTATCTCTAAATTTTATTATCTCTCAAACTCTAAATTTTATTATCTCTAAATTTTTATCATCTCTAAATTTTATTATCTATAAATTAATAAGATGACGTCATTATCTCTAAATTTTATTATCTCTCTAAATTTTATTATCTCTAAATTTTATTATCTACATTATCTCTAAATTTTATTATCTATAAATTAATAAGATGACGTCTCTAAATTTTATTATTTGTAAATTAATAAGATGACGTGGCAATAAAATTTTATTATCTCTAAATTTAATTATCTACTCCCTCCGTTTCACAATATAAGGCACACACGATATTCGAGGTCGAACTTTGACCGTTAATTACTCTCAATTTATGTTGATAAAAAAATTTAAAAAATAATATTATTATAATATTTTTCAAGACGAATCCAACGGTATAATTTTTATAATTTTTATTTAACATATTTGAGAGATATTTGTGGTCAAAGCAAATTTTCGTAAAACGCAAATGACTTATATTTTGAAACAGAGGGAGTATATTATCTCTATATTTTATTATCTATATTTTATTATTTGTAAATTAATAAGATGACCTGGCAATCCTAGGTGGCGCGCTCTATGCTCCCGAAAAGTTCCTCCTTTATATATATATACTAGTTTTGAAGCCCGTGCGTTGCACGGGTTGTTTTTTATATTATTTTTTTTATAATTTTTTGTTAACATTATTGATTTTGTGTTACTGTAAAATGAGATTTTTCAACACGATTTTATTTACATATTTCATCTGTTAATTATCTATTTGGACCAATCAACCTTATGTAAAAAAAAAACAACTATAATTGTCAATCTTACCTTTACTTTATGTTAATAAAATCATCATTAATTATTCATCAAATTGCCTCATAAAGTTGCGCTTACTTTATTAATGATTTACTTATCCCCTACACTTGTTAATTAAAGGAGTACCTCTATGCTAAACTACACATTTTTTTCATTTTCTTAAAAATCATGCCCAAACCCATTATTGTAGTAGAAAAAGAATTGATAAAATATTTGTCATTATACCCTTATTTTTAGATTATCTTTAATATCTATAATTATCTATTAATAGAGTTTATAAAAAGTTGATATAAAGTTAGTATTGCAATGGTTGTTTCCATCTCTAATAAGTGAAGGCATGTTGACCGGTATTGTCAACTAACATATCAGAGTATATCAGTATATCACTATAATAAAAGTTCAAAAATAAAATAAAGTAGATATTGAATGGCTACAAATGCAAAGAAGCTGTCATTGAAAATGTTGGCTACTTTAGTAGATTTGCAGCAGTTCATTAGATGTTATCGTATGGTTTAGGCAAATCTCAAGAATCAGGTTTTTTTATTTTATTTTGTGATTTTATAGGTGAATCATAGTCGTAGAGTGAATATACGGTAGAGTAGTACTTATAATAGATTCCGAGTTATAATAGATTCCTAAAAGATATTTTTTTTTGGTTTTTATTATCTCTAAAACTCTAAATTTTATTATCTCTAAATTAATAAAGGTTTTTTATTTTATTTTGTGATTTTATATGTGAATCATAGTCGTAGAGTGAATATATAGTAGAGTAGTACTTATAATAGATTCCTAGTTATAATAGATCCCTAAATTATTTTGTGATTTTATATGTGAATCATAGTCGTAGAGTGAATATATAGTAGAGTAGTACTTATAATAGATTCCTAGTTATAATAGATCCCTAAAAGATAATTTTTTTTGGTTTTTATTATCTCTAAAACTCTAAATTTTATTATCTCTAAATTAACAAGATGACGTGGCAATCCTAGGTGGCGCGCTCTATGCTCCCGAAAAGTTCCTCTTTTATATATATATATTGATTGATTGATTAGTAATTATGTATTTCTTCCAGGTACATAGTAGATGAGAGAGAGAGTTCATATTATTTGATGTTGTAATGAAATCATTTGCTCCCTCGTGTTGTTCGAAGGAATTAAAACCAAGTAAATGACTTAGTTCACTAGTAAAGTTAATAAAAATTGTGATTCAACTCTTAAAATATTACAAGTTTACGATTCAAATATGGTAGACGATTCTATTTACGATTCTAGACGATTTTATACATTTTTTTTGACTAGCAAAAACCTCGCGAATTTAAATCATGCTAACAAAGCAAATAATATATATATATATAATATATATATATATATATATATATATATATATATATATTGTTAGTTATTATTGTCAATATAGTGGATAAACAACCTTTTTTTTCAATTTTTGGCTTTTTTAACTTATAATTTTATCACATTCAATGAAGATTGAGTGCAATATCTTGATTATACATGTTCGTAGAATTTTAAAATTCTACGATTCGATTTCACGATTCTATTCTAAAGGTCGTTTCCGATTCAATCTACAATCTCAATTTTAACAACAATGTTCATGAGTATATCTAATAATTTCGTGTGCGCTTTTAGACATTGGCCGTTCGTAGGGGGTGCTAATCGAGTTGAGGAGCTTGCGAGCACCTCGAACTCAACTCGGTCAAAGCTTGAATTGAGCTAGCTCGAGCTCGCTCGATTGAGCTCGAAACTCGATAACCTTGCACGCAACTCAATTGTTTCCAATTAATTTATCTTTGAAAGAAAGAAATACATTAACACTCAATAAAAATAAATTGGTTTAGTACAAAAGGAAAAAAATGTTAATAAAAGAAGATATTATAATAACCAAATGCCTAGAATTCAAGATGAATCGGAACTCTAAACGAGCTGCTCGTGAGCAGCTCGACTCGACACCAAACTTAGCGAGCACGAGCCGAGCAAAGCCTATGCTCATGATCGACTTGCTCGATTAGAACCCCTACGGTCGTCTAATGGTTGTTCATTGCGTTGATTGCTCTAGCAAACACAAATCTTAAATATGGCTGTTAATTAAATCAAAGTATATTGCGAGGATATTTTTCCGAGTTTTCTCATCTGCGTTATATTATATTTTGCAAATCTTGTAAATTTCCTATGTACGAGTTTTGTTTTAGGAAATATTGAACTATATTCTACTTTTGTGGGAGCCCACTAGGAGTACCTTGGTAAGAAGAAGGACCCCACCAACCCACCACCTCTCGCAGGTCAGCCAGTCCAACTACGTACACAGTTCAATGCTTGAGGATATAAGGGAATCTCTACTACAAAGCACAAGCACAAGTAGGTAGTAGTGTTTTAACTTGTGATCTCATAGTTACAAGGCGAGTTCTCCACCACCTCCACGAAACAATCTTGGTTATTGAGCTATACTCTACTTGTGATTATACAATATATAGATACTGTTAGAATACAGTGTTGATTACATCGATGACAACGACCTCTAGGCGTGTATGAGTACATTCTTCTAAAACGTTCTTCGCCCACTGTGCTATCAGAAACGTCTTTGGGATGCAAAGAAACCAACCCCAAAAGCGTTTAGACTAATGGTTGAGGGAATTTAATGAGAGAATTGCACAACATGGTTTAAAAACTATAAAAGTGGAGACAAGAACAACAATGAATGTTCTTTTGTAATTAATTAATCAAACGTAATCAATTAAATATGATAATAGCAAAAATAAAACTGTAATTAAGGACTTTTTGTAAGTCGTGCTCTTGCTAAGTGCTAAGAGCATGAACACTCATTATGGTAACCCCGTCCTCATAGTGTCTCTCTCTCTTTCTCTCCTTCTTACAACGCACTTTCTCATTTTTTTTCCTTTCTCTTTCTCTTTCCTTCTTACATCCTCTTTTCTTAAGGATTTCTTTACCTTTTCCCCAATTATGAAGATTCTCATTACTCTCCCTCTCTCCAATCATTAACATACGCCACCACAAATTTTGGGTATTGTTAAACATCGCCCATAAATTACTTAAAATCGCCCAAAATATATTTTTATAGCCCAATTTACCCTTTCCTCTTTTCTACACTACCCACCACCCCTACCACCACCAACCTTCTGCCATTTCACCTTCTCTTTTCCCCACCACCCCACCACCACGTACCTGCCCACTATCACCGTCGCCGCACAATCAATCCTCCAAACTAAACAGAATTCTCTTTGAGTTCAATAGCAGAAAAGGATTCCTTTTGTTCGTGTAATTGGAGCTCTAATTGAGTTTCCAGAATTCTCTCCTCTTCGTTCGCCATTGTTGGAGTTTCGCGAAGCCGTGGTGCCACGACTACGTAGCCACCTTGCACACCGCAGCCAGCGAATTTTTTTTAAATTGTAGAACGTCCCGACAGGACGTTCAGCCCATGGGGCGATCGCCCGCCCAGGACGATCAGCCCATGGGGCGAACGTCCTGGCCGGACGTTCCCCCCATGGGCTGATCGTCCTGGGCGGACGATCGCCCCATGGGCTGAACGTCCTGCCAGGACGTTCTACAATTAAAAAAAAAATTGAGCAGTGTGCGAGGTGGTTGCGACGTCACGCTGGGTGAGGGTGGTGGTACGTAAACAGTGAAGGAGAGACAGTGAAGGAGAGAGAGAGAGGGGTAATTTCAGTAAAGGAGTGAGGTGCGTGGGTGGTGGTGGTGGAAGGCAGGAGGTGGAGTGGATGGTGTTGATTTAAGAAAAAAATAAGGAAGGTTATAAATGTAATTTCATTATTTTTTTTGGGCGATTTTAAGTAATTGTTGGGCGACGTATAGAAGTTCAGCAAATTTTCCTTCAACCGATTTGTATTTAATTGGTTTCTTTGATAAATTTGGTTATTTAGTGATTATCAGAAAATTCAAAAAATTTAGATGAACAATATTGATGCAATATTGTATTCAAAAATAATAATTATTATAAAATTACAAGTACGATTTATAAATTAATACTCTTTCTTATAATGCATTAGTTCTTTATTTTTTTTTTAATGATAAGGGCATGTTCTCCCCAGCTTATTTTCAGTTCAGTTCAGTTCAATTCAATTCAGTTCAATTCAGTTCGGTTCAGTTCAGTTCAGCTCTTGACAATACTTTTAGACTCACATATCACTACTCATTTCAGTTCAGTTCCGTTCAATCCAGTTCAGTTCAGTTCAGTTCAGTTCAATTAAATTCAGTTCAGTTCAGTTGTTTTATACCGAAGATAACAGGGCCTAAGTAAAGAGCTGTTAGAAATACCAAAGCAAAATATCATATTTTTAAATTCAGCAAATATAGCTATTGGATACACTTCAACAAACAAAATCAAATTCCTTTTGCTTTGGACCCATCACATTTGTACAATTGAGATTAAAGAAAAAAAATTCACAAAATCAATACTTTTTGGTACATTGGCCAAGTAATTGAATCAGGGGCGGAGCTAGACTTAACGAGGCCCCGTGCAATATCTAAAAATTAGGCCCTTGATCATAACTTTTTTATATATATAAAAAAAAAAACCATCGATCACAGTACTATTAATAGGAACATTATTTTGGGGCACATTTTCTTCAGATTGGCTAAACTCTCTGTTAACATCTTCATTCACAGTAACATCATCATTAACAAAAAAATTCGCATTCTCCTGTTGTTCATTATTCTCACCCTCAACATGAGTTCCATCTAAATTTTCAGAATTTCCAGTTTGTTTAAATTCGCATTCTAAATTATTGAATCCTTCATATTTGGAGGATTCTCCTCCATACTTCAAAAAAGATCCTCAAATATTTTTTTCCCATCCATGAAAAACTCATAGAGGAAACAGAGTGCTATTATGATGGTAATTCCTCTCGTGTATGATAGTGCTATAAGTGTTAAGTGTTAAGTCGTGATTTTAACTCCAAAATTCCCATGGTTGATACCAGTTGGAATCTTTATTTTAGAAGGACTTAAATTTGTGAGTCTTATAAATATGGTATCAGGATCTTCTTCATTTTTTCATCAAATTCCTAATATAAGATTATGATGCCTAAGCTAATTTTTTTTAAAAATTCCAAAACCCTCCTATTTTTCTCGTTCATGCAAATATTAACCATTGATTTAGGAAATGGATCATTCCCTTCCAAAAAAAAAAAAGAAATGGACCATCCATTTATTTTTAGGAAATGAAGAGGATGTCAACTCATAAATACAAGCTCACTTGCTCATTTTAAGGGCATGAATAGCGATCCCAAGTATGTGAGATCTCAAAGACATAAACACAAATGGTGTATGGTTTGTAGTACTAACTATCGTAGGTGGTGTGTGCACAACCAATCGCGGGAATACACATTGTGTTGGTTAGCTATATGTCATGCATCGGGGAAATGCAACTTGATTAGGATGGTGGTCGTGGACTAAGTCGTGGAAAAGCTTGTATTGTATGTGGTTGTGAAGATTGTATTGTTGTTCGATGTATTACCTTCTCTATAGAAAGTGATGCAGGGATTTTCGAGTATTTTTTTCTAAACCCTAGTAGCGTAAATTCCATAATGTTACATGCTTAGAGTATTTGCTCATATCTCAATCCTCATTATTGTTTCCAATAGTGAGATCGGGGATTGATGCATAGGCATATTTTTGTTTAAAAGACTGTGATTAGTCAGTTGAGAAAATTTAAGAGACATAGTAGTACTCTCTCCGTTTCCTAAAAATCTTCCTTGTTACTGTTCCAAGAGATACCAAGGAGAATCCATTTTTGTGGGATGTGGGTGGGTAAAGTAGGAGAGAGAAAGGGTTTAAGATAAATAAACAAATATAAAGGGGTTAAAGTAGGAGCGAGAAAGGGAGTAAAATTGTATTAATAATGTAATGGTGGACCATATGGTAGGGACATGAGAGGGTAAAAAGGGGGAAAATATTTTCCAAATAAGAAATAAAATAAAAGAGGGAAGATCTTTTGGAAACACACCTAAACAGAAAGAGGGAAGATCTTTAGAAGACGGAGGAAGTATATATATATAATTAGTAGTTATATTATATTTGCCATCAAGATTTGGCTTCACCGACCCTCCCTTTTTTCCTTCATCACATGTATATATTTATCTTATGTCAAAAAAAATTGACCAATTCAAATCAATAAATTAAAGCAAGAGTCGTTTTCGTATCTAATTTGCATTGGTTTTGAGATTTTAGTGATACAATGATGAACTTATTATTATCTATTTTTGTATTAATCATATTATATTAATAAATTGACAATAGATATTTGAAAACTACCTTCTAGATTCCATAACTAGGATTTTATTTTAGAAGAAATTGTAAATTGAGACCAAATATAATAATGATAACGAACAAAAAGTTTATGAGAATACTAAAAGGAAGTTAATATTGCATAATCATGTGTACATATAATTTACAAGCAAAAAACTTGATGTAATCAGTGGCATATTCAGGATTTCCCCCACGTGGGTTCGGAATTAACGAGACGTTAAAGAAAAAAACCAATTTAAATTGCTTTAAAATAAAATACATCAATTCAAGTTCGGAATTACAACCGATAAATATGAGAATTTAACATCACTAAATTATACTCTAAATCTCTAATTTCTAATAATGACTAATTCAATTCCACAAAGTAAATTTCAATAACCAATAACATTACTCAAAATTCAAATTAAACTTCAATAACAATAGCAAATTCACCCATCAAAGAGAGTCTCTATTAATCTCATGGCAATTATAAGGCAATCAATAATTTCAATTCATTCAAGCATTGGTAAATGAAGGTTTAAGCAAAGAAAGTAGTCAATTACCTAAATAAATTCGAGTGGCAGTGGCTTCGTGGCAGAAGAGGAGAAATCAGATATTCGAGTTGCGACTTACGACTGTACGCAGATAGAAGAGGAGAAATGCTTCGTCGCGGACTCACGGTGGCTTCGTGGCTTCGCCTTCATGCGACTGTGCGTCGTCGTCTCGTCGGAAGGAGAGAGGTCGGCCGCCGATGAGTGCCTGACTGGTCAGTGGTCGAGTTCTAATTTCTAAACCCTAGGTTTTATGAGAAGTGAGAAAAGAGGAGAGAGAATTGGAGAATTTCATTTCAAAAAAAAGGGGGGGAGAAGGTTCGAACTCAGGAACACTAAGACTGAGGCGTTTAATGATGGACGCAAAACCACTGAACCATCTTTATTCTATCTTAAATTTTTCGCGCTTACTTTTATTTAACCTATTTTTATTTTATTTATTTAATTTTTTTCCAGAATTTTCCTCTTTTTTTCCCGAAATTCCGTGGGTTTAGCTGAACCCACGCTAGATCCGCCCCTGGATGTAATTATTTGAATGGGAATCAAGTGAGTTGAGGAGGTTTGCGACTCACCTGATTCACTTGAGGAGAAAAGGGGAAGGGTGTTAGTTTTCGCCTAGGCTTAGTTACCCTAAAATAAATGCGTACATATGATGATTTTTATCAACACCAGATGATGTAATTAGAGAGAAAAGAAGGTAGAGAGATAAATCGTAAGAAGGAGATGAATTTTATTAACTGGAATCTTTCCTAACAAACAAGGTAAGAACCATATATATACAACAAGTTGTAACCACCTTCTAACAAACTGTAACTAACTAATAATCAATGATGTCATCTGTACATTCAGCTTAAATTAAGATAAAATAATAATAATAATCTCAACATCCCCCCTCAAGATGGACTGGGTCGAGGTTGAGTAACCAAACCAATCTTAGTAGAAAGGAAATTATGTTGATCCACAGCCAAAGGCTTTGTCATAATATCTGCAAGTTGTAAAGATGATTAAACATGACTTAAGGAAAGAAACTTTGAATCCACATGTTCTCTAATGTAATGACAGTCCAACTTGAGATGATTTGTTCTTTCTTGGAACACTATATTCTCTGCTATATACTGAGCTGACTTGTTGTCACAAAACAAAGTGATAGGAATAGGGACATGAATCAATAAATCTTGAAGTAAGCCTTCAATCCATACTATCTCACTTGTTGTCTGGCTCATAGACTTCTACTCAGCTTTTGTGGAGCTCTTTGAAACAACTTTTTGTTTCTTAGTTTTCCAAAAGACGAGTGAATCTCCAAGAAAAGCACAATAACCAATGAGGATCTTCCAATATATGCACATGTATCCCAATCTGCATCACTATATGCTTTAAGGAGAAGAAAATTATTTGAAGCATAAAACAAACCATGGTTAAGAGTACCCTTGAGATACTTAAGAACATGAAGAGCAGCAGCATAATGTGGATTTCTAGGTTCGGATAAAAACTGACTGAGCTGCTGAACAACATAGGATATATCTGGGCTTGTCATGTTCAGATATAAAAGTTCTCCCACAATTCTTCTATATATTTCAGGATCAGCTAAGGCAGGACCTTCAAATAGTACTTAGCTTGAGACCCTTGGGCAATGGAAAGGGAGTAACTTTACAATTTTCTATCTTTGTAGAGCTAAGTAAATCCATAATATACTTCCTCTTAAGTAATATTCCAGAATGAGATCTAATGACCTCAATACCAAGGAAATATTTGAGGTCACCAAGATCTTTAATAGTAAAAGCCTTGTGTAAAGCTTGTTTTACTTCAGTAATAAGCTGCAAATTGCTGCCAGTAACCAGTAAATCATCCACATAAACAGCTATGATAGTGAAATCAGAACTATCATGTCTAGTAAACATAGAGTAGTCTTTTTTTTATTGAACAAAACTAAGACTGACCAAAAATTTACTGAGTTCAATGTTCCATTGTCTACTGGCCTGTCTAAGACCATATAGAGAACGTTGTAACTTGCATACTTGACTTGGTAAAGCCTTGGAATAACCAGGTGGAGGATGCATGTAAAGCTCTTCATCAATATAGCCATGTGAAAAGGCATTATTATTGATGTGAAGTTGTTGTAAAGTCCGGTTGATCATAGCAGCTGCCAAGGCTATGATAATTCTCAGTCTAGTAAACCTTGCAACAGGACTGAAAGTATGCTTAAAATCCTTGCCATGGACTTGTTTGTCTCCCCTAACAACCAAGCGAGCCTTACACCTTTCAACAGAGCCATCAGGCTTAAATTTGACTTTGTAAACCCACTTACACCCTATAGTAGTTTTGTCTGAAGGAAGAAAAGTAAGATCCCAAGTGTCATTAGCTTCAAGAGCTAGAATTTCTACATTCATGGCATCAATCCACTGAGGATCATCTTTAGCTTGATTATAACAAGTAGGTTCAGCTAGTAAACATCATGTTGAACGACTTTGAAGAGAAAAATCATGTAAATGAGCCAATGTAGGTTCAGAAGAAACATTAAAAACCAAAGAATCAGAAGAAGAATCACTAGGTGTAGATAAAGGAGCATGCAATGTGACAATAAAATCTTGAAATTTGTTAGGAAGCTTAGTGATTCGAGTAGATTGTCTAATAGGAACAGAAGAAGAAGGAGGTGTAAAAGACTGAGCAGGAGAAAAAGATATAGTGGTATCCAGAGAAATAGAAGAAGAATTATGTCTAATAGGTGAAGTAGAATGTGTATGAACTGAAGGTGAATCAAGATGTGGTGAATGAAAAGAAGTAAAAATAGTGTCAGTAGGCTCATTAGGAAATAGTGGGATAATAGAAGGATTAAAATCATGTTGTGAAGAAGTGATATTGGAACCATCAAAAGGTGCATCCATCACAGTAAGATGAAGACAATTAGAAGGAGAAGGAAGAGATGTTGAACTAGAATTTTGAAAAGGAAAGTGAGTTTCAATGAATATCACATCTCTACTAAGAATAATCTTGTGAGAATCAAGATCATAAAGTTTGTAGCCCTTTTGAGCGTATGGATAACCAAGAAAAATGCATCTCTTTACTCTAGGAGCAAATTTGTCATGTGTTATGATAGTAGGATAACAAAGACAACCTATAGTCCTTAGATGAGCATATGAAGGAGGTCTTTTCATTAAAATTTCATATGGAGTTTGCCATTGCAAAACTAAGCTAGGAAGAAGATTGATTAGATAAGTGGCAGCAAGTAAGCAATCTCCCCAGAATTTCGTAGGAAGATGAGCATGAAATTGAAGGGCTCTAGCAGTTTCTAATAGGTGTCTATGCTTGCGTTCAACTCTGCTATTCTGTTAAGGATTACCAAGGATACTTCTATGATGAACTATGTCTTTTTCAATGAACAGAGAAGTACAAGAAGCCTGAATGATTTATGTACCATTATCACTTCTAATTGACTTAACATCTCTGCCAAACTGTGTGTGTATATAAGCCAGAAAACCAGAAATGATTCCAGAAACTTGTGTTTTAGATTTACGGAGGTGTGTCCAAGTAACTCTTGTGTGATCATCAAGGATTGTAAGGAAATATGTGGCTCCAGATAAGCAAGGTATTTTGTATGGACCCCAAAGATCATTATGCAAAAGATCAAAAGAGCATTCAGCCATACTAGATGATAAAGGAAATGGCATCTTATGATGTTTAGCAAATATGCAAGATTCACAATCCAAACCATCCAATTTATTGTCATCATATGGTAAATGTAGGTGTTTCAAAGTGTGAATAGAAGGATGACCTAGTCTACTGTGAACAATATGTAAGCTAGGTTTGTTGATGCTAGTATTTACAAAAGAAACATCATCTTGAGTAGTAACATTATTAGGAATAAAAGTATTTGAAAGAGGAACTGAAACATGCTACATAGAAATAGAACTGGAAACATCATGAAATTTGTAAAGGCCATAACATCTCTTGCCATATCTTTTTATTTGTCTAGTTTGAAGGTCCTGAAAAACACATTGCTCTTGATCAAATTGTTCCAACAATTTATTTTGATCAAGTAATTTGCCAGCAGAAAGTAAACTGTGTTTAAAATCAGGAATGAAAAGAACATTATTCAACATAATATGTGGAGTAAGATAAACTGTTCCAGCATGTTTGACAAGTTTTTGAGAATCATCAGGTAAACCAACTTTTATTGGATGTTTTAATGCATGAATAGATGCAAATAAATGATGATTTAGATGTCATGTGATCGGTAGCTCCAGTATCTATGATCCAAGATGTAGAATCAAAATCATGTGCTAAAGAAGCAGCATTAGAAACAGAAGTAATACCTGCAAAGTTAACTGCAGTGTAATTCTAAGAACAAGATTCTTCGGATTTAGTTTGCATCATTTTAACAAACTCTTTGAACATACTCTTCATCACAACAGAATTCGTGCTAGCATCCGAATTAGCTCTAGTATGAGAAGAATTGGATCCAATAGAAAATCCATAATTCTCAAATTCCAAAGAAGAATTTCCTAAAATTCTAGCTTCTTGAATAGGAGCAACCATCTTAGGCTGAGTTTTGCCTTTCAAATTGGAATACCACTGCAGATATCCAACAAGCTTAAAACAACTCTCCATAGTGTGACCTCTCATCTTACAATGATCACACAATCTATCAGATTTCATGCATTCTCTTGAAATCTCTTTTACCAGAAAATTTATGTCCATCGGAATAAGTCTGACCAGTAGGAGCTTTGAGATGCTAATAAAACACTCATTTCAATTTTTTCAGTCTTTGAATTATTCATGTTTTGTCTCTGATGTACTTGTTGAAGAATATGAAAAGCTCGACTAACAGTAGGTAACGAATCACTACTTAGCAGATTTTGGCTAGACAAGTCATAATCCTCATTCAAACCAGAAACAAATTGAATAAGTTTCATGTGTTGATCAGCTTCTAAAATTGTCTTCGACAAATTACAACTACATTGCGCAATTGCACCACAAGAACAATCAGGAAATCCTTCTAAAACTTGAATCTCATCCCAAACTCTTTTCATTTTACTATAGTATTCAGCAATTGATTGTTTGCCTTATTCAGTTTTAATCAAAGTTCTGTGAAGATTGTATAATTGAGGAATGTTTGTATGGCCATACCTTTCAACCACTTAATTCCATAATTGATAGGTAGAATCAGCAAATAGAAAATTTTTAGCAATCGATTTCTCCATTGAATTTGAAAGCCATGACATTACCATATGATCATTACGAATCCATTTCTAATAATCAACGAAATCAATAGTTGGTTTCTTCAAGGTTCCATCAAGAAATCTGAGTTTATTTCTCGCAATCAGAGCAACTCTAACAGCACGATTTCAATTGATGAAATTATTGCCATTAAAAGTATGATTTGTGATAGAATGATTAGAACTATCACCATTTAACAAAAAGTAAGGATCGTTGTAATTAGATACAACATTATCTGATTTTGCTAGGGAATCAAAAGAATTTGTCATGATTTGAGGAAGAGATAAGAAGATTCAAGAAGAAATTAGAAGGAATTAAGAAGAAATTAGGAAGAATCAGCGAAGAAATGCGTAAAAAACTGATTCAGAGTTCCGTAACTTTGATACCATGATGATTTTTATCAACACCAGATGATGTAATTAGAGAGAAAAGAAGGTAGGGAGAGAAATGGTAAGAAGCAGATGAATTTTATTAACTGTAATTTGTCCTAACAAACAAGGTAAGAACCATATATATACAACAAGTTGTAAAAAAGATGAGAGAGAAAGTCTTAGAGAGAGAACCTCTAGCCCCAAAAGAAAAACCAGGCCCCGATTTCTATACAAACCCTAGAAATTTCCCCAATTCAATTTCTCCTCCCTCAATTAAGCCATTTAATCATTACTGTGTTTCCCGAAAATCATGCGTGAGATTTCTTGTAGCCTTATGGCTGAGTGTCAGCTGCTTTTTGAGCATTTATTGTGAGCTTTCTACTTTTCCCCCAAATCAATTTAAAGGCTATAGATATAATCTAGCGAAATCATGGCAATTGTCCTCGTTTGCTCTAAATCCCTTCAATTTCTCTGGTTATCAGCCGGAATTTGTTAATAAATCTTCCCAATCTAATTATAATTGGGTTAAAGGATTTGGTTATCCCTATTTCTTTGAAGATCCAGCTGGCCTGCGTAGGGTTTCTTGGCCTTCCTCATTAATGGTGAGTGAGCGAGAGGTGTCTCTGCTTCTTCCTTGAGTGTTGTCAGATGAGAGTGAAGTTAGGTGGCTTTGGTTTCCCTCTGGCGATTTCCTTTAGTTTGGTTAAAAGGAAGCGTGCTTCTATTGGAGTTAATTTGCTGCAGTCCTCTGATATTGCATTTAATGTGATGGAATTTATCACTCCATCCTCCGAAGGTAGAGGTGCTAGCCTCATTCAGCTGTTGATGTTCTATTCCTATTTAAGGAATACTCAGGTCATTTCTTTCCATTCTCACCACAGTTTTCATTGTCTCTCCTGTTCTTGTTTTTTAGATATTAATTTCTCTGCAAATTCGTTCTCATTTATTATGGTGAATCCAAGTAATTTTAAAGAAGCTTTGCTTTCTAACCCTAACCCTAATATAGAAAATGTGTCTGTTCAGCCCCAAAACGAGAATGAGAACTCTGGTTCTCTCACAGTCAGCCCTACTGTTATTACCCCTTCTTCTCTTAATGATCCACCCTTCCCCCCCCCCCCTTCCCTGAGGCCCTTATTCTGGATAATCTTCCCCAAGTTCAAAAAGATATTGATGAATTAACTAAGTCTTGCTTGCTTGGTAAAATGCTCTCTGCTCCCTTGGACTTGCGCACCATAATTGCAAGAACCAAGGCTGACTGGCGTGTTGTCAAAGGTAAGGTGAATTACCTTGAAATGGGTAATGGGTGGATTTTATTGCACTTTGCTAATCCCCAGGACCTCTCTCTTGTGTAGAGTGAGAGGCCCTGACACATTCAGGGTGATTTATTTGGGCTTGCTCCTTGGAAACCTAATTTTGATCCTTACTTAGAAGAGATTAAATGGGTTGACTTATGGGTTAGAATTCCTAGACTTCCCACTGAATTGTTGAACTTTGATTCAATTGCTAATATGCTTGCTTCTAATGATATTGGTGCCCTTATAAAACTTGACCAAAGATCTTTGCTTAGAAATAAAATTCGCTTTGCTAGAGCCTGTGTAAGGGTTGATATTCAGGGGCCTTTGCTTGAATTTGCTGAAGCTAGTAGAGTTGGTGATGTTGTGCATGGATATGTGATATGGTATGAGGATTTTTCCTCCGGTTGTTCCTTCTGTGGTGAGTATGCTCATGTGATTGATGTTTGTCCTTTGTTGAACTCCCCTAAAAAGGAGCTTACTATCCAACTCATTAAGAATCCCAAGCATAAAACTCTTTATGACACTCTTGCCAAGGCTGCTGGGCAGGAAACACATGTTACCACAGCTGAGACAGCACATGTGGTTCATGTGAAGCCCAAGCATCTTGGTAGGAATGGTCAGTCCAAGTCTCTGTCCCAGAAATCATCTTCTAAGATGTCTGCTGCTGGTATCCTCCCTACTCCTGCTGCTAAAGGAGTTACCATTGCTGATGTTGATAAATCTGGTCCCAAAGTCCCTAAAAAGTCTGCTGAGGTACAAGGTAAAGGTAAGGGTAAGATGATTATTTCCCAAGTTTTGCATTCCGATGATTCCTCTGATGATGAGGCTTCTTATCTGCAACCTCTAGTCTCTTCTCCTCTTAGCCCACCAGTGGGTAAGATTGTAGGTGCAGCTGGACTTGCTCCTCTCATCCTGCCAAAGCTCCCTCTTCAGGTCTTCTGTCCCTCTGACCTGTTTGATGGCAACCAATTCTCTGCTCTTGACCCATCTGATAATCCTACTGATGCTGGCTATTTTGGTGCTGCTGCTGATGATGAAACATTCTGTATTGATGACCAGGATGATGATACTGCCAGTGGGTTTGACCCACTGACTGAGAACTCTTTTCACTCTCTGCATTCTGATAATTCTCTTATCAAAGAGCTGGGCAGGATGGGTGTTGATGCATCGCATCCAGTTGAGCTCTCTTCCCATTCTGGGTCTATCAAAAGGAGAATTGAAGACAAGGAGGATGAAGACGATGCTTCCTCTGCCCTGAAGAGGAAGAGGAATTAAACTTCTCTTTTATGATCTTGCTAAGCTCTCTAATCCTTTTTTGTGATTATTATGAATATTACTTGTTGGAATATTCGTGGATGTGCTAGAAAAAATGCTCTAGTAGAAACAAGGGACTTTTGTTCACATAATCATGTTAAAATTCTTATGTTATGTGAAGTTAAATCTCAATCTCCCCCTACTTTAGCTCAAATTAAGCAATGTGGCTTCCACTCTTTTGATTATATTCCAACTGTAGGTTTTTCGGGTGGTTTATGGATAATGTGGAAGAATTGTAATATCCAACCCTTTAATTTTTTTGTTTTATATAAATCTACAAGGTTTATAGCTTGTTTAGTTACTATTACAAGACTGAATATTAGTTATGTTGTTGTATTCATTTATGCCCCTGCTAAACAATCTTTTAAACGCGGGTTTTGGACTGAATTGATCTCGTATGTTCACACCATATCTCTGCCTTTTATCATATTAGGAGATTTTAATGAAATCTCTAATGCTGCAGACAAGCTGGGAGGTTCTCCTCCTGCTATGGCTCGGTTCCTAAACATGCAGCACCTTATTTCTAGCCTTCCTTGTACTGAATTACCTTTTTCAGGTTCTTCCTTTACTTGGAGGAAAAAAAAAGGAGGGGCTAACAATATCCATGAAAGATTAGATAGGGGTGTAGCTTCCATTGCTTGGCTTGGTTTATTTCCTCTAGCTAAGATTAGTCATAATGTATTTACGTCTTCAGATCATTGTCAGATAACGTTGCAATATATGCCTGTTAAGAATTCTAAAGCTCCTCCATTTAAATTTGAAAAGATGTGGTGTAGTAGAAAAGACTATGATACCGTAGTAAAAAAGACTTGGTGTACACATTTTATTGGTTCACATATGTTTAGGCTTACTCAAAAATGTAAATTGTTAAAAGTAAAATCTAAAATCTGGAACCAAAGCCAGTTTGGCAATATATTTCGTCAAATTCGAAAGGTGGATGAGAAGTTGCAATCGCTGCAACAGCTTCTAATTTCGGACCCGCTAAACCCTATTCTTTTATGCAAACAAGATACCTTCCTCCAAAAAAGATCTAAGCTTCTATCTTTTAGTCAGGAGTACTGGAAACAAAAATGTAAAGCTGACTATTTAATCCAAGGTGATACAAATTCCTCCTTTTATCATGCGCATGCCTCTATTAGACATAACCGAAATGCAATTAAGGAAATTTCCAACTCAGCTAATGGTCCTATCACTAATCCTGATGAGATATCGCAAGAGTTAACTAAATCTTTTATGGAACGTTTTGCCTCTGATCACATGACTTCTTTCAATAGCAACTATGATTTAACCCTTTTAGATTCGATTATTTCAATGGAAGAGAACTATTATCTTACTTCCCTGGTATCTGGGGAAGAAATAAAAACTGCTACTTAGTCTAGCCCCGGATAAGGCTCCGGGACCTGATGGCTTCCCTCCTTATTTTTTTCAAAAATACTGGACTCTAGTGGGGAATAGTGTTATTAGAGCGGTTCAAGCTTTTTTTCATTCTGGCAGAATTTTAAAGGAAATTAACATACGTTCTTGGTTCTCATTCCAAAGGTTGAGAATCCAACTTCAGCAAACACTTCCGGCCTATAAGTCTTTGTTCAAACTATTTATAAAATTATTCTAAAATCCTAACCTCTCGGCTTAAAGAAGTTATGGGTCAAATTATTCATCCCCTTCAAGGGGCCTTTGTCCCGGATAGGTTAATCCAAGATAACATCCTAATTGCTCATGAAATTTTCCAATCTTTTAAGAATAAATCTGGAGCTTCTGGATGGAAGCTATCAAGTTGGACATGGAAAAGGCATATGATAGGTTAGAATGGAACTATATATTCACGACTCTTGACAAATTGGGTTTCTCTGGCCAATGGGTAAACTGTGTTAAGGCTTGTATAACTTCCACTTCATTCTCTGTTATGGTCAATGGGATTCCAGGAGAAAAATTCTCTCCTTCTCGTGGCATTAGGCAAGGAGATCCGTTGTCCCCATATATCTATTTATTCTGTGTGCGGAGCTTCTTGCTAGGCTTCTTTCTGCTGCTGCCTCTGGCCCTACTAAGCCTATTGGTGTGCCTATTGGTAAATCAGGGGTTAAGGTACCCTTTCTGACCTTTGCTGATGATACGATGATTTTTGCTAAAGCCACTAATTATAGCTGTCTGGTTATCCGACAAATTTTAGACAAGTATTGTGCAATGTCAGGGCAGCTTGTAAACTACCATAAATCTTCCTTCCAGTGTACCTCTAATATCTCGGAGGACGAAAAGGCTGACTTTGCTTCCATTCTACAAATGTCAGAAACCTTGGATTTAGGAGAATATTTGGGTTGCCCTATTATCCATTCTAAAGTCACAAAAGAAACTTTTAGCTCGGTTGTTAATAAATCGGTTAACCAACTCCCGAAATGGAAAGCTAATGCTCTTTCCCAAGCGGGAAGGTCCGTTCAGATAAAATCAAATCTTGCTGCGAAGGCCAGTTATCAAATGCAAAGCTTCCTCCTCCCGAGTTCTATCCTCTCTAGACTAGATAAAACTTATCGCAACTTTTTCTGGAATAAGGATCCTAATGCTAAATCCCCCAATCTTATTGGCTGGGATAAAATTTGTAAGCCTAAGGTTGCTGGAGGTTTGGGTTTTCGAAAAGCGGAGGTTAATAATCAAGCTCTCCAAATGAAGCTTTTATGGAGAATTATAAAGAACGATAATAATATGTGGGTTAATCTTGTTCGCAAGCGCTACATCAAAGATCGCTCTCTCTTCACAATAAATGTCTCCAAGTCTGCCTCTTGGCAATGGCGTAATCTTCTCAGATTACGGGATCTTTTTAAGAAAGGTTTAAGATGGCAGATTGGAGATGGTGCTAGTGTAAGATTTTGGTCTGATAACTGGGCTTTCCAGTACCCTTTGGATTATGTTATTACTCCTACTCCAGAATCTGCTAATTTTCTTGTTAAGGATTGCTTAACCCCTGCTGGCCTCTGGAACTCTCAACTTCTGTTGTCGTTGGTTCCCCCTCATATAGTTTCCCATATAACTTCTATGTATTTGCCTTCTTCTCCGCAACCAGATGTGTTAGTTTGGGGTCTTTCTGCGGATGGCGAGTACTCTGTCAAAAGTGGTGCTCTTTTGGCTCAGGGGTTGGTTAACCCCGAGTTGGAAGAGGTTGAATATAATTGGATTTGGAAGCTTTCTATTCCCCCAAAAATTCAAAATTTCCTATGGAAGGCTTGTAATGATGGTCTCCCGTCTAAAGCTCGTCTTGAGAAAAGCCATGTTTTTGTTCCTCAACAGTGTGTCTTTTGCTCTAATGCTAGCGAATCTATTGGTCATTTGTGTTTTGCGTGCCCTTTCACCTTAGATATTTTTTCCCACCTTAAAGCTTCGTTTGGCTGGCCTTCTCCTCCCCTTTGTTTAGCTTCCATTGATTTAGCTTCCTTTAGGTCTGCTCTTGAGGCTTGTCTGTCGTTATCCTGTAAAACCGAGGTGACTAAATTCTCCTTTGTTTGGTGGTTTGTCTGGTTTTTCAGGAATAAGGTTATTTTTAATTCTGAGGTGGTCTCTTCTCGTAAAGCCAGCTCCATCATTGCCAATTTTGTCTCGGATTGGTCCAAAGCTCTTGCTTCGGTACCCTCTCCTCCCCCTACTTCTAAGGGGAGGAGACGTTTAAGGACGGGCCCTGATTCTATCTGGTCTCTCCCTCCTCAGAATTTCTTTAAGTTAAATTTTGATGGTTCCAAACTTGCTTCCAACTCCGCTTCTCTAGGTTTTGTTATTAGAAATGATGTTGGTGAAGCTATTCTTGTAGGGTCTAAGGCTCTTGGCTTTAGTGCTTCGGTTATTCAAGCTGAGGCTTGGGCTTTGAAGGAGGGCATTTCTGCAGCGTTATCCCTTAATATTTCTAATCTGATCATTGAAGGGGATAATTTAGCTGTCATTAACGCTGTTAGAAAAACTTGGAAAGTCCCTTGGGAAATCAATAATATTGTGCTCGATATTAGGACTAATTTGAATTTATTTGTTTCTTTCAAGTTCAGCATGTGTTAGGGAAGCAAACAAAGTTGCTGATCTTTTGGCCAGCAGGGGCATAATTCGTCTGGTCTTCAGTACTTGTCCCCCCCTATGATTTGGATTTTTCCTTGTACGTCCGTAAGGATGTTTTAGGGTGGCCGCCGGATTGAGTGGTCATCCTAAGTTTCTTTTCCTTATCAAAAAAAAAAAATACAACAAGTTGTAACCACCTTCTAACAAACTGTAACTAACTACTAATTAATAATGCCAGCTGTACATTCAGCTTAAATTAAGATAAAATAAATAATAATAATCTCAACAACATAGGATATTTTAGAAGTCCTTGTACCTGAAAAAAGTGTGTTATTCTTTGAACACAAACTTTTATATGAGGCGGGCCACACCTTCAACTAATGGTGTGGCCACCCCCTTTCCTCTCACTCCCCCTCCCCTTCTCTCATGCACGCCCCCCCTCTCCTTTTTTCTCGTTTTTTTAAAAACTCTTTTTTTCCTTTGACGTGTCTCTAATTTTTCCTTTTTTTGCCTCATTTTTTCTCTCCTCTTATTTCTCCTTTTTTTCCAATTTTCTCTCTTTCTTATTTTATTTTTTTTGAGGGGACTCTCTCTTCTTATTTCCTCTAGAATTTTACCATTAATTCCCCTTCCCTTCTCTCACGCACCCCCTTTTTCTCTCATTTTTTTAAAACTCTTTTTTTTCTCTCTCTTTGATGTGTCTCTCATTTTTCCTATTTTTTTTGACTCGTTTTCTATCTCCTCTTATTTTCCCTATTTTTTTTTTCCTATTTTCTCTCTCATCTTATTTCCTCTAGAATTTTACCATTAACACATTGATAAATAAGGACTTAGTCAGCTAATAATAAATCCAAACTAGGCCTTATAATGATGCTCGTGTCCCCTTTAAAAAAAAACTCAAGCGTGAATCCGTTTTCGGCTAACCGTATTTGAATGTACGTGTAATCCTTATCATTTGTAAACTTATTTTATGATACGAGGAACCCATTACTTCATAATAAGTAACTATATATTATTTGTACCCTTATTTTATCTACGAGTAATCCATTTATACTACAAGTAACCATCATATTTTTCAAATGACCCATTATTTTATAAAAGTAACCTCATTAGTTAACAAAAGTAACCCTAATTACATGTTTGAGTAACCTTATTTTATTTGTTCGAGTAACCTCATATGCGCAAAAGTAACTCTAATTATTATACAATAGCTTGAAATGTTTGTATAATGTAATCATAAGAAAAGTACAAGTAACCCATTAATTAGTTCATAAAAAGTATCCCCATTATATATTTAAAGTAATCTCATTTATTCATAAAAAGTAAAACGCGTTGCTTTTCAATGCTAAGGTGTTTTAGTGAATTAGAGATTACTTTATCAAATATTAAGGGGTATTTTACTGACACTAGGGATTACTTTTTATAATGATAAGGGGTTACTTTTACTGAAAGTATAGTTACTTATTTTCTAACTATAAAGGGGTTACTTTTTTTATAAATAGGGGTTACTTTTACTATAAATAGGGGTTACTTTTACTGAAAGTATATGTTACTTTTGCTATAACTAAGGGTTACTTTTACTATAAATAGGGGTTACTTTTACTGAAAGTATATGTTACTTTTGCTATAGCTAGGGGTTACTTTTAGTATAAATAGGGGTTACTTTTACTGAAAGTATAAGTTACTTTTGCTATAACTAGGGATTACTTTTACTATAACTATGAGTTACTTTTACTGAAAGTATATGTTACTTTTTGTAACTGTAAGGGGTTACTTTGCTATAACAAGGGGTTACTTTTACTGAAAGTATATGTTATTTTTTGTAACTGTAAGGGGGTTACTTTTACTATAACTAGGGGTTACTTTTACTGAAAGTATAAGTTACTTTTTTGTAATATAATAGGTTAATTTTATTGAAACTAGAGGTTACTTTTTGTAATAATAAGAGATTACTTTTATAATTATAAAGAGTAATTTTTAGTGAAACTAGGGGTTATTTTTTTCTGCAACTAGAATTATAAAAGCCATACATTAAACATCTTGTATTATAAAGATAGCCATAGTTTAATCATTAGCAAAATTCATAAACTTATTTTTTTCTCTCTCCTCCCTCTTTCTCTGCACAAATGTCCAGATTCAAGCAACCATTCATGAATCCTTTTCTTCTCTTCCATCTCACTCCTCACTAACAATCACCACCAAGCACCTTTTTCTTCACAAAACTCGATTCAACCCAACAAATAACAATGGAGGAAAAATTACTGATTGTGTCTATTTCTTAGCCTCTCCTTTCACATGCAAGAAGGTCCTTTTTTTTTTACTTCCCTTTTCAAATTCTTTCCCAAATTCATACCTTTTTTTTATTTCTTTTCTAGTTTACTTTCAATTCTCTTTCGTTCATCATTTTTCCCCCTTTTCTTTGTGTTTCTTTGATTGCGGAAGTTTGATTTGTTATTGTACGACTTTATTCTGTTATTCAAGTTTTTTTGTGTGTTATTGTACGCCATTAAAATGAAGAGTTTTTTGAAAGAAGAAACTGAGGAGAGAGAAAATGGAAAATGGTGAGAGAGGGGAAGGAGGAAGGAGGATCGAAGAGGAATTGGGGTGGGAGGAGAGAGAAAATAAATCCGACATTACTGTTTTACAGGAAGCTTTCTCTATCTATCTCTATCTCTTTAATGGCGGACGGATTCAGTGATGTGTACAACTTTTTGAGTTGATCTTCTTCGAAGGTTTATGTTGTTTTGTTTTTTGTTTTTTTATGGAAGAGTGAAGGAGGAAGATGGGGAACACACGCACTCCCTTTGTTTGACAGTGACGCGCCAGCCACACGGTTTCCTTTCCGTGTGGCGTGTTGCACAAAAAACGGACTGATAAAAGAAAGGACATGATCATCATTGCAACATTTCGGTCTGAATCATGCAACGTCACGTGATAAAAATATGGTCAATTCATCAATTTGACAAAACCATTCATTCAAAGAACAGAAGTTACAGAATGATACACGTGTTGCTCCAGAAAATCGATCAAAGTTACTCCTGAAGCGTTCCGTTTTTGAGTTTAAAAGTTAATTGGGCTCATGTAGTCATGTTTAATGGTAATGCTAATGCTAATGCAGATCACTCCGGTAGTACTGTTCCTGTGTTCCATAATATACTTCATCTGGACTTAATTCTAGTCCGATTCAGTTCATTTCCATTTGATTCAGTTTACTTAGTTTGGTTAATTTTGTTTAGCTAGTTATTTTCCTCATAATTTCAGTTTATTTCTGTCCAATTCACTTTTGCTTCATTTCGTTTAATATTAGTTCAATTTAATTTAGTCCAGTTCAATTTAATTCAATTAACTTCAATATAAAATAAAGAATACAATATTACCATGTTCTTAATAAATGTATCATATTGACTGAGAGCATTTGTTGATGTACAAGTATGATTATCAATATTTTAAATTATACTCCCTCATGTCTTTATTAGTTTGCCTGTTTCTTTTGCATAAAGTTTTAAGAAAAGCAATGTTGTGGGATATAGAAATAAAGAAAAACTATTATTTTATGCTAAAGTTGAATGTATGTGTGATGGAAAGTTAGTGGTCCCATTTCAAAAACAAAAATAAAAGAAATGAGTAAACTAATAAGGGATATCCCAAAAAAATACGATAAATTAATAAAGATCGAAGGTAGTATATTTAGATTCTTTTTTTGAATAATAAACATTGAGATTATAAGAACTAAAATGATGTCAATTATCTTAAATATGGTCAAATCTATATCTATACAAATATATTAAATGGCGTGCGAAAGAAAGCCTATGTGCCACGTGACACTCTTCTCAAATTTCTAACGCAAATACTTTATGTCTATGTGGACTCCTCATTTTTTTTAAAAAATGTGTAAGTGTAAGGTATCGAATACATGACCTTTGAATGATAATTAAGAGCTTAACCATCAATACACTATGACTTTGTTGTCTAATGTTTTAAATAAAACATGATAAAGACTTGTAACAATTATACTTAACTAAATAGACTTAAACAAGTATATACATCTATAGCACACTAATTCCGTAACTTACAAGAGAATATGATGTCATATCCTCTTACCACAATTCCTTTTAAGGTATTGTTTTCAAATTCAAACCATTCATTTTTTTACTTATCACATCTTGAAGTGAATTTTTCAATTTTTTAATTGACATAAAAATACGAAAAAGTAGCAAAATAAATTATGAAATTTAAAAATAATAAAATATTTGTTTATTATAACTGACCTGAGGCATCGTCTGGAGAACAAAAACTAGTAAATCTATTAAAAGGTGTTCTTAAATACGGACGATGCCACTTGGCGCTCTTTCTAAGGACGTTTTGCTTCATATAATCCATTTATAATAAAAAATAGTAGAAATTGCATAGTATAGATTTTGCTCCCGCGACCTCAAGTTCATATACTAAGTTATTAACCACTAGAATAAGTGGCATTTTGTATTATCATTTTAAAGTACAACATTAATAAACGAAAAATTTTCCGGTGTATAATACGAGCCTAATAACTAGTTTTATATTTTTTTTTTTTTGAGGGGAACCCCAAGAGGGAGATCATATTATATCATTCATAGCCAAAGACATAACATCAACCGGAATATCATCCACCCAAACACGTTTGCCAATCTCCCAAGGTTGGAGATGAGCCAACATATGAGCAACATTATTACCGGAACGTTTCACAAAAGACCAAACAACAAAATCAAAACAAACAACCAAATCTAAAATGTCTTCTATAATTAAATGAAACTCACTAGATCCCCTCTACCCTTTCTTAAAGCTTGTATCGCTAGAAGGCTATCACTCTCCACCTCCAAGTGACGGTAGCCTAACTCCTTCGCGCAGTTTAGACCATGATAAATCGCCTTTGCCCACGCGGCTCCCAAGCGACCTCGAATTGAAACGCACCAGCAGCTAGTACATCACCCTTCTCATCACGGAACACCGCACCTAACCCGCACCACCAACCCCAATTTGGCCCGCATCAATATTGAGCTTCACGGTTCCAGCGCTGGGCTTGGCCCATTCAGTTGCGTGGGGGCAGCAGCAGCTCCTCCTTGTGGCGAGTTTGGCTAATTTCCAAGGCTTCTTTACATATCTTCTGTGCATATTGCCATGTGGCCATAGGATAGCCCCCCTCACCTTCCATTAACATCTTGCATCTAGCCCCCCAAATCGCCCAAGATAGAGTCACCAACTCGCACATCGCCTCCCCTTCCGACTTTTCGAAACAACCTTCCCACCAGTCACCCACATACATGCCCACGTCTCGCTCCCTAATGTCGAAATCACTAAGTCTCCAAACCTCCTGTGCGAAAGAGCAGTAGTATAGTGCATGAACTACAGATTCATCGCCTTGCCCACACACGCTACAAATCTTTTCCCTGCTAGGAACACGACGGTTCAGAGCTAAGTTTGTGGGGAGGGTGTTTGAGAGAGCCCTCCACGCAAAAATTTTAACCCGGGGCAGCACTTGCAAACTCCATATTTTCTTCCAAACCATCGAAGGAGACGAAGTAGAGGCTTCAATAGCTTGTTCCGAGTCCCCCCAAATAGCTTTGTATGCAGATCTCACCGAATAAACTCCATCCTTTTCAAGGTCCCAACACATAACATCCTCCGGAAGACGGGAACTTATTGGGATACTCATTACTCGTTCCACCTCAAAAGGTAGAAAAAGTTGTGATAATAAACTTCTATTCCAATTCTTATAAATAGGATGAATTAAATCCCCCACCATAGTATTAGGATTCGAATTCCCTCGCGGAGAAATAATTTTGCGAGACTGCGTACCTGGAATCCATTCATCATGCCAAACTCGGATTTTTTCACCATCACCAACCCTCCACCTAACTCCTCTTCTCAACACCCACCTCGCTTCCCAAATACCACGCCAAGTATAACTCGGATTCGACCCCAGCTCAGCATCCATAAAAGAGGAATGGGGATAATACTTCGCCTTTAGAACTTGTTCAATCAAACTCCCCTTATGAGTCGCAAGACGCCATGCCTGTTTTCCCAATAGAGCCCAGTTGAACAGTTTCATATCTCGGAATCCCAAACCACCTTCCCCTTTTGATTTACATAGTTTCTTCCAAGCAACCCAGTGGATCTTCCTTTCACCATTTTTTTGCCCCCACCAGAATTGAGCTATCAAAGATCGTATCTCATCACAAAAAGAAGAGGGAAACTTAAACACACTCATCGCGTAGGTAGGAAGAGATTGGGCCACTGCCTTTATCATAACCTCCCTACCAGCTTTTGAAAGAATCATTTCATTCCACCCTTGAAGCTTTTTCCATAATTTTTCTTTGACACCTTTTGTAATGACTTTTTTCGAACGGCCAACTGTAGTAGGTAAGCCAAGGTATCTATCATGCACCTCAACCACTCTAACACCCAATTTCTGCTCAATTTCACCCCTCCTTGAATCTCTGACGCCTTTGCTGAACGAAAGAGTTGTTTTATCAAAATTTACCTTTTGACCCGAGGATAACTCATACACCCGTAGGGCTTCCTGAATAGCCTCTGCATCATGAATGGTAGCTCTAGAGAAAATCACACAATCATCAGCAAACAGTAAATGATTAACAGAAGGAGCGGTGGGGGCCACCTTGATACCTCTCAGAGAATTATTCTCCTCCGCTTTCCTAAGCAAATGGGAGAACACTTCAGCACACAAGATGAACAAATATGGCGATAGGGGGTCCCCTTGTCTGAGACCTCTGTTAGGAGAGAATTCCTCCGAAGGTCGGTCATTAATAAGAACTGAGAAGGTCACAGAACGGACACAATCTATAACCCTGTTGCACCAGTCAACCGCAAAACCAAATTTTTTCAGCACCTCATCCAAAAAATCCCATTCAATACGATCATATGCTTTAGACATATCCAGTTTCAGAGCCATATGCCCCTCTACATGTTGCGAGTTTTTCATATGATGAAACAACTCAAAAGCCACCAGAATGTTATCTGTTATCAGACGCCCCGGAACAAAAGCACTCTGATTAACAGTAACAATTTTATCAAGGAAAACTTTGAGTCGATTAGCAAGCACCTTTGACACCAATTTATAGACGACATTACAGAGAGAAATAGGGCGGAAATCAGACATACAATCAGCTTTGCTTTTTTTCGGGATCAGAACAATGAAAGTTTTGTTCAAATGACTAGGAATCTTAGCTCCACGCAAAATATCAAGAACTGCATCAGTAACAGACTTACCAACAATGTGCCAGTATGTCTGAAAGAACATAGGACACATACCATCAGGGCCAGGAGCCTTGATTGGATGCATCTGGCTAAGAGCTATACGAACCTCCTCTTCATTATACTCCGCTCTCAGAATGTTGTTCATCTCTATAGAAACCCGACTCTGAAAATCTGCAAGGGCCTGTGAAATCAATGAAGGGTTCTCCGAAGTGAACATTTTGCGAAAATAGTGCACTGCAAGCTTTCCCACACTCTCATCCCCCTCGTGCTCAACACCCGCATCATCTTTGAGACTAGTTATGCGATTCTTCTTCTTCCTCTCTGAAGCTCTCTGGTGGAAAAATTTAGTATTACGATCACCATCCGCTAACCATAAAGCACGTGAACGCTGCTGCCAGTACCGCTCCTCATGTTGGGACAAAATCTCGATCTCATGGAGCAACCCACGCCTACTCTCCAACTGGCTTGCCGAGAGTTGAGCACCATTAAGCTTCTTTAATTTCTTGCGCTTCTTCTTTAATTCTCGGAAGATGGGCCCAAACTTCTCCCCACTCCACTTCTTCAAATTCGCCGCACATGCCTCCACCTTAGTCTCCAAGTTCGCCCCATACAACCACGCTCCCGCAATGACCTCCTCAGACTCTGCTTCGCTAGCCCAGATTTGCTCAAAACGAAAAGGTTTACCACCCAGCTGTTGCACACTATCGCGTCTCCACAAGGTGAGTTTAATCGGGGCATGGTCCGACCATTCTCGATCCAAATTCCATAGATGAGCATCCAAAAATAAATTCGACCAACTAGTAGTGACAAGAGCCCTATCAAGCCTGCATTGAACATTATCCTGAAACTAGTTTTATATTTTAAATAGTGTAAAAGTAATATGATGCGTTTAATAAGAAAATGGGGAAATAGTAGGCAGCACTATTAATTAATTGGATTTCAATCACGTAAATTTATCTGAGTTTGTCAAAGGATATTGTTATTGTTAAAAAAACATGTATAATAAACCTTAAATGAATTTGTTAAATAATTTTTTCGACCTTTTTAAAAACTTGAATGTACATCAGTACATGTACCAATTATCTTCAAACTCGTACTTCCTCGTTTTTGGTTTACCATTTTTATATTTGACATTATTTACATATATACTTCATAGTTCATGTTGACCATCTTGAATCAGTTATTTGTAAGAAAAATTATAGGTGCTATGGGTAGGGGAGTAAATTGGATTGACTAAATCGGAGTTTGCCAAAATAGAATCCATTCTATAGTTTTTTGGACTCGAGAAATCGTATCCAATTTTTTTTAAATTTTTTTTTTGAGTTCAATCCAGTCCAAATCATTTTTCCAAAGTTCAAATCTAGTCCAGTCCGATCCAAATTTATACTAATTTTTCTCTCAATTTCGGCTAAAACGTTTTCTCATAATTGAAATTTGAAAAATTAAACACGTTATTGCAAGCTTAATTTTGAAGAAAAATGTAGTAGGGATAAATTAAAACCAATAACACCACAAAAGTAATTAATTATATATGTCCATCCAAAACAGATAAGAGCTGCCAAAATTTCATCATACACCCGGAGTGTATTGTCAGCATGATATACTATTCAAGACTATTTTTTTTGTCATTACTCATTTGAAATCATCCAAATGAATGAAATGTACAAAAAAAGGAGAGTTCCAAATGAGCAAATAAGCACAGATTAGTTCTGGGTATACCATGCACATGGTACTCTCGAGTGCATGATGAATGAACTAAATCAAGGAGCCAAATGTCCAAATTGTTAGTGCCGATGAAAGTCCAAAACTTGAAAAAAAATCAAAGAAAGAAGGAATTGCTAGATAGAATATCTCTAATTCATTAAAACTAATCATGAAAATATCTTAATTTCTGCAATTTCGCTATTTTTTTCCATATTGGAATATTTTTAGAGAGAAAATAATTTATTTTAGAAATATAATTTTAGAGAGAAAATAATCTATCATAGATAAAAAAAAATTTATTTCAGAAATCAGTGCAGATTGTCTAGAAAAAAAAGTTTAACCGAAATTATATATATGTGTGTGTGTGCGTGTGCGTGTGTGTGTACATACATACATACATACATACATACATACATACATACATACATACATACATACATACATACATACATACATACATACATACATACATACATACATACATACATACATATATATATATATATATATATATATATATATATATATCCTAAATAGTAGACACAGGTAACAAAGAAAAGAATACTAAAGATTTGAGCCATATAATTTCTCAAGTTTGCCACAAGGTACTTATTAGATCTAATAGAATGATTTTGCTGTATCCAGACTAATACCAATCCAACCCATTTCATGAATAAAATGTGACCAATTAACCAACCAACAAAACTACTTGTTACAAATATATACATGTATATGTATATATGTATATGTACATATATATATATATATATATATATATATATATATATATATATATATATATATATATATATATATATATATATATATATATATATATATATATATGTATGTATATAGAAATGAGTTCATGTGAGAATGGTATTTTATATGAGAAGTGAGAACAAATATGAGCCTTTAGATAATGGCTTATTAACAGCCTAGATTAAAAGATAGAAGTTCAATGAAAATTGCCGAAACCTTAGTGGTTTGTCACGCATTGAACTTTTGCTGAACATTCTCCCTCCTCTTTTCTCTCTGCTCTCTCCTAATGCACACCTTCCAACTTAAATATCTTTAATTATATATTGGTAAAAATTATAATGATTGAATATTAATAATGTACTAATTGAGATGAATCAAACAGCAAGATCCCATATGACTATATTTTTTCTTCTTATACATTAAAAAGAATTGAGAAGATTCTCTCTAATATGAATAGTATCAAAATTCTAAGTAAGAACAATAAAAAAACGAGTTTGTCTTGTAAGATACCATCTATTTTTAAATTAAAATTAGACGATGGTAAATCCAATATTAAAAAGAGAATTAGTCCAATAGTGATTAGGTTAATTTCTTTTGGTGATTAGTTTAATTCATTTAGTGACTAGGTCTACTTTTATATCAAAATTAGACCGTCTCTTTTAATAATTTTTATAAAAAAACAGAGGGGGTACTTGATTAAGAGTTATAGGAAGATATTAATGTGGTTAAGCATTATGACATGGAAGAATTGATGTGATTATAAAATTGTATATTTAGACTTACATAATACTCGTTTAAGAGTTATAGGAAGTAGCAATTAAAGTTATGGCAACATGTTTATAGATCAGAGTTATGAGATCACTTATTTAGAGTTACAAGAAGTAGTAATTAGAATAGTGGCAAAACTTCTTTAGAGTTGTAGAATATACTTGGCAGAGTTACATCAGATCTTGTTTAGAGTTATATGCAATAGTAATTAGAGTTATACAAACACTTGTTTAGAGTTATAGATAGTAATAATTAATTTTATTGAAATAATTGTTTGGAGTTATAACAAGTAGTAACTAGAGTTGCAGCTACACTTGTTTAGAGTTGTAGCAAAATACCTATTAAAGTTATGCCATCTCTTCTTTAAAAATTATAGGAAAGGGTAATTATAGCTATGAGTACACTACTTTTTTAGTATTTTAGAAAATTGTAATTAGAGTTACAACAACACTTATTTATAGTTATAGAAAATACTAATTAGAGTTACAAATAAGAAGGTTTTGTATAAAGTTATAGGAAATAGTAATTAGAATTATGAAAACATTTCTTTAGAGTTGTAGAAAATAAAACTAAAGTTATAGCAACAATTCTTTAGAGTTATATGCAATAGTAATTAGAGTTGCAACAAGATTTGTGTAGAGTTATATTATATACAGGAAAATTAATATTAAGAAAACTTCTTTAGAGTTGTAGAAAATAAAATGCTTGTTTAGAGTTAATTACAGTTATAACCATTTGATTAGCATACTTGATTATGTGGCTTATTTAATGTAATGCATAACTAGTTTAACTTCAAATGCTTGTTTAGAGTTATATATCAATATTTGTCTTAGAAATTAGCAATATTTGTTATAGTTATGCCAAATCTTTTGTTGGATTTATAGGACCTAGTGATACAAACACTCTCTTTGTCATAATAGAGAAGTCTTTTGATACCTTACTGTACAAAGTAATTAGCGCCTACTTCACGAAATCCACCATGCTCGATAAGTTTCCTTATGGTGTAACATAAGATAGATACAAACATGTGATGATTTGGTGACTGAGAAGTGCGAGGATCTGAAATATATTCTTGCTCTGTTAAATGTGATGAGAAAATAGCTTGATTTTTAATCTCCTCGGAATCGCCGGTGAAAATTGATGATGATTGTTAGAGAACGAGAGGAGAGAGAAATGAGAGTGTTTTGGGGGAGATGGGATGTGAGAGATATTTCGCGGATTTTTTCTCAACTTCTCCACTTAATAATCTCGACCATTAAATGCACCTGGATCTAACGGCTAGGATTTGTTCTCATTTCTCATCTAAATAGCTTTCTCACGTGATATATATATATATGTATATATATATATATATATATATAGAAGTGAGTTCATATGAGAATGCCTACTTACATGAGAAATGAGAATGAATTTTACACGCTATAACTCTTATGAATAAGTGATGTAACTCTAATGAAAAAGTGATGTAACTCCAAAAAAAAAAGTATATTAGAAACAAAAATTCAAAATTCAAACTTTTTTTTTGGCTCCAAATTTTGTTAGGTGGGTATAACTCTAATGAACAAGTGTTGTAACTCTAATTCAATCGTGTGGTTGAGATTCATTCTCATTTCTCATGTAAGGAGCATTCTCATGTGATCTTGCCCCTATATATATATATATGTATATATATATATGTATGTATATATGTATATATATATATGTATGTATATATGTATATATATATATATGTATGTATATATATATGTATGTATATATGTATATATATATATGTATGTATATATATATGTATGTATATATGTATATATATATATGTATGTATATATATATGTATGTATATATGTATATATATATATGTATGTATATATGTATATATATATATGTATGTATATATATATGTATATGTATATATATATGTATATGTATATATATATATATATATAAACATATATACATACATATATATAAACATATATATATATACATATATACATACATATATATATATACATATATACATATATATATATATATATATATATACATGGCCGGTGAATGAGCTGTGCAAACAGACCCATTGCACAGGACTCCCAAGTCAATAGGGCCCCAAAATCAGTTTATAATTATATTGTTGTGATAGAATAGCAAAGGTTTATGTTGTAGCACATTGGTACTACCTTATAATGATTCCTTGTCTTTGTATTTAGTCAAGGGTTCAAATCCTACAAGCTAGCTTTTGAGCCCCTTTTTTTTTCCTCTTTTATTTATATACAATCAAACTAATAAAAGCAAGTATGCTTTTCTCAAAAAAAAAAAAAATCAAGTATCATTTTCGTGGAAAATTACCAACTCTAGAAATTTATCTTTTTTTTTTTACCAAATTAACTCTTAATGTTTTTCATTTTTTACATTCAAGTTTTAAATAATGACATAGATTTCTCGTTCTTAGGTAGTATTAGTTTATTCTCAACTATGAATTTTGTCGTTTGAAATAACAAATATGACATTATATGCCTCGTATGTATTTTCACATATGTCGTAGTTATATATTCTAAAAATTTTGGGGCCTAAATTTAAAATTAACACAGGGCCCCTGAATTGTTTAAGACAGCCCTATATATATATATATATATATATATATATATATATATATATATAATATATATATATATTATATATATATATATATATATATATATATATATATATACATACATATAAATTGAAAGAAAATTTATTAATCACGCACACGTGCTTTGGACTAGGGACAAAAGGTATTATTATTTCATGTTATTAAATAGGAAGAAAATTCGCTGAAAAAAATGAAGAAAAATACTCCTGCATATGAAAAGTTGCCTTGTAATGTATGATTATGGTCTTATGGATAGCGTGTTAATGAAAAGTGGGAACTTTGTAGTCCATTTTAGGCTATGTTCAGTTCACCTTATTTTTGCTTATTTCAGATCTAATCAGATCAGATCAGATCAGATCAGATCAGAAAAAATAAGTTCAGATCAGATCAGATCAGAAAAAATAAGTTCAGATCAGATCAGATCAGATCATATCAGATCAGACCAGATCAGATCAGATCAGTTCAGATCAGTTCAGATCATATCATGCTTATATTTAAAAACTTATTATTATTAAATATCTTTCACTACATATTAATAAAAATTATAATAATTGAATATTAATAAAGTACTCATTGAGACGAATCAAACAAGACCCCACATGACTATATTTTTTCTTATATATTGAGAAAAATCTAAAAGATTATCTCTTAGCTTATTGTGAATAGTGTCAAGATTCTAAGTGACAAAGATAAAAAAAATACAAAGGGGGTATTATTATTTACTATTACATTTGTTCAAAAGAATTATTATTATTGTTGTTGTTGTACTTATTAATTATTAATATTGGTAATTATTATTAATCTTATTGTTACCATTATAAATGTCATTATTATTATTATATTAAGTTATTTTGTTGTTATTAAATAATAGAAAATTAAAAGCCACGTGTTAAGAACATAAGATTGACGCAAAAATAAGAAATATATAAAATATGATATCTCAAATTCATGATAACGAAACTACTATGTTCGGATTACATTTCAAAATAATAAGTGCTCTTATAAAATAATGACTTGAGTTATATAATTATTTTTAGTAATAATAATAATTATGATTATAATTATTATTGTTGTTCTTATAATAATGATAATAATAATTATTATTATTAATAATAAAAGTTGTATAAAAGTTGTAATAGAAATAAAATGATAATAATAGTAACACTATAACGAATATCTTATAATGTATTGCATAATAATGATTTATAAAGTAATTATATAATAGTAATAATAAAGTTTCAACCCTACTAAAAACTCCCTTGGAAAAAAGGGCACCCTCTCTACTGCGATTTCCGTCGATAGTGCTCGCTCACCTTGGAGGTGCGCCTCCGTTGCGGCGGCCTTATACCTTAGCCATGGCTGAGGAACTCACATCAATCTGTTCTAGACTACGGTTAGATGACGAAGAAGAAAAGGTTTTAGACCTGGAGATCTTGAACCCTAATTGCGATGGTGATAAAATTTCGCTCCTCTTGCTTGGCCGAATTTTGACTGAGCGAACATATAATATCGAAGCCTTCAAACGCACGATTACAAATGTTTGGTGTTTGTCGCATGGGGTTGCTATTAGGGTTTTAAGCCCTAATTTATACGCTTTCCAATTCTTTCATTGGAAAGATCTTAAGAAGGTTATGGACGGACGTCCATGGTGCTTTGATAACATGCTTCTCCTTCTGAAGGAGGCTGACGGAGAGGAGCAGCCAGATAATGTTAAAATTACTAAATCGCCGTTTTGGGTTCGCATAAAAAACTTACCTTTTAATTATCGTTCTGATGAAATAATACGTGCTCTGGTTGGTAATATGGGAGAAATTTTGGAGCTTGAGGAGGATGTACTAGGGATTGGAAGATACCGGCGAGTTCGAGTTATGATGGACGTTACTAAGCCAATAAGGAGGTTTAGGAGGCTAAAGGATAGAAACGGCAAGGAGTTCCAGGTTGATTTCGCTTACGAGCGCCTCCCCTTCTTCTGTTTTGCTTGTGGGATAATGGGGCACTCGGAGAGGGACTGTCAGGTGGTGGCTGAGGAGGACAAACAAGAAGGACTGGGGTGGAGTTTGGGGTTGAAGGCGACTCCACGGAAAGGGAGGTCGAAAGAATTGGAGGAGGAGCGACGTCTTCGGTCTGCCAAAAAAATTATTTTTGTGGAAGAAAAAGGTGCAAAACAGAAGGCTTTATCATCTGAGGAGGAGCAACAGCATGCAGGGGTCCTTGAATTAGAACCTAGGGCAGCGTGCGAAAGTGCTTCCTTGGTTGTTGGAGAGCACAGTCATCAAGAGGGGGCATCTTTACAGCAACATCATCATGAGTTTATCCCCTTTGACCCACCTTTTCCTTCTAAAGGTATAATTAATGCTATTACTTTACAAGACTATAATGAGCCACCTGCCCCCATTGCCATCAATTCCTTTATTTTTTCTGCTGCTAAAGCCACTTCTGCTGTTGATCATTGTGACTCTAATACTGCTAAAAAATTGATCACAAAAAAATCTCGTGCTAATAAATGGAAACGAGTCAACCGAGATGAATTAATTGATAAAGGTGATTTGGTGAACATGGAGACAGATGACTATATTGCTGTTAACAAAAGATTGTATGACTCTGATTTTGTGGAGGAGGATAATGGTTCAGGTGCTATGAAGCGCTCTAAGCTAAGCACTGAACATGATTTGGCTTCCATTGTTCTGGCGGAGGTTGGCGAGCCCCAACCCCGCCTCTCATTATGAGTACCTTGTGTTGGAACTGCCGGGGGATGGGCAACCCCCGGTCAGTTCGTCAACTCCGACGATGGAGTACTGCCTATGGACCTGATATCATTTTTTTATCCGAAACTATGATTTGTAAAAATGTTGCGGAAGCTCTGAAGGATAAACTGGGTTATAAGAATGCTTTTGGGGTGTCGAGTAATGGAAGAGCAGGGGGTTTGTGTTTGTTTTGGAAGGAGGACATTGATTTTTCGCTGGTTTCTTTTTCGAGTCATCATATTTGTGGAGATGTAGGTGTAGGCGAAAATTGCTGGCGGTTTGTAGGGCTCTATGGGTGGCCTAAGGAGGAGGAGAAGTATAAAACATGGGAGCTCATTCGCCACCTATGTGGCAGCACTTCGTTACCACTGCTCATTGGAGGCGATTTTAACGAGATTCTGAGTCATGAGGAGAAATCTGGAGGAGCTGATCGTCCTCGTCGTGAGATGGATGCTTTTAGAGGGGTGCTTGATGATTGTTCCCTTCGTGACTTGGGTTATGCAGGGTCTTGGTACACTTGGGAGCGTGGTCTTACTCTTACTACTAGAATTAGGGAAAGACTTGATCGATTTGTGGGAAATATGGCATGGTCGGCTCTCTTCCCTTCTATGGGTGTCGAACATCTCTTTCGATATAAGTCAGATCACTCCCCTATTGTTACTCGTCCCATCCCGAGAGTGACTCATGGCCGGAAAAAGCGGGGCTTCCGCTTCGAAACATGCTGGCTACTGGATTCTGATTGTGAGGCCGAGGTTAAGATGGCGTGGGAGGAGTCTGAAGGTGAAATGGTTACTAGGCGGATTGCTCGAGTGGGTCACAAGCTAGCTACCTGGAGTGCTACTCATTTTCATCAACTCGGTAACCAAATAAAGAAGTTGGAGAAAGCTCTTAGTGTGGCACAACAACAAGATGTTACGGAGGCTAGCTGCAGGGAGTGTGCGGTCATAGAGAAAAAGCTGGATGATTTGCACGAAAAACATGAAGCCTACTGGTATTTGCGGTCTAGAGTAGCGGAAGTCAAAGATGGGGACAAGAATACTCAATATTTTCACCATAAAGCTTCTCAGAGAAAGAAACGTAATTATGTGAAAGGGCTACAGAATGTTGATGGTGTCTGGTGTTCGGATAACGAGGAGATTGAGAATATTTTTACTAACTATTTTAGTAACATTTTTAATTCTTGTAATCCCTCTGATATTAATCTACAGAATGTTTTGCAGTACATTGACCCTATTATTTCTGATACCTGTAATCATGCTTTGTTGAGACCTTACACCAAGGAAGAAATTTATACTGCTCTCTCTCAGATGCATCCGTGCAAGGCTCCTGGACCTGACGGAATGCACGCGATTTTTTACCAGCGGTTCTGGCACATAATTGGGGATGAGGTTTCGGCTTTTCTTTGCAATGTTCTTCATGGGCACTCTTTTCCTGCTGATCTGAATTGCACGAATATAGCACTCATTCCGAAAGTCAAAGAGCCGAAGCTTGCTGCGGAATTCCGGCCTATTGCCCTCTGCAATGTTTTATACAAGTTGATATCCAAGGCTCTTGTTCTGCGCTTGAAAGAGTTTCTACCGTCCATCGTTACCGAAAATCAAAGTGCATTTGTGCCAGGTCGCTTGATTACTGACAATGCACTTATTGCTCTGGAGATGTTTCATTCAATGAAGCACCGTAACCGCAGTCGGAAGGGCACTATTGCAATGAAATTGGATATGAGCAAAGCCTATGACCGAGTTGAATGGGGCTTTCTTCGGAAAATGCTGCTTACTATGGGGTTTGATGGTAGATGGGTGAATTTAGTCATGTGCTGTGTTTCTTCGGTTTCTTACTCCTTCATTATAAATGGTGGTGTCTGTGGATCGGTTATACCTACTAGAGGGCTCCGTCAAGGTGACCCACTCTCTCCTTATCTTTTTATTCTGGTAGCTGATGTATTTTCTAAGATGATTCAGAAGAAAGTGCAGATGAAGCAGATTCATGGTGCTAAGGCCAGTCGCAGTGGGCCGGAAATTTCCCATCTTCTTTTTGCGGATGATAGTCTTCTCTTTACAAGAGCCACCCGTCAGGAATGCACAGAAATAGTTGATATTCTCAACAAATATGAAATGGCATCCGGGCAGAAAATTAATTATGATAAGTCGGAGGTCTCTTTCAGTAAAGGTGTAGATGGTGAGCAAAAAGTTGCTCTTATGGGAATCTTGCGAATGCGACAGGTTGATAAGCATGAGAAATACCTTGGTATCCCCTCATTGCAGGAAGATCAAAGAAAGTTATCTTTGACTCGCTTCTTGATAGAATTTGGAAGAAACTCCAAGGGTGGAAGGAGAAATTATTATCCAGAGCTGGAAAGGAAGTGTTATTGAAAGCAGTCATCCAAGCGATACCTACCTATCTGATGGGAGTTTATAAATTTCCTACTGTGATCATCCAGAAAATCCAAGCAGCAATGGCGAGGTTTTGGTGGGGCCAGTTCTGCTGCGAAACGGAAAATTCACTGGAAAAACTGGGAAACGATGTGTACTTTGAAATGCCTTGGAGGTATGGGTTTTAAAGATCTTGCGGTTTTCAATGATGCGCTACTTGGACGGCAGGCTTGGCGCCTTCTTACTGCCCCTGATTCTCTTTTAGGCAGAGTTATGAAGGCAAAATATTTTCCATCTTGTGATTTTCTCGAGGCTTCTCTTGGTTATTCCTGCAGTTATTCGTGGCGTAGTATCTGGAGTGCAAAAGCGTTAGTTAAAGAAGGCTTGATATGGAGAGTTGGGAATGGTGTTGATATCAACATTTGGGAGGCACCATGGGTTGGAGATGAGAGTGGCAAATTCATTAGCTCACCTCGCCGAAATGAGCTTATGATGGTTAATGAACTTATTGATCCCTCGAGTATGGAGTGGCGAATTGATATTATTGAGGAGGTTTTCAATGATCGAGACAAAAAATGCATCCTTGCAATTCCTTTATGCCCATCTCCTTCTCAAGATGTGTTGACATGGGCTTTATCTAAGTATGGCATTTATTCTGTGAAGACGGCCTACATGCTCGGGAAAGGATGTAACCTGGAAAATTTTCATAACGCCTGGGTTGAGTTATGGAGTCTTGAAGTGAGTCCCAAAGTTCGTCATTTTTTATGGAAAATGTGCACGGCCATTCTTCCGACTCGAGGCCTATTGTTTCAACGCCACCTCATTGACACGATGGCTTGCCCTTGGGATTGTGGTGAGGCCGAAACTGACCGCCACGCTATACTTTACTGTCCGCGGTTTGATGAAATCTGGGAAGAAAGTGGATGTTCTCCCATGCGAGATGATAATGGGTGTACAACCATCTGTGACCTTGTCGAGAAATGGAAATCGCTGGATAAAAAGATGCGAATTAAGGGTGCCTTTCTTATGTGGTGCATTTGGGGAGAACGGAACAATAAAATTTTCGAAGGAAAAACCACTCCAAACAACTTGCTGTTAGAAAGGGCGTTGCGTTTGGCCGAAGAATATGGTAAATATTCTGCAGACATTTACCACCGTGGGGGAGCTACTACTCCGAGTGCTCGTATTTGGCAACCTCCGCCAGCGCCCAGTTGGAAGATCAACGTTGATGCCTCCCTAGCAGTGGAAGGTTGGGTGGGCATGGGAGTAATAGCCCGAGATCATGAAGGCACTGTTCGTTTTGCAGCCTCGCGACGTGTGCGAGCTTACTGGACGCCTGAAATAGCAGAGGCCAAAGCCATTGAGATGGGGGTGCGCTTGGGGAAACGTTTTGGCTTGAATCAAGTGGTGGTTGAATCTGATTGTCAGACTATCATAAATCGTCTTCGGAAGACATCAGTTTTTCTCTCGGATTTGGACAATGTATTGTCGAATATTATATCCTCTAGCATTTGTTTTCAATCCCTAATTTGGTCCCATGTAAAACGAGAGGGCAACTTTGTCGCTCATCATTTAGCTAAGCTAGTTCCTTTTGGTGTTGAACAAATTTGGGAGAACCACTATCCACGTGAAGTGGCTCCTTATATTCTTACGGACATTTTGTCCCTTGATTAATCTAGCTTATGCTTTTCCCCTCAAAAAAAAAAATATAATAGTAATAATATATATTTATAAAAGATAAGATCTTGTTGAAAAAATAAGTTCAGATCAGATCAGATCAGATCAGAAAAAATAAGTTCAGATCAGATCAGAAAAAATAAGTTCAGATCAGATCAGATCAGAAAAAATAAGTTCAGATCAGATCAGATCAGATAAGTTCAGATCAGAAAATTTCAGGTGAACTGAACATAGCCTTAGCTTAGAAGTTAGGGAAAGGAAGTAAGACTCTTGACCACTTAAAAGGAGATTTTCAAAGAACAGTCCGTTTTTTGTGCAACACGCCACACGGAAAGGAAACCGTGTGGCTGGCGCGTCACTGTCAAACAAAGGGAGTGCGTGTGTTCCCCATCTTCCTCCTTCACTCTTCCATAAAAAAACAAAAAACAAAACAACATAAACCTTCGAAGAAGATCAACTCAAAAAGTTGTACACATCACTGAATCCGTCTGCCATTAAAGAGATAGAGATAGATAGAGAAAGCTTCCTGTAAAACAGTAATGTCGGATTTATTTTCTCTCTCCTCCCACCCCAATTCCTCTTCGATCCTCCTTCCTCCTTCCCCTCACTCACCATTTTCCATTTTCTCTCTCCTCAGTTTCTTCTTTCAAAAAACTCTTCATTTTAATGGCGTACAATAACACACAAAAAAACTTGAATAACAGAATAAAGTCGTACATTAACAAATCAAACTTCCGCAATCAAAGAAACACAAAGAAAAGGGGGAAAAATGATGAACGAAAGAGAATTGAAAGTAAACTAGAGAAGAAATAAAAAAAGGTATGAATTTGGGAAAGAATTTGAAAAGGGAAGTAAAAAAAAAAGGACCTTCTTGCATGTGAAAGGAGAGGCTAAGAAATAGACACAATCAGTAATTTTTCCTCCATTGTTATTTGTTGGGTTGAATCGAGTTTTGTGAAGAAAAAGGTGCTTGGTGGTGATTGTTAGTGAGGAGTGAGATGGAAGAGAAGAAAAGGATTCATGAATGGTTGCTTGAATCTGGACATTTGTGCAGAGAAAGAGGGAGGAAAGAGAAAAAAATAAGTTTATGAATTTTGCTAATGATTAAACTATGGCTATCTTTATAATACAAGATGTTTAATGTATGGCTTTTTTATAATTCTAGTTGCAGAAAAAAATAACCCCTAGTTTCACTAAAAATAACTCTTTATAATTATAAAAGTAATCTCTTATTATTACAAAAAGTAACCTCTAGTTTCAATAAAATTAACCTATTATATTACAAAAAAGTAACTTATACTTTCAGTAAAAGTAACCCCTAGTTATAGTAAAAGTAACCCCCTTACAGTTACAAAAAATAACATATACTTTCAGTAAAAGTAACCCCTTGTTATAGCAAAGTAACCCCTTACAGTTACAAAAAGTAACATATACTTTCAGTAAAAGTAACTCATAGTTATAGTAAAAGTAATCCCTAGTTATAGCAAAAGTAACTAAACTTTCAGTAAAAGTAACCCCTATTTATACTAAAAGTAACCCCTAGCTATAGCAAAAGTAACATATACTTTCAGTAAAAGTAACCCCTATTTATAGTAAAAGTAACCCTTAGTTATAGCAAAAGTAACATATACTTTCAGTAAAAGTAACCCCTATTTATAGTAAAAGTAACCCCTATTTATAAAAAAAAAGTAACCCCTTTATAGTTAGAAAAAGTAACATATACTTTCAGTAAAAGTAACCCCTTATCATTATAAAAAGTAATCCCTAGTGTCAGTAAAATAACCCCTTAATATTTGATAAAGTAATCTCTAATTCACTAAAACACCTTAGCATTGAAAAGCAACGCGTTTTACTTTTTATGAATAAATGAGATTACTTTAAATATATAATGGGGATACTTTTTATGAACTAATTAATGGGTTACTTGTACTTTTCTTATGATTACATTATACAAACATTTCAAGCTATTGTATAATAATTAGAGTTACTTTTGCGAACATATGAGGTTACTCGAACAAATAAATAAGGTTACTCAAACATGTAATTAGGGTTACTTTTGTTAACTAATGAGGTTACTTTTATAAAATAATGGGTCATTTGAAAAATATGATGGTTACTTGTAGTATAAATGGATTACTCGTATGATAAAATAAGGGTACAAATAATAATAGTTACTTATTATGAAGTAATGGGTTCCTCGTATCATAAAATAAGGTTACAAATGATAAGGATTACACGTACATTCAAATACGGTTAGCCGAAAACGGATTCACGCTTGAGTTTTTTTTTAAAGGGGACACGAGCATCATTATAAGGCCTAGTTTGGATTTATTATTAGCTGGCTAAGTCCTTATTTATCAATGTGTTAATGGTAAAATTCTAGAGGAAATAAGATGAGAGAAAAATAGGAAAAAAAATAGGGAAAATAAGAGGAGATAGAAAACGAGTCAAAAAAAATAGGAAAAATGAGAGACACATCAAAGAGAGAGAAAAAAAAGAGTTTTAAAAAAATGAGAGAAAAAGGGGGGTGCGTGAGAGAAGGGAAGGGGAATTAATGGTAAAATTCTAGAGGAAATAAGAAGAGAGAGTCCCCTCAAAAAAAATAAAATAAGAAGAGAGAGAAAATTGGAAAAAAAGGAGAAATAAGAGGAGAGAAAAAATGAGGCAAAAAAATAGGAAAAATTAGAGACACGTCAAAGGAAAAAAAGAGTTTTTAAAAAAACGAGAAAAAAGGAGAGGGGGGGCGTGCATGAGAGAAGGGGAGAGGGGGAGTGAGAGGAAAGGGGGTGGCCACACCATTAGTTGAAGGTGTGGCCCGCCTCATATAAAAGTTTGTGTATTTCTATTTATTCTTTTCCTGCTGAATAAGTCATTTTGGTGCTTAACTGATTATCAAACGACAACGACCACTACCTAGTCAAGATTTTGCCCAAGTTATATTGACATTTTCTTTGGTTCTAAAACGAGTTACTTATCAAGACCTGTAATCTATTATGAACATCTTTTTTAAATTTATATGCGAATGAACGTAGTGATATTCATTTAATCATTTAGCGAGGGAGAGTACTGCATATTTTTTTAGGTAGGTAATATTAATGACCTTATTAAATTGACATCTCTTGTAGATATATTCAACCATATTTACATGTTTGACTTCTTGAAAAGGGATGATGATAATGCAAACCTCGCCTCCAAATAACTTTTAGTGAGATTTGATCCCATGATCTTAAATTTATGAGATCAAAGGCTTATCATTTAGGCCAGGTCTTACTTGATAGGAGAGAGCCAGGCTCGGTCCTGATCTTTTTGGGGCCTAGGCAAAATAATAAATTGGGGCCCTTTTAAAAATTGCGATTTCTAATAGAACAAATTAAAAATATGATAGTACTTCTATTAAAATAAACTCTTAAGCGAATGTAATTTTACCAATAAATTTACCAAAAAGAAAATTTTTCAAGCAAGTCATATATCACACTTAATACATACTAATATAAAAAAAATCATTAAAACGGTTTCTACGAGAATTCAGAGATGTAAAATCTTTAATAATAACATCAACTTCAACGTTTTCCAAATAAATGCATTTTAGGCAACATATTTACACATAAAAAAATAAATCAAACACCCAAATCATATAATCATATTACAAGAAAATTAGAGAAATAGAGAATGAAATGACAACACCTTAATGTACTAAGAAATCTAGCAGGCAGCAACGAATTGCAAAGCCTCGTCAAGTCGGCAACAATTCACCAAAGACCAACCAGACCACCATCAGTAGAGCCGTAGAGGCAGAGGCACATAGCAAACCCAATCCCCAATAAAACTCGCTCGACGCTTCTACAATCTCAACGGCACATTGTTTCCCAAAACCCTTATATTTTTTATTTCAAAATCTCTTAATATCTTCAATTGATTGAGATTAAAACTTATGAGTGCAATTTTCCCCATTTAAATTGTAGAAAATAATTCTCGTTCCCATATTTATGAGAAGGTTAACAACTACATTTTGGAAAATATGAAAATTTCCCACAATTTTAATGGTGGTAAAAGAAAGTTTTGGGAATCAAAAGAAGATTTTAATTGGTTCTTGGAAATAGAGTGAAGAGAGAAAACTGAAGAAGATGAGAAGTTGTTTTGGTGAAGTGTGCTGCTGTTTCTCGGTATTACCCTCACATGTCTGTTTTAGTAATTTTTTTTTTGTTATTATTTTTAAACCTAGAGGATTGGTCCCCTTTTAGACTTGGGCCCTAGGCCATCGCCCCTCTAAACACCCCTCAGGGCCGGGCCTGGAGAGAGCTACACAATGGATGGACTCGCTTAACTACGTCTAGTATCATGTATATAGGATACGTTTGAGCACATAAAGAAACATAGTTGATAAATACTCCTTACGCAAATTCGAAAAAGGTCAAAAATTAACTATGATAAACGTGGATATGATCCCCTTTTTTCTTCAAGTAAGTTAGCTCAATGGCTAGAGTAATACTTATACTTTATTTGATTTTTAAAGATTTTGCAGCAATTTGACTTTTACATTACTAATTCATGTATCAATTATTTTGACCAGCAGTTGGTTTGTAAGAGATTGCATACTTTCAAAATTTAAAATCAGGCACGACTAAGGGTGCGTTCTATTCAACTTATTGGCCCTGAACTTATTGGACCTTATCTGAACTGAACTTATTGAACCTGAACTGAACTTATTGGAACTTATTAAGCCTGATTGGACCTGATTCAATAACTTATTGGACCTGATTGAACCTGATTGGAACTTATTGGATCTTATTGGAACTTATTAGACCTTATTGGCCCTGATTGAAACTTATTAGACCTTATTGGACCTGATTGAAACTTATTAGACCTTATTGGACCTGATTGAAACTTATTTGACCTTATTAGACAAAAACATTGACCATGAATAACATAAATATTACCACTAACGTAAATACTACCCCTCAAACTTTTTTATGGAATAATAATTATTATAATTCGTCCTTTAAAAATTAATGATTATTAATTATCTCTCATGATAATTAATTTAACAAAAAAAAATTACTATTTAGATATTTGCCTATACATAACTTTCATTACTAATATATCTAATAGTCTTGTTTTAATTTTATAAAACACTAGTAGAAAATCAAAAATTGATTAACATTTATTGCTAACAAGTTAAAATTGGCACATATAAAAAATTTTCACTTCACTTTCATTAATGTGAAGGTAAGTAGATAGCATTAAGAATTTCTTCACATGAGTAAGGAAAGAGAAACAAACATGGTGGTGGATATCTTGGCAAAGCAAGGCCTAAGCAGATTAGATGAATTCCTGGCATGGTGCTAATCCTGCCTCTCCATTCAGTGATCTTTACTTCATGAGCTTGGTTATGTATGTCTGCAGTAGTTACTAATTTAAGCTGAGCAAAAGGCAGTGAACTTTCATTGTAAAGGGCCTGATTATGGGCCTGATTCTCCTTTTCCTAATCAATGAAAATAAAACCAACTTATCGAAAAAAAAAAAGTAGATAGCATTAACATTTATTGCTAACAACAACTCCTTCCTTCATTTCTTCAGCTTTCTTCTCCTTTCATTTATGTGAATGTTACTAGAAGAAAGAGAAAAAAAATTGCTCAAAATCACAGTAGCTTCAACTCCTCTCGGATTTCTTCTCACTTCTTCTCCTTTCTTCCTTATGTTTTTTCTTTTTTTTTTGTTTTTCTCCAATACTCCATTAGAGACACAAACACGACTGGTCTTTATTGTTCTTCGTTCTATGGCTCGCTGCATAACATGAAGGCATTCTTCACGTTTTTACTTCTTCGTCGTTCTTCTTCACTGCATAACACGAAGCCATTCTTCGTCCTTCAGTTCTTCACCTGAGCGGCTTGTGAGCCGTCGCGCCCGTGCATTTCAGTTTTCACCACCACTGCCGCCTACTGTCTGGATCTGAGGTATTTTCTTTTATATTTCTGTGATGGTTAATATTAATTGTTAGTGATGCATTTTTAATTGTTAGAGAATTCTAATTGTTCTATGTGTGAATATTAATTGTTGTGAAAGAATTAATTGCAAATTGTGGTTCTTTGTAAATTTGGGTATGATATTGAGATTATTAGTTAATAGAATTCATTAATGGATTGTTATTGAAAGAATTTTTTTTGTGATGGTTAATCATCACAGAAATAAGAATGAGTTAATCATCACAGAAATATGATTTTTTTTGTGATAGTTAATCATCACAGAAATATGAATGAGTTAGTAAAAATATGAATGAGTTGTGATGGCCAAATTATGTGGTTTTTTTGTGATTGTCTTTTGGGAAGGATATGTTACTGAATTTGTTAGTAAAAAGTGAATGAGTTTTTCTTGGATTCGAGCGTATTGTAAAATTATGTTTATGTGCTTATCTGCTTTGGCCATGTGGTGTTTTTACTTTGCTGTATTGTTGATGTTGTTGTGATGGGTTGTGTAACAATGATATTATTAGTATTTAATTTCTAAAATTATATTTAAATGTGTATTGATTTAGCCAACAACAATGCCCCCTAAGGAAAGGACACTTTGGACCCCTAAGACTACCGAAATATTTTTAGATTTGTGCCTTGAAAACAAGAACGGTGGCAATACTAAGTATGATTGGGATACAATTAAAATACGTTTGAATGCACAAACTGGGAAAAATTTCGAGAAAAAGGCTGTAGAGAATTACTATAATGACTGTAGAAACAGATTTAAGGCTTGGTATGAACTGAAGACCAAGTGGACCGGAATCGGGTGGGATGAGAACACTGGATGCCCGACAATTGATCCACATGATGAGAAGTGGAAAGCGTTTGTTCAGGTATATATTAACATGTAGACATATTCTTTTATAATTTATATATCTCGTCTGATTCATATTCACTAATCTTTATGTATTACTATTTCCAGGTTCATAAAGGAAGACCTTTAGCCTTTTTTTAAAAAAACCACTACGATTCGAGAAAAAGATGTTTGAAATCTTTGGGGGAACTTTTTCCACTGGAAGTATGGCTTCGAGTATTAATTCCACGGGGCCAAGCTTATTTGACAAAGGGAAAATGGTTGATGTTGATGAAGGATCGGGAGATTCCGCTGATGGAGAAGTTAATGGGGATAAAGGATATGATGACGACTCTTGTGATGCTAGTAGGTCCCCAAGTAAGAGTTTATCTGGGGAAAAACGTAAAAAGCACTGATAGTAAGAGAACTATAAAGGAAGACCTTGAAACATGTATGGATGTTTTAAGGAAAGACATCCAATTAGGGTCCTCCAAAGCACAATCCATTCCATCATCCTCTTTATATGAAAGATTAATCACAACTTTGCAAGAGATTCCCGAAGTTAAGGTTCATGGAAAAGCTTTCATTATTGATTGCTTGGATTACTTACGTGAACCAAAGAAGAATGGTGAATTGTGGCTTGCTCTTTCCGATAATGAGAATAGACTCATTTTCTTAAAAAAGAAAGTTACATTTCCCGGTGATTGTTACATCCCTCAATTTGATGATTAGAGTGATGTTCGATTTCTGGAACTTAATTATCTCTTACGTATTTTTATTTTTCAAGGGCATCGTTTCTAGGACATAAGAACTACTTGCATTTAAATGTATTTTATTTTCAAGGACGACATTTCACGCTTTTAATATGTATTTTTATTTTCATGGGTGTTATGACGATGCTTATCTATGGTTACTTTATGTTCAAGCAATCAACCTCAATTCTAAATATTTCTTGGCATTACTAGTTGTTTATCTCCATCTTCTTTTTATGTTTGGCTTGTAGAATGGACGACATGTTGGTTGAGAATTGTATGATGTACATAGCTTTGCATGAGCTGAAAAGATTGCTTACACGCATGGATAAAATACCATTGCATGTTGGAGGTGAATCTGGTTCTCATTGGATCCATAGATTATTGAATGGTCATCCACAATTATGCAAGGAACAATTAAGAGTAGAAAAACATATTTTCATCAACCTTGTGAATCTGCTCATGGAAAAACAACTAATGTCAGATGGAAAGTTTGTACTTGTTGCGGAGCAGGTTGGCATATGTTTGTATATCCTGGCGAAAGCCGATTCATATCGTGATGCAGCTGATAGATTTCAACGCTCAATATCAACTATTTGTATCTATTATAGAAAGGTATTGCAAGCCTTATTTGCATTATCAAAAGATATCATTTTCGGCCTTATCAAAGTTTAAATGAAGTTCCAACAAAAATTGCCAACAATGATAAGTATTGGCCTTTCTTTAAGGTAATAATCACTTCCCTCAAATTTTTCAATATTGTTATGAAGATGATCGCCATTACTTTATGATTAGTGTTTCTATGTAGGATTATATTGGTGCTCTAGATGAGACCCACATAGACGCAATAGTGGGAGATAAAGCTGCACAACCATTTAGAGGTCGTAAAGGAAACAAAACGTGGAATGTGTTAGCTTCTTGTTCTTTTGATATGCTTTTCATGTACATTTGTGTCGGGTTCGAAGGAAGTGCACATGACACAGCGGTTTTGAGGCACTGTTTAAGCGATCCTAATATGGGATTCGACCACCCACCTCCAGGTATCATATTATTGTTGTTAAGTATTTGAAGCATTATTTAACTATGATTATAAATTATCTTTTTTGCACTAATAGGAAAATATTATTTGGTTGACTCTGGATATCCAAATTCTACCGGATATTTGAGTCCATATCAAGAGAAAGGTTTGAGAGTTCATACTCCTGAATTTAGAAATGGTCCTCTCCCAAAGGGAAAGAGCATTTTAATTATCGACATTCTTCATTACGTGGGACTGTTGATAGAATTTTTGGTGTACTAAAAAATAGATGGAAGATTCTAAGAATGATGCCGAAGATGGATGATGCTTACCAGTTGGCTATCATCGTGGCAACATGCACGCTACATAATTTTATTCGTTTACATGATTTAGGGATTCCAGTTTTGCAAGTAGTTTAATCCATGGAACCAAGAGCTGATTTAAATTTGACTGACAAGACGAGAACAAAGAATATGGAGATAACGCGGGCGAAAATTGCAGATGAAATATGGTTGGATGTTGGTGAAGAAAACGTATTGATTAAAGAGGATGATGTAGAAGATGAAGAAAGATACTCCGATGAAGAAAGATACTCCGGTGATGATAATGAAGCAATCAATTGATAACATTTATATCTTTCATAGTTATTAGTAACGAAAACATGTTATCTCTAGTTATTTAAATACGAATTGCAAAATATCATAATTATAATAATTATTATTATTATTAACCTTAATTATTTGACCATGATTATAATATTATTTAATAGCAATATAAATAATCAAATAATAGACAATAATACAAGTATAATAGTATACATTGTGGTAATTTAATAAAAAATTCTAATAATAACATAATCAGCTAATAGTAATATGAATAATAAAATAATAGACATAATACAAATAAATAATAAAATAATAGACATAATACAAATAAATAATAAAATAATAGACACTAATACAAGTATAATACTATATAATCATTGTGGTACTTTAATTAAATTTCTAATAATAACATAATCCGATAATAGTGATATGAAATTATAAATAACAAAATAATGGACAATAATACAAATGTTTATTAAACATTGACTATTTGGACCTTATTGGACCTTATTAGACCCGATTGGAACTTATTGGACCTTATTAGACCTGATTGGAACTTATTGCACCTGATTGGAACTTATTGGACCTCATTTGACCTTATTAGAACTTATTGCACTTATTAGACCTTATTGCAACTTATCTGAACTTATTGGACCTGAAACTTAATTTTTTAAGTTGAACACAACGCACCCTAAGCCTCATACGTACTATAAGAAGAGAACGAACCACCTTTATTGATATAGTGACTAGATAAATCTATTCAATGACCAGTTTATTCCATTTAGTAATCACATTTTTCATTCATTTAGTGATTGGATTAATCCATTTAGTGACTAGGTTAATCCGTTCAATAAGATTTTCTGGTTATTTTTAAAAATTATTTGTTGTAGTTCGAGATTCAAATGGAAACAAAGGAAGGAGAACAAAGGGGATGACTAGGATGATGCGGGATGCATAGGAATAGTTTTGGATTAGAGTGAGATGGAATGTGCTTGTTACGAGAATGTAGGTTTGGGTTTGTCTAATTTTATGTTAAAATTAGACCGTTCATTCTAATAATTTGTGTAATAAAATATTAAATATGTTTTTCTTACTCTATATTTACAAAATACCAACAATCTGTAATTTACACTAAAAGATAATTACAGATATTGATGGTCTAAGTTATGAGTTGACAAGCATACAACACAAAAACGTTGCAACCTTTAAAAAACAGATGAAGCAGTAGTTTGTTGGTACAATTTAATGGATCAAGGACACATAGGGTACATTCTTTTCACCTTAAAAGTTTTGAGTTTTTAATAAGTTCGGATAATTAATTTAATTAAGTTCTAATAAGTTAGATAAACTTTAACAACTAACTCTTAAAATATATCCAACTAGAATTCTAGTTGTATAATAGGTAGTACTACCTCCAATCTTTATTAGTTTACCCGTATTTCTTTTTGGGATGTCGCTTATTAGTTTACACATTTATTTTGTTTCTATTTTTGGAATAGAACCACTATCACACATACATTCAACTTTAAGATAAAATTATAGGCCCACGTCTAGAGGAGAGTGTGACCACATAAAGGTTGGCAGAGTTCCATCCTAAAACCAATTGATGATAGGTGGAGTAACCCACTAATCTATATCTTAGTCACTCTCTCTCTAATTCTTCAATGTGGGACAATTATTCCTAACTCACATGTGGACTTTACTCTTAACATTCCCCCTCACATGTGAGCCACCTTTAATCTTACAATTTGGATAGGTCACAACATCCTCGCTGGGCCCTCTCTGGATTTCCAACATGAGGTCAACTAGGCCCCTTCTTGGGGCCATTACAATTCTGTTGGGCTTGTTTTGCTCCAAACAGATCTTCAATATATACCTTCCATCTTGCATTTCATAATGGGTTAGGATCGTCTACTTTGATACCATGATAAATTTGATGTGACTGAAAAGGGTCTGGGTAACCTAGTATAGAGGAGGAGAGTTCGGTCCACATACAATCCCAAAGGAGATTCCATACTAAAACCAATTGGCAATAGTAGGAATAACTCCTCTAACTTATATTGTGGTATTCAATGGGTTTTAACATACCCGGCCTTAGAGCTAACTGGAAAGGTCGGAGCAATAATCCTCTTAAGGGCTTGACATCCTATCAAGGTAAATTCTTATCTAGTAGCAGCCAAATATTCAGTTTCAACGAGACTCGCAACTCGAGCTCTGATACCGTGTTAAATTTGATATGACTGAAAATGCGCTTGGACAACCCAATAAGAAGGAGGAGAGTTTGGTCCATATACAAGCCCAAAGGAGGTTCCAAACTAAAACCATTTGGCAATAGTAGGAGTAGCTCCTCTAGCTTATATTGTAGTACTTTCTCTCCTCTTTCTCCAATGTGTGACATCTCACATGTGCGCAACATACATGAGGTTCAACACTCCCCCTTACATGTGAGTGTCCTTAGAAGGACTTATCCAGTTGTATGAGAAATGCCCAATATGAAAGGCCCTACAACCTTGGGCATTGATACCATGATAAAGGACCAACTCAACCAAAAGCTTAACATGGCCTGGTATCAGAGCCAGCATGACATAAAGGTCATGGGTTCAAATCTCATCCACCCCTCAACCCCCAATGGGCTCTGATACCATGTAATATTTAAAAATAATACGAAACGGGCCTGAGTGGCCCGAATAAGGAGGAGGAGAGATTGTTACACTTTATAAGGTAGAGGAGTCACTCCGTACAAAAACATGCAGGGTGGATTTCCCACTTCAATTCGGGACAGCGAGCTCTTATCAACAAATTTCAAGATATGAGAGTCAGACATCACATTAAATCCATTAGTCGCAATAAAGATATTCCGTATGTAGATGCTAATGAAATTTCTTGGCATAGAATATTAACTAATGAGTTAAAACAGTGATTAGTGACCACATTTGGAACACTTTCTTGGCTAAAACTATTCAGAATAGACAAACTTACTTTTGTTCATGAGATAATATTCACGTTTGACATTGAGCAAAAAAAGGATCTTAGTCGACCCAAATGTCGTACTTCCCAACGATCCGTATTCAAACTGGATACAACAGTTTTGGGTGAAAGGTTATAAGGGATCAATGTCTACCATGATTTACATTTAATAAAGGTTGTAATTACATATTATTACAAAGATAAATTTTCTGTAGTTTACGTGACTTCAAGTTATCCTATGAAAAAAAAAAATTATACCATGATAAATTTGATATGACTGAAAATGGGCATGGCAACCCAGTATGAAGGAGGAATTTTCGGTCCACATACAAGCCCAAAGAAGGTTTCATACTAAAACCAATTGACAATAGTAGGAGTACCTCCTCTAGCTTATATTGTGGTACTTTCTCTCCTCTTTCTCCAATGTGGGACATCTCACATGTGCGCAACATACATGGGGTTCAACACTCCCCCTCACATGTGAGTGTCCTTAGAAAGGCTTATCCAGTTGCATGACAAAGGCCCAACAACCTTGGGCTCTGATACCATTATAAAGGACTAACTCAATCAAAAGCTTAAGATTTTGGTTGAGTTGGTCCTTTGACATGATATCAGAGCCAGCGTGACATAAAGGTCATGGGTTCAAATCTCATCCACCCCTCAACCGCAATGGGCTCTGATACCATGTAAAATTTATAATAATACGGAACGGGACTAGGTGACCCGAACAAGGAGGAAAGATTGGTACACTTTAAAAGTTAGAAGAGTCACTCTGTACAAAAACATGCAAGGTAAATTTCCTATATCAGTTCGGGACAACAGACTCGCTCTCCAATTTTGTATCAACAAATTTCAAGATATGAGAGTCAGATATCACGTTAAATCCATTAGTCGCAATGAAGATATTCCGTATGTAGATGCTAATGAAATTTCTTGGCGTAAAATATTAACTAATGAGTTAAAACAGTGATTACTGACCACATTTGGAACACTTCCAAGGCTAAAACTATTCAGAAAAGACAAACTTAGTTTTGTTCATGAGATAGTATTCACGTTTGACATTGAGCAGGAAGGGATCTTAGTCGACCCAGATGTCGTATATCCCAATGATCCGTATTCGAACTGGTTATAATAGTTGTGGGTGAAAGGTTATAAGGGACCAATGTCTACCATGATTTACATCTAATCTAGGTTGTAATTACATATTATTACAAAGACAGATTTTCTGTAGTTTACGTGACTTCAAGTTGGTCTATGAATTAGTTGGATGTCTTATAATGGAGCAATGCTATGATTATATTTGCTTTAGGTTGTAATTACATATTATTATAAAGACGGATTTTCTGTAGTTTACGTGATTTCAAGTTATCCTATGAAAAAAAAAATATATACCATGATTTATTTGATATGACTGAAAATGGGCATGGCAACCCAGTATGGAGGAGGAATTTTCGGTCCACATACAAGCCCAAAGAAGGTTACATACTAAAACCAATTGGTAATAGTAGGAGTAGCTCCGCCCTTTAGCTTATATTGTGGTACTTTCTCTCCTGTTTCTCCAATGTGGGACATTTCACATATGCGCAACATACATGGGGTTCAACACTCCCCTTACATGTGAGTGCCCTTGGAAGGACTTATCCAGTTGCATGACAAATGCCCAATAGGAAAGGTTCAAGGTTCTCCCATTTTGTATCAACAAATTTCAAGATATGAGAGTTAGACATCACATTAAATCCATTAGTCGCTAGGGTTGGCAATGATGCGAGTCGAGCTCGAGTTTGACTAAACTCGACTTGAACTCGAAAACTCGTATCCTAACTCGACTCGAAAACTCGCGAGTTTTAAAATTTCAAGCTCGAACTCGAACTCGAAACCTAAACTCGAACTCGAACTCGTTTCAAGCTCGAACTCGAACTCATTTCAACTAGAACTCGAAATCGGTTAAAGATTGAACTCGAACTCGAACTTTGTTCCAACTCGAATTTAGTTCCAACTTCCCGCTACCTATATGCATTCTTTTAAGATTTTGTATGAACAAGAAATACCAAACTCAAAATAATTAACCATACATCAAACATCAGCATGAAAAGTTTTTTCCGAATCAATTTCAACCAAACAACTAATACAAATTCATTATCACCATATCACTACAAATCCACAACAACTAATACAATTTGCACATCACATGATGACCACATTTTAGGTTCCGCAAACTTAACACCAAATCATGCACCTAGCTCAAACTTTTTCCACAAAAAACTACCAAGAAATAAAATGAAACCTTGTTAATAAGAGTTATTCACACTAGAACTATTTTAAAAGTGTAGTTGACATAATTAACTTCCAAAAATAAAAATAAAGTACTCATTAAATTTATTAACTAAACATATTCATTATCACTTTGTTGGTTCCTTGAAAGCTATTTGGATAGAAATTTAAAAAAAAATTATACCATGATAAATTTTATAGGACCGAAAATTGGCATGGCAACCCAGTATGGAGGAGAAATTTTCGGTCCATATACAAGCCCAAAGAAGGTTTCATACTAAAATCATTTGGCAATAGTAGGAGTAACTCCTCTAACTTATATTGTGGTACTTTCTCTCATCTTTTTCCAATATGAGACATTTCCTTAGAAGGACTTATCCTGTTGCATGACAAATGCCCAATATGAAAGGCCCAACAACCTTTGTCTCTTATACCATGATAAAGCACTAATTCAATCAAAAGCTTAAACTTTTGGTTGAGTTGGTCTTTTGACATGATATCAGAGCCAGCGTGACATAAAGGTCATGGGTTCAAATCTCATCCACCCCTCAACCCCAATGGGCTCTTATACCATGTTAAATTTATAATAATACGGAACGGGATTAGGTGACCCGAACAAGGAGGAAGGATTGGTACACTTCAAAAGGTAGAAGAGTCACTCCGTACAAAAACATGCAAGGTAAATTTTCAATATCAGTTCGGGACAGCAGGCTCTCCAATTTAGTATCAACAAATTTCAAGATATGAGAGTCAAATATCACGTTAAATCCATTAGTCGCAATGAAAATATTCAGTATGTAGATGCTAATGGAATTTCTTGTCGTGGAATACTAAATGTTGAGTTAAAACAGCGATTAGTGACCGCATTTGGAACACTTCCAAGGCTAAAACTATTCAGATGAGACAAACTTACTTTTGTTCATGAGATAGTATTCACGTTTGAAATTGAGCAAGAAGGGATCTTAGTCGACCCAGATGTCATATATCCCAACGATCCGTATTCGAACTGGTTACAACAGTTGTGGGTGAAAGGTTATAAGGGACCAATGTAAAAAAAATAAATTATACCATGATAAATTTGGTATGACTGAAAATGGGCATGGCAACTCATTATGGTGGAGGAATTTTCGGTCCACATACAAGCCCAAAGAAGGTTCCATACTAAAACAAATTGGCCATAGTAGGAGTAGCTCCTCTAACTTATATTGTGGTACTTTCTCTCATCTCTCTTTAATGTGGGACAATTCACATCAGCGCAACATACATGGGGTTCAACACTCCCCCTTACATGTGAGTGTCCTTAGAAGGACTTATCCAGTTGCATGACAAATGCCCAATATGAAAGGTCCAAGACTCTCCAATTTTCTATCAACAAATTTGAAGATATGAGAGTCAGACACCACATTAAATACATTAGTTGCAATGAAGATATTCAGTATATAGATGGTAATGGAATTCCTTGCCGTGGAATACTAATTATTTAGTTAAAATAACGATTAGTGACCGCATTTGGAACACTTTCGAGGCTAAAACTGTTCAGAAAAGACAAACACTAGTAGAATAAATGCTATTTGTTGCGGTTAAAAAGTGCCCTATTGCTGCAGTTTTGGACGCGCAGCAATTAAGGGCGCAACAATAGGTAATAATTATATTGCTGCGGTTTCTAGACCAAACCGCAGCAATATTTGTTTTTTTCAATATTAAAAAGATACACCTATTGCTGCGGTTTTGGGCCAAAACCGCAGCAATATGTGCACTTTTTCAAAAAAAAAAATTTTTTTTTTAAAATCAAAATCTTCAATGTTATAAATACTTAAAATGCAATAAAAACTAAAGTAACTAAAATACATCATAAGCATAACAACAAGAACATTTAAATTTATAAAATATCAATAAAAGACAAAAAAAAATGAAGAAAATAAAAATTACAGACGTTTAGATCTAAATTGAAAAAAAAATAAAAAATTAAGAACCTAAACAGTCAGCCTTTTCTTGTTCGTTCTTCGAATGACGCTAGTGGAGACTAAATTAGAATGAAGATACTACTTCTGTCTGACCATATACAGAAGTTTAGATCTAAATTAGAATATAATATAAAGAAAATAAAAAATACATAAGTTTAAATCTAAAGGAAAAAAAAAACTAAAAAACATATTAAATCCAAGAACCGCCGGGTTGAACGGCCGACGAGGAGAACAAACAATAAGGCTCGACGGTTTCCAACGAAAGTAGAAGGAGATCGACGAGGAGAATCGACGGTTGGTGATTTTGGCGAAGAAGAACTCGCCGAATCTGAATTTTCGCAAAGTTGGTGAAGACGACCACTTCGCCGGAGAGGAAGACGACCAGATTTCGCCGGAGACGAAGACGCGCTGGAGACGAAGACACGCCGGAGACGAAGACGCGCTGGAGACGAAGACGCACCGGAGACGAAGGAGATGAGGAGAGGGAAAACGAACGACGGTGAGTGAGGAGAAAGGGTGAGAGAAAACGAAGGCTGAGAGGAGAGAGAGAAGGAGAGAGGGGGAGAGAGAGAGGAGAGAGGCGCCTCTCTTGCGAAATGAAAGAAAAACCGAAAAACCCTAAGTATTGTTCAACTGGCGCTCCGTTTTTTTTTTAGTTCAGCATATATTGCTGCGGTTGCCACGTAAGACCACAGCGATATATTAAAAAAATATTTTTTTAATATATTGTTGCGGTCCTACATGGAAACCGCAGCAATATTTGCTGTTCAGGGCCCCACATTATTTTTAAAAAGTGTGCGTTAGACAATATTGGTGCGGTTTTGGGCGGGAACCGCAACAATATTGTCAATTTCTATTTTTTCTTTTCTTTTTGCGTGTTATATTACTGCGTATAGGTAAAACCGCAGCAACATTACCGCAGCAAATAGCATTTATTCTACTAGTGAAACTTACTTTTGTTCATGAGATAGTTCACATTTGACATTGAGCAGGTGTGGATCTTAGTCAACCCAGATGTCGTACTTTCCAACGATCCGTATTCGAACTGGTTACAACAGGTTTGGGTAAAAGGTTATAAGGGACCAATGCCTACCATGATTTACATCTAATCTAGGTTGTAATTACATATTATTACAAAGACAGATTTTCTGTAGTTTACGTGACTTCAAGTTGGTCTATGAATTAGTTAGATGCCTTGTAATGGAGCAATGTTATGATTACATTTGCTTTAGATTGTAATTACATATTATTATAAAGGCAGATTTTGTGTAGTTTACGTGAATTCAAGTTATCCTATGAAAAAAAAAATTATACCATGATAAATTAGATATGAAAATTAGATATGACTGAAAATGGGCATGGCAACCCGATATGGAGGAGGAATTTTCGGTCCACATCCAAGCCCAAAGAAGGTTCCATACTAAAACTAATTGGCAATAGTAGGAGTAGTTTCTCTAGCTTATATTGTGGTACTTTCTCTCATCTTTCTCCATTGTGGGATATTTCACATGTGCGCAACATACATGGGGTTCAACTCTCCCCCTTACATGTGAGTGTCCTTAGAAGGACTTATCTAGTTGTATGACAAATGCCCAATATGAAAGGCCCAACAACCTTGGGCTCTTATACCATGATAAATAACTAACTCATTCAAAAGCTTAAACTTTTGGTTAAGTTGGTCCTTTGACATGATATCAGAGCCAACGTGACATAAAGGTCATGGGTTCAAATCTCATCCACCCCTCAATCCCAATGGGCTCTAATACCATGTTAAATTTATAAATAATACGGAACTAGACTAGGTGACCCGAATAAGGAGGAGGAGAGATTGGTACACTTTACAAGGTAGAAGAGTCACTCCGTACAAAAACATGCAAGGTAAATTTCCTAGTTCAGTTCGGGACAGCAGGTTCTCCAATTCTGTATCAACAAATTTCAAGTAGATATGAGAGTCAGACATCACATTAAATCCATTAGTTGCAATGAAAATATTCAGTATGTAGATGCTAATGGAATTCCTTGCCATAGAATGTTAACGGTTGAGTTAAAACAGTGATTAGTGATCGCATTTGGAACACTTTCTAAGCTAAAACTGTTTAGAAAAGACAAACTTACTTTTATTCATGAGATAGTATTCACGTTTGACATTCAGCAAGTGTGGATCTTAGTCTGCCTAGAAGTCGTACTTCCTAACGATCTGTATTCGAACTGGTTATAACAGTTGTGGGTGAAAGGTTATAAAGGACCAATGCCTACCATGATTTACATCTAATCTAGGTTGTAATTACATATTATTACAAAAACAGATTTTTTTTTGTAGTTTACGTGACTTCAAGTTGGTCTATGAATTAGTTGCACTAGGGGAAAAAATCGAAAGGGCTGCGCAAGTAGGGCTGCGCTTTTTAAAAAAAGCGCAGCCCTATTGATGAAGGGCTGCGCTTTTTAAAAAAAGCGCAGCCCTTTTGTATGAAGGGCTGTGCTTTTTTTAAAAAAGCGCAGCCCTACCTACAGAAGGGCTGCGCTTTTTAGAAAAGCGCAGCCCTTCTGTAGGTGAAGGGCTGCGCTTTTTAGGAAGCGCAGCCCTTCACATGCAGAAGGGCTGCGCTTTTCTAAAAGGCGCAGCCCTTCTTGTGTAGGGCTGCGCTTTTTTGAAACTAGCGCAGCCCTTCATTCAAATTTTTTTTTTTGATACAATATGTAGCGCGCCTTACTTCATTATTTCCCACTTTCATTCTCTCTCTTCACTTCTTACTACCCAAGTGCGATATTCCTTCATTCTCTCTCTTCACTTCTTCGAGTTGCACCACCACCACCACCACCACTTTGCTGCCCTAATTCGAGCACCACCACCCTTCGCGCACAATATTCGCGCACCACCACCCCTTCGCGCACCACCACCCCCTTCGCGCACCACATTTCGCGCACCACCACCCCCAATTCGCACACCACATTTCGCGCACCACCACCCCCTTTGCGCACCACCCCTTGCGCACCACCCCTTTGCGCACCACCCTCTTCTCTTCTCTTTTATTTTCTTCTCTTCTCCACCATTTGAGTGGTTAATTAGGTATGGATTAATTTTGTTTTTAAGTTACTTTTGTTTTGTTAAATTGAATTAAATGGTTAATGTGCAATGTGGGTTTTGTCAATTGTAGGAAGAAGAGGCTAAGGAAGGCAAGTAAAGTTCCAAGTATCTCTTTTCTCTTCATTGCTCGTCGTTGGTGTTAAGAGGTAACTACTTTAACATGTAGACAAAGTTGATAATTTATTGAATGTATATGTATTTTTATAATGTATATATAATATATTATTTGTTGATATGAGATTGTATGAAAACGCAATGTGATTTAGCTATATATATGAAAATATATAAGTAGTTGTTTGAATCATCATCATATATGCCTAGATACCCGTTCAAGACTTACTCATTAGGGGTAAGTCTTGAATAGTCCCCGGTTTGGGACTGTTCTTGGACGTTTGATCTCACTTAGGTGGTGAATGTGTGTCTTCTTTTCAATTCTGAGGAAAATCTTGGCTTATCGTTTCGCTACATTGTTCTCTGGGTACATATGTAGATAAGCAATTATCTACATTGTGTACTTGGAGAACTGTAGGGAAATGCTGCCGGATTTTCCTTAGAATTGAAAGTTGGCATATATTCACTAGTGAGATTAGACGTCCAAGGATGGGTTAGGTTGGAGTGATAAGGACCTTTGACTGCATGCATACAATTGAACATGTGACTATCTTAGCTTGTTGTATACGTGTGTGATTTGAATATGTGAGTGTATGTGTACTTTAATAATGATTGATGCATTATAATGAATGTTGTGTTTAATTATTAGAGGTGGTCTTCTTGAATGAGATGGATCGTACTTGGATGTATGGTAGTCGTGAATCGATTGAGTTTGTGAATGGGGTCTCGGAATTCTGTAGAAGTGCATTAGAATATCAAACATCCTCTGGAGCAGTCGACTTTTATTGTCCTTGTTTGGATTGTAGAAATGTGAGCAAGGTTAGTAGTATACATGTGGTTAGGGAGCATGTATTTCGCCGTGGGTTTAGGCCTCAATACCATGTATGGATTTGGCATGGTGAGCAGGGGAGGTATATGGGAAGCTCTGGATTAAAGAATGATGTATGTGAAGAAAAAAAGAAGGATGATGATGAGTTAGGGGATGAGAATTTGGATGATGAATTTGGAGATGATGATAGGGATCGGGTAGACGAGATGATACACGAGGTTGAAGATCAGTCGTGTAGACGACCTCGTATTTTTGAGTCTATGTCTAAGGCTGCTGAAAAGCCGTTGTATCCAGGTTGTACAAAGTACACCAAACTTTCTGCAGTGGTAACACTGTTCAACATTAAGTCGAACGCTGGTTGGACGGACTCTAGTTTCACATCGTTGTTGGAAGTTTTAGCTGAGATGCTCCCTGAAGGAAATGAACTGCCAAAGTCGTACTATTATGCGAAGAAGTTGATGTGTCCTTTGGGTTTAGAGTACGAGCGGATACATGCTTGTCCTAACGATTGTGTGCTTTATCGTAATGAGTATGAGCATTTACATGAGTGTCCACGTTGTGGATTGTCGAGGTACAAGCGTGAAGGAGCTGGAGGTAGTGAAGGACCACCAGCCAAGGTGTTGTGGTATCTACCCATAATACCTAGATTTAAGCGCATGTTCTCAATGAAAGGAGATGCGAAGAATTTGAGGTGGCATGCAGATCGTAGGAAGAAAGACGGTCTGCTCAAGCATCCGGCTGATTCGCCTGAGTGGAAAACTATCGACAGGGTGCATAAGTCATTTGGTAATGAGGATAGGAATCTGAGGCTTGGATTATGTACGGATGGCATGAACCCTTTTGGCAATCTCAGCTCGCAGCATAGCACATGGCCAGTAGTTTTAGTGGTTTATAACTTGCCTCCTTGGTTGTGCATGAAACGTAAGTACATGATGTTGTCGCTTCTTATATCGGGGCCCAAACAACCTGGAAATGACATAGATGTATACCTTCAGCCGCTTGTTGAAGATTTACAGAAGATGTGGAACGAAGGAGTGTTAGTATTTGATGCGTATGCTAATGAGATGTTCACTCTGCGTGCCATGCTTTTTTGTACTATGAACGATTATCCAGCTTATGGGAACTTATCTGGGTATAAGACTAAAGGAAAACAACCTTGCCCGATTTGTTTAGATGACATGAAATCTACACACCTTAAGGGCTGCAAACATGTGTATATGCGCACACGAAGGCTCCTCAGCCGCGACCATCCCTATCGGTTTAAGAAGAAGGCATTCGATGGGACGGTTGAAGAAGAAGTTGCTCGTAGACCATTAACTGGTACTGAAGTTTATAATCAGGTGAAGGGCATTGAAACAGTCTTTGGTAAACCTGCTAGTGAGGTTGATAGACCTACAGGATTATGGAAAAAACAGTCCATTTTTTGGAAACTCCCATATTGGAAAGATCTAAAGGTCAGACATTGTTTGGATGTCATGCACATAGAGAAGAATGTTTGTGAAGCTATTATCGCGACACTTATGAATATTCCGGGTAAGACAAAAGATGTTAAGGCGTCACGACTTTACTTGGAACAAGAGGGGATTCGACCAGAGTTGTGGGCTCAGAAAAGGGACGGAAGAAAGAAGAAAAGAGGGGAGGAAAGGGTTGATGATGATGAACACAGAAAAGTAAAAAGGTGGAGGATTCTGAGAGAGAATTATTTGCCACCAGCTTGCTACACGATGTCGCGTGCAGAGAAACGGATTTTTTGCGAGTCATTGTATGGCATTAAGGTCCCTACTGGCTACTCATCGAATATGAAGCGCTTTGTTACCTTAAATGGTGAGTTGAAGTTATCGAGTATGAAATCGCACGATTGTCATGTCATGATGCAAGTATTCTTACCGATTGCAATTCGTGGGATACTTCCAAAGCATGTGAGGCACACCATTACAGAACTGTGTTCATTTTTTCATTCAATCTGCAGCAAAGTCCTAGACCCGTCGACCCTCGATTCCTTGCAGACTAGAGTAGTTGAAACTCTATGCAAATTTGAGATGTATTTCCCCCCTGCATTCTTTGACATTATGGTCCATCTCATTGTCCATCTAGTTCGAGAAATTAAGCTGTGTGGTCCAGTGTTTTTGAGGTGGTGCTATCCTTTTGAGAGATATATGGGAACTTTGAAAGATAAAGTTCGTAATCCTGCACAACCAGAAGGTAGTATAATTCAAGGGATTGTGGGTGAAGAGATCAGTAATTTTGTGGCTGAGTATTTTGCTAGTGTTGATCCTGTTGGACTTCCGACATCCCGACACGAGGGCAGACTTGAGGGCAAGGGTACAATTGGTTCAAAATTGATCACACCTTCCGTAGAAAAGCGTAAACAAGCTCACTTATTTGTATTGCATCACGTACCAGATGTCCATCCTTATTTAAGTGAACATATGGAGGAATTACGTGTTAGCAATCCTGGAAAAGGAGTGAGGGCATTGACGCAAATGCATAACAAGACTTTCATTGATTGGTTTCATAAACGAGTACTCAATGATTTGGATGAAAGTGTTCCTGAAACAGTCAAGTGGTTAGCATTTGGTCCTCGTGAAGCTGTACGCTCTTATGAGGGTTATGATATTAATGGGTATACTTTTTGGACTGAACGTCAAGATCTCAAGTCAAGATCGCAACAAAATAGTGGTGTTTCACTTGTGGCGTCGTCTACACAATATGCAAGCTCGAAAGATAAGTCGCCTGTACATGCTGAAAGCAACTACTATGGGCGAATACAAGAAATCTGGGAGCTGGACTACTGTACATTTAATATTTGCCTCTTGTGTTGCACGTGGGTTGACAATAATCGCCGTTGTGTAAGAAACGATGATCCTTGCGGTTTCACCCTTGTTGACCTTAGTCGTTTACGTGAAACTGAGGAGCCATTTGTAATTGCATCACAAGTGAAGCAAGTATTTTTTGTAACTGATCCTGCTGATCATAAGTGGTCAATTGTTGTACCTGGTAAAAGGAGTATCCTCGGTATTGGTGATGTTGATAATGAGGAAGAATATGATGCATTTGAGGACCTCCCCCCTTTACCTATCCTGAAATTCGTGTGGAAGATGATGTAAATATGTCGGAGAATTATATGCGTGTAGATCACACGGAAGGGATACATGTACTTGAGGATCCTAAGAAAAGGCGGAAGCTCAATAGAATCATGAGACATAAACTCAGGTGTGTGTAATTTCTCCAATTTTTAGGCTTCAATTTCTTGTTGGTTGCATTTTGGGAACGAAAAGGCCATTTCCGGCCTATTTTGGCCTATTTTGGCCTTTTCGCTCCCAAAATGTACTTATGAAGTGATTTAACCTCAAATTCTTTTTGAACATGATTATATGATGTATAATGTAACTAGTATGTAGATTTTTAGGCTTTAATTTCTTGTTGGTTGCATTTTGGGAACGAAAAGGCCATTTCCGGCCTATTTTGGCCTATTTTGGCCTTTTCGCTCCCAAAATGTACTTATGAAGTGATTTAACCTCAAATTCTTTTTGAACATGATTATAGATGTATAATGTAACTAGTATGTAGATTTTTAGGCTTTAATTTCTTGTTGGTTGCATTTTGGGAACGAAAAGGCCATTTCCGGCCTATTTTGGCCTATTTTGGCCTTTTCGCTCCCAAAATGTACTTATGAAGTGATTTAACCTCAAATTCTTTTTGAACATGATTATATGATGTATAATGTAATAGTATGTAGATTTTTAGGCTTTAATTTCTTGTTGTGCATTTTGGGAACGAAAAGGCCATTTCCGGCCTATTTTGGCCTTTTGTCGCTCCCAAAATGTACTTATGAATGATTTAACCTCAAATTCTTTTTGAACATGATTATATGATGTATAATGTAACTAGTATGTAGATTTTTAGGCTTTAATTTCTTGTTGGTTGCATTTTGGGAACGAAAAGGCCATTTCCGGCCTATTTTGGCCTATTTTGGCCTTTTCGCTCCCAAAATGTACTTATGAAGTGATTTAACCTCAAATTCTTTTTGAACATGATTATATGATGTATAATGTAACTAGTATGTAGATTTTTAGGCTTTAATTTCTTGTTGTTGCATTTTGGGAACGAAAAGGCCATTTCCGGCCTATTTTGGCCTATTTTGGCCTTTTCGCTCCCAAAATGTACTTATGAAGTGATTTAACCTCAAATTCTTTTTGAACATGATTATATGATGTATAATGTAACTAGTATGTAGATTTTTAGGCTTTAATTTCTTGTTGGTTGCATTTCGGGAACGAAAAGGCCATTTCCGGCCTATTTTGGCCTTTTCGCTACCCATGCCGCCCCACCCCCCAGCCACCCCACCCCCCTTGCCCACCTCCTCCCCCACATGCTGCCCCCCTTCCCCCCTGTGCACACCTCCCACTGCTGCCCCCTTCCCCCTGAGACCCCCCCACACCCCTCTCCCCCCCTGCAGACGCCCCCACACCCCCCCTGCCCCCCTTTCCCCCTGCAGACCCCCCACACCCCCTGCCCTTCCCTGCAGACCCCCACACCCCCGCCCTCCCCCCCTGCCCCCTCCCCCCTGCCCCCCTCCCCCTCACACCCCCCCCCCTGCCCCTCCCCTTGCAGACCCCCCCACCCCTGCAGACCCCCACACCCCCGCCCCTTCCCCCTCAGACCCCAACCCTGCCCCCTTTCCCCCCTGCAGACACCCCCTGCCCCCTTCCCCCTGCAGACCCCCCACACCTGCCCCCTTTCCCCCCCTGCGACCCACACCCCCTCCCCCCTGCAGACCCCCCACCCCCCTGCCCCCTCCCCACCCCCTGCCAAGCCCCCACACCCCTGCCCCCCCCTTTCCCCCCCTGCAGACCCCACACCCCTGCCCCTTCCCCCCTGCAGACCCCCACCTCCCCTTCCCCCTGCAGACCCCCCCACACCCCCTGCCCCCCCCTTCCCCCTGCAGACCCCCCACACCCCCCCCCCGTTCCCCCCCCCCACCACCCCCACCCCGCCCCCCCTTCCCCCCTGCAGCCCCCCCACCCTTCCCCCCCTGCAGACCCCCCACACCCCCGCCCCCTTTCCCCCCTGCAGACCCCACACCCCCTGCCCCCCCTTCCTGCAGACCCTTTCCCCCCCCCCCACCGCCCCTTACCCCACCATACTAGTTACATTTTTAATTTGCCAATTTTTTTTAATTAATTCGTATGTTTTTTACCATTTCAGGGACATGGAGGATGTGCATACGGATACGAGTGCGGAACACACTACCGAGGATGATGTTTTCGATACAAAAAGGAACAACGGCAAATGGTTATGGCTCGCCGTGAAGAAAAAGGTAAACAAACGTCAATTGCAAGTAAGAACTTGCAGACGAAAAAGAGGAAAGGAAGGGGACCTACAAAGTCACTAGGGAAACCCACCCTAATGACTTTGGAGTACGATCACTTGGGGAACCTTGTGGAAAATGGCGTCAAAAGTATTGCCATGCAAATTGGGATTTGCATGCATAAGCTCTCCATTCTCCACTCATGGAAAGAGGTCCCCGAGTCTTTGAAGAAGATGATTTGGGAAGATACTATGGTAAGATTCGCGTATAACTTATTTAGAATTTTAACACTTTGGTTAAATATACTATGTAATATTGAGTAATTTGTGTATCGTTCTTTGTAGAATCAATTCCATATTCCAAACGATGAAGCGAAGAAGAATCTGTTTCTATCCGCAGTTGCCCAAAGGTTCCGAGACTTCAAGGCCAAGCTAGTGTCGGGGTGGATCACGAAGCGGAGAAAAGTCGGGGGAACAAAGAAGAAGAAAATCTACGACGGGGAAGCAACACCTTCTTCTGAGGCTTCACATGACACATCATTCGAGGACCCTCAAGCTTCCATATCAGATATGGAGGCATATCACAGCTGAGCAGTGGCATGCATTTGTTGCACAAAAAACAACTACCCCAGAAGTTGTTGTAAGAATTTTTTACTAGCTAAGATTAATACTTCAGATCCAATATTATATAACACCATATCTAACCTTTGTTTATATTTGTGTGTTTCAGGCAATTCGTGAGCAAAATAGCGCGAATGCAAAATCTAGGAAGCACTACCACCATCTGGGTGCTCATTCGTATGGTCAGGCGAGAGAATCGTGGATGTATGACCATTACCCCACGCATTGCGTCGACCACGACGCAATCGGGACTAGCTCTACGACGACAGCTGCACAGCGGCAACCAGATAGAGTGCTCGATTGGTGGTGTTCCATGCATGGGGTTGATGCAAAGGGACAGAGAATCATACCTGATCCCGGAACAAAACAGATAGCTAATGCCATTGTAAGTACATATTATAAGTTATTGATAAGGTTTACATAATAATATAATTTGCGCTCACGAGTATTTCTCTCTTATCATTTATGCAGATTGGCTTGAAGGAAAAGGAGGAGCTGGTGAGTTCACTCCTAGAGGACAAGTTGATGCCTTACACGAGACTCTAGGACGGGACCAGTATGGACGTGTGAGGGGCGTAGGAGGTGTCCGCCTCGGGGTGAGAAAGGTGTATGGTGATCAATACACCTCTACGTCCAGATCCACTACCTCCATGTCAATTCATCACCTTCCATAGATGTGGAGGCTATGAAAGCCGAACTTCGGGAGGAGCTCAGAGCGGAGATGACTCAGAATTTCAACGCCATTTTGGCGCAGATGGGCTTACCGACTTTTGGTGCTTTCACGCAGGGCAATGTTCCTATGCAGCCTGTTCCTACGCAGCCTCGTCCACAACCGGAGTTAACGGTAATTGTTTAATATCACAACATATTGTTCTTAAATATGTTGTTTCATAGACTAACCTTGAATAGAGTTTTTTTTTAAAGGAAGAGACACCATGTGAGCTATGTAATCAAGGAGATGGTCATGGTAGATTCATTATCGTGGCTTATGGATCTGTACAGCCCCCTAGGGACCGGCCACTATTGCACAACCAGCCAGTAGCTGATATTCACTATGTGGTCAGCGTTGAAGACATTGTGACGGTTTCGAAGCATTTCCTCTTCCGCTGCGAATGCAGCAGTTGGTCTACAGTTATTGTCATTCCATTGGCAGTTATATTCTATGGCCGCGTGCATTGGTGCGGTTAGCATATCAGGTACAATCTCTAACATAAGTTATATACATAGTTTTCTTTTATAGTTCCTATATATGATTGTCAGTAATATCTTTTAATTTAACTAATTACTAGGGTTCGGGGAAGGCCGACAGGAAGGGAAAGAAGGTAGCTTCACCTCAGGGAGGCCGACGTGCCCAAGTGGGAACGAATTCTTCAGCAAAGTATCCACTCATTACGGATATGGAGGTGGTGCAACGCCTTACTAAACCGTGCTTCGGCTACATGAGTGCATTAGTGATGCAGCCGATGGAGCAATGATTGAGATTAAGTTGTCGCACCACCACACTTGATGAGGAAACATCGACCTACTTTGTAAGGATGATATTAAAGAATTCTTACTTGGGGAAGAGTTGAATGTTTCCATGATACAAACATTCATGAGGTAATACTTTTTAATTAAGTAGTATTCAATCCAACTAATAATAACTTCCATAATAAGTAAGTTTTATTTTTATCAATATGAATTCTGGCTATTATACAATGATGTGAGGCGATCTAGTCAGCCAATCTTTGGTTGGTTATGTCCAAGCTTTGTACGAGATGACAGTTGCGTACAAAACGAAAAAGAGGTGAAAGTATATCTCAAGGATTCTTTGAACGCATGTTCTCGTCTTGGATATAAGATCGTTCTTCTTCCTTACATTGAATCGTATGCTTCGTAAACTGACTTTTTAATTAATTAAATTGACCTATTAGTTGTTCTACGATAACATAACATTATTTTTATTGTTGTAGGAACCATTGGACACTCATTGCAATATGTGTGTCAAGTAACGAAGTCTACCACTTTGATTCTTTGCGTAAAGAACAATACGGTCCTTACTAGTCAAATCATTGTTAAATAGGTAGCCTAATTGAAACTATATATGCACACTTATTGCTTATTAAATATTAAATGTACATCTAATCTTATAATAATGTGTATTGATGTAGTGTGATGAAGAAGATTACTTCATCTGGACTTCGACAAGGAAAAGCTCCTGTTTGGTATTTAGTCGAGGTAACATGTAATATTTTTTGCATCCTTTTATACAAACACATAATACACATATAACATGTCATTTATTGATCTTTGGTGAATTTTAGTGTCCGGTACAAGAAGGTGGACTTGCGTGTGGGTATTACGTCATGAGGTTCATGCTCGATATCGTCAACTATTGCAAAGATGTTGTTGATCTTCGAAAGGTATGTAACTTTTAGGTTTCCAATTGTTGTTTGTTGTATTTCCGGCCTATTTTAGCCTTTTTGCTCCCAAAATGTAGTTATGATGTGATTTAACCTCAAATTCTCTTTGAACATGATTATATGAGGCATATTATAACTAGTATGTAGATTCTTAGGCTTTAATTTGTTGTTGGTTGCATTTCGGGAACGAAAAGGCCAATTCCGCCTATTTTGGGCTATTTTGGCCTTTTCGCTCCCAAAATGTAGTTATGAAGTGATTTAACCTCAAATTCTCTTTGAACATGATTATATGAGGCATATTATAACTAGTATGTAGATTCTTAGGCTTTAATTTCTTGTTGGTTGCATTTCGGGAACGAAAAGGCCATTTCCGGCCTATTTTGGCCTATTTTGGCATTTTCGCTCCCAAAATGTATTTATGAAGTGATTTAACCTCAAATTTTTTTAACATGATTATATGAGGCATATTATAACTAGTATATAGATTCTTAGGCTTTAATTTCTTGTTGGTTGCATTTCGGGAACGAAAAGGCCATTTCCGGCCTATTTTGGCCTATTTTGGCATTTTGCTCCCAAAATGTATTTATGAAGTGATTTAACCCCAAATTCTCTTTGAACATGATTATATGAGATATATTATAACTAGTGTGTAGATTCTTAGGCTTTAATTTCTTGTTGGTTGCATTTCGGGAACGAAAAAGGCCATTTCCGGCCTAATTTGGCCTTTTCGCTCCCAAAATGTAGTTATGAAGTGATTTAACCTCAAATTCTCTTTGAACATGATTATATGAGGCATATTATAACTAGTATATAGATTCTTAGGCTTTAATTTCTTGTTGGTTGCATTTCGGGAACGAAAAGGCCATTTCCGGCCTATTTGGCCTATTTTGGCATTTTCGCTCCCAAAATGTATTTATGAAGTGATTTAACCCCAAATTCTATTTCAACATGATTATATGAGATATATTATAACTAGTGTGTAGACTTTTAGGCTTTAATTCTTGTTGGTTGCATTTCGGGAACGAAAAAGGCCATTTCCGGCCTATTTTGGCCTAATTTGGCCTTTTCGCTCCCAAAATGTAGTTATGAAGTGATTTAACCTCAAATTCTCTTTGAACATGATTATATGAGATATATTATAACTAGTGTGTAGACTTTTAGGCTTGCATTTGATTTTGATTCCATTTCGGGAAGATATATGTCATTTTTAGAAGTACTAACTACGGTAAAATGATTGACTTTTTGTATATGTTTATTCCTTGGTTGTTTTGCAAGGTTTATGCTAGTTCCATACACGTTTGAGGAACTTCACCAAGGAAGAAATTGACGAAGTTCGGGATAAGTTGGCGTCCTACATTACCGATGATTGCATAGGATGAGATTTTCGCTCCAACAATAAGTACTAGCTAGTTTCTATCACCTATGTACACTTTTTACATTATTTAATATATTTGAAGTTAATTATTACCTTTCTCCACTTGTCATCTATTATCGTATTGCAATTTGCATTTTTTTCTTGTCCAAGAGAGGTTATGGGTGGGGTGGGGCTGGTGTGTGGGTGCAGGCTGTGCTGCTGGTATGTGCAGGCTGTGTGCAAGCAAAATAAAAAAAAATATATATAGTGAAGGGTTGCGCTAGTTTAAAATAGCGCAGCCCTTCAAGTAAGAAGGGCTGCGCTAGTTTAAACTAGCGCAGCCCTTCTAGCAAGAAGGGCTGCCCTTCTAAAGCAAGAAGGGCTGCGCTTGTGAAGGAGGCGCAGCCCTTCTTGCTAGAAGGGCTGCGCTTTTTTCAAAAAGGCGCAACCCTTCTTGCTAGGAAGGGCTGCGCCTTTTTGAAAAAAGCGCAGCCCTTCGTCTTGAAGGGCTGCGCTTTTCTAGCGCAGCCCTACTTGAATAATGAAGGGCTGCGATGGAAAGGGCTGCCCTCTAAAAGCGCAGCCCTACATACCATTTTCAGCGCAGCCCTACTGCTTTTTTCCACTAGTGTTATAATGGAGCAATGTTATGATTATATTTGCTTTAGTTGTAATTACATATTATTACAAAGACAGATTTTGTTTAGTTTACGTGACTTCAAGTCGATCTATTGAAAAAAATATTTATACCATGATAAATTTGATAAGACTAAAAAATGGGCATAAACAACCCGGTATGGAGGAGGAATGTTCGGTCCACATACAAGCCCAAAGGAGGTTCCATACTAAAACCAATTGGCAATAGTAGGAGTAGCTCCTCTAGCTTATATTTTACTTTCTCTCCTCTTTCTCCAACCGGTTACAACTTAAAGTTTAAGCTTTTGGTTGAGTTGGTCCTTTGACATGGTATCAAAGCCAGCGTGACATAAAGGTCATGCGTTCAAATCTCATCCACCCCTCAACCCCAATGAGCACTGATACCATGTTAAAATTTATAAATAATACGAAACGGGCCTGGGTGAACCGAACAAGGAGGAGCAGAGATTGTTACATTTTATAAGGTAGAAGAGTCGCTCCGTATAAAAACATGCGAGGTGGATTTCCCAGTTCTGTTCGGGACAGTTGTCTCTCAAATTTTGTATCAACAAATTTCAATATATGAGAGTCAGACATCACATTAAATCCATTAGTCGCATTGAAGATATTCAGTAGGTAGATGTTAACGGAATTCTTTGGCGTGGAATATTAATTGTTGAGTTAAAACAGCTATTAGTGACCGCATTTGTAACACTTCCTAGGCTAAAAAATTGTTCGGAAAAGACAAACTTACTTTTGTTCATGAAATAGTATTCGCGTTTGACATTGAGCAGGAATGGATCTTAGTCTACCCAGATGTCGTACTTCCCAATGATCCGTATAGAACTGGTTACAACAATTGTGGGTGAAAGGTTATAAGGGACCAATGCCTACCATTATTTACATCTAAGTTGTAATTACATATTATTACAAAGATAGATTTTTTGTAGTTTACGTGACTTCAAGTTGGTCTATGAATTGGTTGGATGTCTTGTAATGGAGCAATGCTATGATTACATTTGCTTTAGGTTGTAATTACATATTATTATAAAGGCAGATTTTGTGTAGTTTACGTGACTTTAGTTTGGTCTATGAAAAAAAAAAAGTTATACCATAATAAGCACAAATGAGGTTCCATCCTAAAACCAATTGGCAATAGTTGGAGTAGTTCTTGTAGCTTATATTGTGGTACTTTCTCTCATTTTCTCTAATGTGAGACAACTTACATAGTCACATGTGTACCACATACATGGGTTCAACATATTTTTCTTTCCTTCTATGTCTCACAACATTGTTTTTCCTAAAATTTTGTGAAAAAAAAGAGTAAACTAATAAAGATATGAGGGAGTATATCTCAATTTACTAATTCTATCTCCTGGTACAAGACTCTTATTATCACAATAACATCATATAGTATATAATATTATTTTCATAATATCATCACAATATTATCTTATATCTTAAAATATTTCACCATCTACACCAAATATTCCTTAGTAGTTAGTACTAAGAATTAAGATCCCATTTAATAATTTTTCTACATAAATATGCTCAGTGTTTTATTTTCCTATTCGGCTTCCACACATTTAATGAGGTCACAGTGTCGCACAGATAGTAATTGTAAAATAAAAAATAAAATATAGAAAAAGATAAACAGAAGAACAAATAACCGACTGAACAAATTTAAGATATGAAATCGATTATTCGATTGTGAAATTGCTGATTTACTTAATATTTCAACACTTCATATTGAATCAAATATAAAAATTTGTCATAGAACATTTGACGACACCTTAACGAATGAATGACAAGGACGCCATGGTTTATAAATTATACTTTATAGTGGAGTTATTGGAATTAAACAAATATGTTTGTGATGAGAGAAAAATGGAAGTAGGAAAAGCAAATGTTCTGTGTTTTGGCTTTGCATGTTCCCAAGAAAATTACGAGAAGGCGATTTTGAAAAGATGAACTGTTTCTGCTGTATGAATCATGATGGCACTTCCTTAAATAGAAAGCAAAGACTTGGCAGTTTAAGGTGTTCCAGAGGATTGTAAGACTCGACTGTTCTTTCCTTAGACCGTCAAATACTCAAACATAAAACATTTACCATTAATTTGGACCCTGATCGATAATGTAAATCCTGGAGAGACTCATAGACTGTGCGTACTCCACTACTCTGTCTCTATTTTTTTTCGTTTGTCTATTTTGACCGTCCATGTTCGTTAATATACTTATTTGATATTTAGTATCTTTCATTATCTATTACTCTATTAGTATAAACAATTACTCTATTAGCATTTAGCATAAACAATAACGATTGAATATTAATAAAGTAATTATTAAGATAAATTAAATAAGACTCCTCATAACTACATTTTTTCTTATATATTGAAAATAATTTAGAAAATTCTATCTTACAGTGAATAATGATGTGTCTATTTTATATAAAGATTTTTTACCCCGCTTCCTTAGCAATTGAAACTGCTTTGAGCTTTTTTGACCTCTTATTTATGTGATTTGATATGTATTATGGTTGGACTTGATTCCTCTCATTTATGCTTTATTGTTCAAATTATGCATTTGGTGCCTCAAATAAATTTTGGCCCATAGCATGACCGTAAAGTAAGACATGCGGTTTGGAAGAAAAATTGAAGTGAGAAACTGGAGAAAAGTGCTCGTCTGATTGACTGTGCGGTTTGGCCTGACTAGGCGAGATTTGCCTAATCAGGTGCTATTGCCATGTTAATCGCGAATGAAGTTTGAAAAATTATTTTTGTGAGCCCGATCGGGCGGCCTTGTCCGATTGCCGGGTGGTGCCCATTTAAGTCCTTATAAGAAATCACCACCGCCCCACAGGGCCACCTTATTTGATTGACCGGGCGGAATGTCAAGATGACTAAATTTAGTGTTTTTTCGTTGTTTTCCTAATATTATGTATGCTTTTTAGCAGTGTGTAACAAAAACTCAGACGTGCGAACTAATATAATTGTTTAATGTCATTATTGCAATGTTTCATATCCATTAGGATTTATTTCATGTCATTTTAAAAATCTATTTCATGTTGTTATTGTTATGTTTCTACCATTTTGCAACTGTTTTCTCATTTTTAAATTTGTTGCATGTCATTGTTGGTATGTTTTATATTATTTAGAGTTATGATCCATGTCATTCTGAAACAATATCATCCCATTTATAAATCTCTTTCATGTCATTAAATATATTTTATATGATTTGGAATTATTATATAATGTCATTTTAAAATTTATTTCATACTATTTATAAAATTATATATTTCATGTCATTATTGATAGGTGTTTCATATCATTTTGGAATTCACTCACACCCTACTGCAGTGGCTCCACAACCCACTAGCTCGTCGGAAATCTTCTTTAATTCTATTGGAAAACGCTACCCAAAGAACTCCCCTGCCACTGATTCACTACCCCTCTCTTTCTCCAATAAGTAGATGTTGGAATGAGGTGTAGGGTGAACATCCTACACCAGCTCCAAAACGCAAGGCAAGAAGAACAAAATGCACCAATGAACATGCAAAACGTAATTGATTTGACGGCCAATGAATATTGACTTACTTCCAGTGTACAGATGGAAAATGCAAAAAGTAATTGATTTGACAGTTACTGTTCACAAATTAAATGCGGGTAAACCACCATCCCACTTCTCACTTTCCCACACTCAACCTCCACCATTTCACTTCCCTCTACATTTTCCCTCTCCAAAAAATTCAAAAACTCCATAGCCTCCATAACCTCCATATTTTCAATCCACTATAATTATCTTCCACCATCCCAAAAATTAGTCGTAAATTTTGCAAATAGTTCATTCAATACCCCAAATTCCGTTCAATATCCCAACAATTGAGTAATTTTCTCCTCCTTCCATGTTTAAATATTTCGTCCTCTAGTTACTAAATTTCGTTTTTTTGGGGATGCAAGAACACAAAGTGAAGAAATACCATTGGCCACTCTTTTGAGAGCAAAGGGGAAAAATCTGAAAAAATATCTGAACCTCTACTTTGAAGATCTGTCTTTACACATTGTTCACTATATCACAAGGATTGCACTTTGGATGTCTGTTATTGTTCATTGTGTGTTATTGGCGATTTTATGGGGCTGCATGATGGAATTTGATTTGAACAATTAACTTACATTGTTAATCTTTCTGTTGTACAATAATGGACTTCCATTGAACATATGAACTATGTTGTTATTTTTATGAACATGCAAACAAACTGTGGTTATTGCTTCTTATTATTTACATTGTTGTACATTAAGTGAAATTGATTGTACATTACTGGGGTAAAGGTACAAATGATAGACTATGGTTGTTCATTAAAATTCAATATATGTATAATGACATTGACAGTCCCACAAGTGAGAGTGAAACATTACATGCAACTAGGATGCCAAATGAATACTTCTATTCTATTATGTTTCTTTGTACATTCTTGGCTTCGTGGTTGTTCATTAAAAAAATCAGAATATACAATGACAACCCCCCAGCTGAAAGTAACCCAATTCTTGAAGCTGATGTCAAGTGAGTAATTTGCAATCTTTGTTTCTTTGTACACTGGTGTGTTGATGTTTGTTCACTGATGAAATTCAATATGTACAATTACAGTCTCATACCTCACAGTGCTCTAGGTGCCACAATTCAAAGTGATGAAATTCAATATGTTCACTAGATATGACTCAATGTACAATATTGTTTTATTGAATATTCACTGGTTATGACTCAATGTATAATGTTATAGCAAGATTGTTCAATTTCTATGCTTGAGTGTATAATATACAATGACAACCCCCCAGCAAGGTACGTACATGTACATGCAACTGTAGGTGGAGCTAGGAATCAAAAAAAGGTACCACAACCAACGCAATAAGGATAAATCACGATGTACACTGATGGTCGTTACTTTGATCACTGAAAAATACAAAATGTACACTCGTATATTATTGTACAACAAACCATATGCATTTGTATATCAAAAAAATTGCTTCAACAAATAAATACCGGAATTCCTCGTAATTCATCTTCTTCTCTTTCTCCTCCATCACCTAAATCTCCCATTGCATTAGGAGAAGTAACATTATCAATTGAAATTTCATCATTTTCACTTATATCCCCCATTTTACAAATTGAGTACATAAAACATGCAAAGTTTTAAAAATGCAAAACAGAAAATAAAACCAAATATCAACTTTTGGGAATTTATGATAGAAATGAATGAAAATCAGGGAGAAATAAATGAAGAACGAAATAAATGAGAGAGAGAATTGAAATGGCTCTTGAAAAATAAATGAGAGAGTAAAAGAGTGAATGGGTGAGTGATGTAAGCAACAAAGTATACAAGCTTGAAATGGGGGAGTTAACCCACTTTCAAAAATACCGCCAGAAGCCATCCCAATTTTTGGCTCCCCTAAAACTAATGAAACGACGTCGATGCTCATCCTACTCCCTTCCCATGATCTAATTTGCATAGTGTAACAATGACACTCAAATTTTTGTAGCTATTATTTTGGTAATGTTAAAGGTGTATCTAAGCTAGGTTAGACGAGGAATATGTCTAATCTTTTTGAAAATGGCATGAGAACATGAACACTATTAGAAAGAAAAGAAATGACAAGGTTGAGTTGTACCCCTAACTAGATTGTGTTTTTTAAAAACGCGGTCTCTTCAAGACCCAGCAAACTTTTGCCAATATATACTTTCTCCGTTTCAAAATAGTTGCATCATTTAATGTTTGGATACTATTCATTAATCAATTTTGACAAGCTTTCTCTTATCATCATATAAGGAAAATATATAGTTCAATTGGGATCTTGTTTAGTTTCTCTCAATGTGAAGATTCCAAATATCAACTTTTTATGATTTTAATCATTTATACGTAATTAGAGATATTAATGTCCAAAGAAGTGTATATGAGTACGTGAAAAAGCACCACGTGCCACTTTTGTAGGAGGAAGTATTATATATTAATAGTAAAACAAAATAAACATTCATCTTATATTTTTTTGTTTTTATTTTTGCACTTCTTTTTGCACAATCTACACTACGTACACTAGTATCTTTTACCATTGATATCTTTCAAATACATTACACAGATTGGTAAAAATTCAAGAATTTGATATTTTGAATATAGTCATTTATTGAATATGAAAACATCTCAAAACTTAAATCTTTAACTACATGAGTTTAAGTATAAAGAACAAAAGGGTATGGAAGAAGCATTATACAAGGACTACACCCTTCATTCAAAAAATATGTTCCTATTTAATTTGTAATCTAGGCACTATTCGTAAGTAAAAAAGAATCTTCTAAATTCTTTTCAACATTTAAGAAAAGAACATAGTCATACGGGTCTTATTTGATTCGATCCATTAAATCAAATAATTTCTATTAATGTGTAAACTAAATATATTCATGATACTTACATCATTAGCAAACCTGCGAATTAAGGAGAAATAAAACATCTTTTTTGGGATGGATAAAATGATAGTAATACCTCTATGTTGTTAAACAAATAAACTTACTCCCAACAAGCCACATCCCGTGGAGCTTTGATTGACGTTCAATTGTTGGAGTTTTTTGGAGACTCCAACCATAAGTTGGTACCAAATCATAGTTAAGTTGATACTATGGTAACTTGGTACCAACTTGACTCTAATTTAGTACCAAATTACTAATTGGGTACCAAAGTGAATATTTTTTAAATTTGGTACCAACTTGACTCTAAGGGTGCGTTCTATTCAACTTATTGGCCCTGAATTGGACCTTATCTGAACTGAACTTATTGAACCTGAACTGAACTTATTGGAACTTATTAAACCTGATTGGACCTGATTCAACTTATTGGACCTGATTGAACCTGATTGGAACTTATTGGACCTTATTGGAACTTATTGACCTTATTGAAACTTATTAGACCTTATTGGCCCTGATTGAAACTTATTAGACCTTATTGGACCTAGTTGAAACTTATTAGACCTTATTGGACCTGATTGAAACTTATTTGGCTTTATTAGACAAAAAAATTGACAATTAGTAATTTAAATATTACCCCTAACGTAAATACTACCCCTCAAAATTCATTATGAAGTAATAATTAATAAAATTCATCCTTTAAAAAAATAGTTATTATTAATTATCTCTTATGATAATTAATTTAGCAAAAAAAATTTACTATTTATACATTTAACATGTTATCTCTAGTTATTTAAAGACGAATTGCAAAATATTGTAATTATAATTATTATTATTATTGTTAACCTTAATTATTTGACCATGATTATAATATTATTTAATAGCAATATGAATAATCAAATAATAGACAATAATACAAGTATAATACTATACATTGTGGTACTTTAATGAAAAAATTCTAATAATAACATAATCAACTAATAGTAATATGAATAATAAAATAATAGACATAATACAAATAAATTTTAAAATAAAAGACATAATACAAATAAATAATAAAATAATAGACACTGATACAAGTATAATACTATATAATCATTGTGGTACTTTAATTAAAATTCTAATAATAACATAATCAGCTAATAGTGATATGAAATTATGAATAATAAAAAAATGGACAATAATACAAATGTTTATTAAACATTGACTATTTGGACCTAATGGACCTTATTAGACCTGATTGGAACTTATTGGATCTTATTAGACCTGATTGGAATTTATTGCACCTGACTGAAACTTATTGCACCTGATTGGAACTTATTGGACCTTATTAGACCTTATTAGACCTTATTGGAACTTATTGCCCTTATTAGACCTTATTGCAACTTATCTGAACTTATCTCAATTTATCTGAACTTATTGGACCTG